>NC_136892.1:23372562-23661562 GCF_949152265.1 Phoxinus phoxinus
GGTAAATCAATCAATTAAAAAAAAAAAACAGTAACACAAAATCTTTTTTAAAAGCATTTTGGACAGTAGCAGAAACCAAACGGGTCAATTGCTTCCAAGAAATGTTTATGGACATACCTGTGAGTGAAGAAACAGCCATTTATGAATGAGTGCATCTTTCTTGAACGCTCTCATGCCTTTTCATACAAATATTCTCTGTTTTGGCCATGTGTACAGAACACCTTGTCTTTCAAAACCAGAGAACCATCAAGCAAGAACCTGACAAACCAACATCTACAAGTTTTAATTCACCCAAGAATTACCAAACTTCTAGATAGTTCCAAATAACCAAAATAAGCCTTCTTCATTCACAGATGATGATTTTTGGAGTGATATTAGACCTAAAAAAGGATCCATAGATTAATTGAAGTAGTCAGATCAGCTCCCTCTTTATGTCATAAATTTGCCATTTAAAGGGAAGTGCCAGTGGGGGGTTGGCATTAACCAGACACCTAAAGGGCACGTCATTAATCACCATCCTATGTAGGTGGGCACATGGACCAACCACTGAATCCGCATGTAACGCAGCAGAGAGCCTTTTCACAAATAGCATATCAAGCGATAATCATAATGGGCGACTCTTGTCACTACCCTGCACTTCTTTTTGTCACTGCAGTGTTGGAAACGGGTAATTCTGAGATCAAGTCTAAATGCAGACCAGGCTTTTTGAATGGATGCCTGACCCATCAATTGTTGGTTGAAAAACTAAAATGTTTCCCTTTTTTAAGACTCTTAAGAGTCTCACAGGTGACATACAGTTGCAGATTCATCATGATTTTATCACGTTTATTTATTTATATATTTTCAACACCCAAGGCCATTTTAGTCTGTGACCATGTCAAAGGTGAATTGAGAAGTTTTAAGTTTTTATTATTATTAAAAATTGAGAATGAATCATGTTGATGGTGACGGTACCGTCCTTGTGAACTGACCTGGGGCCAAACGGTGGCTTGTTTTTTTATATGACTCCGGATAATACCAAAATGGCTGAACTCTCATTTTCCTCATCTCCCATACGGACAGATTTTTCAAGGATTCGCATTAACAAAAGTACAGACATTTGCACACAAATGTATTGGGTCTCTCAAACAACTCAAACATGTACTAAGAGAGACCCTACTCACACACACACACACACACACACACACAAACACACCTACTGAGATATATATACGCACATTTCTGCATGGGTTGAGAAGGACACGCACAGACAGCCTTGCGGGCAGCATATGAATATTTAACAGTAGCTTCTCTCTCAGCGTAGAGCCTGCCAGTCATTGTCAAATAGGACTTAATCTTTTCAATTTCTGGGTGCAAATATTCACACTGGCTGCTGTTTGTCTGCCTCATTAATGAGCCTCTCCCCCATAATCCTCGGCTGCTAATTCAAGTGGCTGCTGGGGCGGCCAGCCAGGGGAGAACAGGGCACAACCACACATACAGAGCTCAGATTATACACCCCATCACAAGCTCTTTCTTCCTCCCTCTCTGTGTATGACGCACTGTCGTCCTTTACAATTCTTTCCCTCTTTTCTGTTTCACTTTCTTCCTCGCTCTTGTTGTCTTGCTCATTTCCATCCTTCGTTCCATCCATCAATCCGCAGTCGTTCCCTGTGCCCTTCGTTTTGTCCTCTTATCTATCCTCATTCTGTCTTTCCTTCTTTGCCTGCTTTTCATAATTTATGATTTATGTATCTGTTTTCAGATGTGTTCGCAACAGCCCTGTACTGTAAATAATGATTCTTAGATTAAGTAAATGATGTGGAAGAATAACCAAAGATTTACTTGATTTTAGTTTAAGTTTTTTCTTTTTTCTATTGAGTAGTTCTGACCTCTTGCAACTTTTAGGAATCCATGTAATGGAGCTTTTTGATTGTACTCAAGTATACATGCATACATTTATGTATGTTTGTTAGTATAGCGTATATAGTTTATGCATGTATGTATGTAATAATATATATACTAGTCAAAAGTTTTGTATCGGTAAGATTTTTTATGTTTTTAAAAGAAGTCTCTTTATACCAAGGCTGCATTTATTTGATTAAAATACAAAAAAAAAAAATAATATTGTGGAATATTATTACAATTTAAAACAGCTGTTTTCTATGTGAATGTATAGTAAAGTGTAATTTATTCCTGTGATCAAAGCTGAATTTTCAGCATCGTTACTCCATTCTTCAGTGTCACATGATCCTTCAGAAATCATTCGAATATGATGATTTAAAAGTTACAGTAAAGACATTTATAATGTTACAAAATATTCTATTTAAAAAATGCTGTTCTTTTGAACTTCATCAAAGAATCCTGAAAAAATATTGTACATAACTGTTTTCAACATTGATAATAGTGCATTAAATCCGCATATTAGAATGATTTTTGAAAGATCATGTGACACTGAAGACTGGAGTAACGATGCAGAAAATTCAGCTTTGATCACAGGAATACTACATTTTAAAATGTATAAAAATAGAATTTTTATTTTAAATTGCCATAATATGTAAAAAAAAAATTTTTTTTAAATAAATGCAGCATTGGTGAGCATTTTAAAAACATTAAAATGATTACAGATCCAAAACTTTTGAACGGCAGTGTGTATATATATATATATATATATAGAGCTGGATGGTGCAGATAGTGTTCATATGATGACCATTCATGTGATGTTGTTAATAGTTTAAAACACCAGGTGCTTTTCTATCTATATGACATGTAGATAGACATCAGATTAAGCACATCATATTGAAGCATTTAAAATAGCTATCTGTGGGCGGCAAACTGTGGGGGGTCTATCAATTAATGTTTGATTTCCAATCAATTTTGTGCGAATAAATAAATAGTGTTTGTTAAAAATACTACATTAAACTAACTTCAACCAAGCCTAAGAAGCTAAAGTTCAACATAATGTTTCATTGTTCCTCCCACATTCAAATTTTATTTTAATTACATGTAATTTTAACTCATTTCTTTTAGGTGCATTAATACAGATGTTAGCAGGTGTCATTTCCTCCTTCTTGTTAGTGCGGATTCGCAGTTGTTGTTTTCCTGTCATCTCGCTACTCTTATGCCTCTCATCTTTGCTCTCTGTATGTCCAACCGGCATCCTCTTCCTCTGTCTCTCACCCTACTCCTCTCCATCATGCTAAGCAGTCAGAGCCATTTAACTAAATGCACCTTCAGTCAGTCCATTAGTGTGTTATGGGGGTGGGATGGTGCTCTGGCCGTGGTGTCTGACCCCCCCAACCCTCTCTGATTAATGGAGTATATGAGGGCAGAGGCAGAGTGCCCCCCACCCCCCTCCACTCATTACCTCATTAAGATGGACCAAAGGCTGCAGGTAATCTCTCTTATCATGCCTCAGTGACAGGGTCTGTACCCTACACACACACACACACACACACACACCCTGCAGGGCATGCAATTCAAATATTTCTATACACAATGCTTTCATACAACATGCACTACATTTCATATTCACTGATATAGATAACATACACACTACCGCTCAAACATCTGCGTATAGTAAGATTTTTTGGTAACATTTTATTTTCCCGTGTCCTTATACATGTTACATGTAGTTACTGTATAACTACAAATTATTCATAATTACATGCAACTAACCCTAAACCAAACCCCAATCATAACTCTAACTCTATAGTAAGTGCATGTAGTTCATTATTATTGGACAGTTCTTAAATGCATATTACACTGTAACACGGACACCTTAAAATAAACTGATTTTTGTTGAAATTAATAGGCTACTTGTATTTAGAAAGGATGCTGAAGAAGTCCAAAGCGACCGTAAACACTTTTCTACTCTTAAGATTTATTTATTAAATAAATACTGTTTGTTTGAACTTTCTATTCATCAAAGAATCATAAAAAAATGTTTCATGGTTTCCACAAAAACATTAAGCAGCACAACTTTTTTCAACACTGATAAAACAAAAACAAAAATTATTTAGCACCAAATAATCATAGAGTGATTTCTGAAGGATCATGTGACTGTCACGATTATGCTTAGTTTTACTCTCATGGACTCTTAGTTTGTTTATCTTCAGTCACATGTCTCCTTTGTTCTCAGTTTCCCGCCACTTATTTGTCTCCTAGGTTACTTATTTGTTACTATGGTTACTGTTATTCCAATCATCTTTGTTTTCACTTAATATATATATATATGCCTGTATTTTAATTCTCATCTGTCGGTTCTCATTAATGATAAGTTCAGTTTGGTGTAGTTATCTTTCTGTTAATAAAGTCTGTTAACTTTTAGCTTTGTCTTCGCATCATGCCTACACCATGTTTAGCCAAAGTGTGACAGTGACATGATGCTGGAAATTCAGCTTTGCCATCACAGGTATAAATTATATTTTAAAATATATTAGAATAGAAAACAGTTATTTAAGCTGTAATAATATTTCATAATATAATATAATATGATATAACACCTGTCGGAATTGACACTAAAAACTTCAGCACTGTAAAAGAAAGTTGCTGCCTTAAATTAAGTACAATCGACTTTTATATTTAAGTCATTTCAAATTAAATTTACATTAAACTGACTTTAAAAAAAGAGTTGAATCTTGTATCATTTATTTTAAAAAAGTAACTTATTTTGATGAGTTAAAGCAATGTAAAAAGAACATATGTTGTCATAATTTATTGATCATATAACTGTTTTACAGTGTTTGACATTCTGCTAAACTTCTTATGTGTTGCTCTAAAAAAAGAAATTGATGTGGCTTGAAGGTGACTAAATGATAACAGGACTTTCATATTTGGTAAACTATTTTTTGTAAAATAGGGGTCTTTTACACCAAAGTGTTGCATTGTAACCCTGGCCTATATAATAACTTCCATATAGTACCACAGTAAAGTTTTTGCATACTTGATGCTTACATTGCAAAGTCATTAAATTAATCATTGTTGATGTACAGAGTTATACTTGTACATTTTAAATTTAAGGTGGTAATATTTAGGTGAACTAGTTTAATGCATATTTTAATCAAACCCCCTGCGTTAAGACATTTGAGTTGGTATTCAAAAATGATTCCTGTTTTTCTCATTTTAATCCATCAGCCATGGCCATAGCGGTAACAGACAGTTCAGTGGTGCTTCTAACCAGCTGGTTTCCACCAAACTCGAACTGTTTGGTGGCTGTTAATAAGTTCCTTGGTGTTTTAGTGAGTGTGTGAGAGTGTGGAAAGTGTGAATGTCTGTGTGTATTTATACTCATCAGGATAGGGGTCTCGCATTGGTGCTGAGGGTAGTTTGGGTGTTAATGGAGAGAGCTTTGATTAGGACAGATAAGTGAGATGGACAGGGCTGTCGATAAAAGGCCCTGCGAGAATGTGTGTGTGTGTGCACCTACTCCACTCAGACAGATCAGCTCCTCAGAGAAGTCTTGCACCGTAGATACAGAGCCCTTCCTCTTCCTCATCTGCATTCATGTGTTTTTCAATGTGAGAATTAACACGCATGTGCATGCCTGTAAGTAGCGGCCCCCCTTCGCCACCCCACCCTGTGGTGTCCGGCTGTGTGACGGCTCCCCTGACAGGCAGCGGTAATGCCCTCTCTGATCTCTGTGAAATTGCCGGGCTGCTTTCAGCAGCTGAGGACTCGCTAGAGACAAACCGCCTTTTAATTCCCAGCGCCAGAGGTGAGAGCGAGAGAGGCCCCTGGGACAGCTACCAATCAACCATCCATCACACTGACCGACCCCCACAACCGCAGCCCCCTCCAGGCCTACCCCGGCCTGCTGCCTCAGCCCTGGGGAGTCATGTACCCCTTTGGTGGATAGATACGGGAGGCGGAGCGGACGGATGGGGGGGGGGGGGATGCTTGAGATGCCTGTTCACCTCTTCTCCCTTCTCCTACCTTTCAAGACTAATGGCACTGTGGGCCGAGAGTGTGTCTGTCTGCCTGCCCGTGTGTGCGGTGGACATGGTGGATTGTAGGACGGGGTAGAAAACATGCTGAGATGGCTTGGCCCCTCCAGGCTAGTTCTGGCAGTGAGAATGAAGGTCTGTGCAGGCGAAGTGGAGGTGTGCCACTCACTGCAATGTCTCCAGGGAGACATGTTTTGAGTGGAGCTCATTTAAAAGTGTGTATGTTCGTGTCTCTCATGTTCTTCTGACTATTTACACTATCCCTTTTTCGCTCTGTGCATCTTTTGCTTTTGCGTACGAGTACTAACATTTTAATTAATCCTTTGACACAATGCACTAATTGTTTACATACATGTTTTTACATTGTACTTAGCCTATATTAAAAAAATCCTGCATGTAATTATACAGCTGCAATTCATTTCTGTGATTTTTCTATAATTACACTGTTGACTCTTCCCTTACCCCTTAACCCAGCCTTAAAGCTAAACAATATGTCTTCTTTTTTTCGCCGCTAGGGGTCGCTAACCTCTTACAATAACAAAGGCGTACATTGATGACGCAAAATTCCAGCGGAATTATGGAACTTGTCGTCAAGCTGATGGATCTAATAATGTTTATGGATGAGTGAATACATTGATGTTTTTAACATGACGGTGTGATAAAGCAGGGCGCGATTGCTAATGAGAGAAAAATATCAGCGCGAGTCCCGCGGATATAAAGGAATAAAGACATTTTATTCTACCGAACTACCCAAAAGTGCTAAATTAATGCTCACACAGCAGTTTATTAGACGAATGAAACCTGTGAGGTAACGCAACGCTGTTTCCCTGGGTCTACACTATCACACTAAACTGCATTTGAGTGTGTTGATAGTTATAATGTTATTGTATGTGTTAGTTTGTTGGCTATATGAGACTAGCAGTAAGCTAGATCAACATTAGAATAACATACAGATCATATTCTAACATTTCATCATGTTGAGCTATATAACATTGATTAGTTTTATGTACATTTGCTCACCTGTCTAATAAAGTACATGCAAGAGCGTAAGTAAAGACTGTCAAGTCAAAGTTTGTCACGGACGTGGAGCTCTCGGCGTCTCGAAAACGCCACGCTGATATTGATCCTCATTTTAGTTCTCTTTTTGTCACAAAGTCTGCTTGCCATGCATAATGTTTGAACGAAACAACAACAGCGTGCAGCTAGACGTTACGCACTACGCAGTTGTCCACGTCTGTCGCCATGGTTACTATGGCAGTACGAGCGGAAACCAGGGAAAACGTTGATATTACGTCATTGACAGGCGACAAGTGAACAGGGATTCCGGGATGGCCCATTATATAAAATAGGAATTTCTCTGAAATTAAAAATCTTTGGGAACTTTTGGGATATTGTAAGTACACAACTGCAAGACATATATCACACTGTGCAAGTGATTTTGGGATATTTTATACAAAATTCTTACATATTGTACCTTTAAACCTACCCATACTACCAGACCTGTCCCTACCTGCGTCCCACCTCAAATAGCAGTGTTTTGCAATACAACATAAAATAATTTTATGTAAGTACATAGTAGTTAAAGACACCTAATATAAAGTGTGACCACATAATTTGTTTCTTTGTGTGAAAAATATTTAAATCATATAAAGAACCATCCATGCCAATAAAGAGTGACCTATATAAAATACACTGTGTGTGTTTGTTTATGTGGATGTTTTCTCCCTCTCTTTCTCTTTCTGTGTGTGTTTGTGTATTGTTTTCATTCATGCTAATAGTTTTTGTGCAGATGTGGAAATGTCCAACCAAATAAAGTGTGTGCAAAGTAGGCCCTCTAAACACTTCTGCCTGTAAATTACACAAAGAACACTGAGCCGTTTTATCTACTATGCATGTATTCATGTCTTGTTTATGCAAAACTCAAGAGATCACACTTGTATGAAATCTTTGATAGACACCCGAAGCCTTTGAGACCGAGACCAGGACATTTGCCTTTAAATGAATCACAACAACGCTCTGTTTTATCTGCCTTCAGTTGGAGTTTTGCAAAGGTTTTTGGACATAAGTGTAATGCATTAAATATTTCACTTTTAATGCCCATAATAATCATTCTTATAATAATGAAAATTACTTTTTGTGTTGAGAGTTTTCTCACTTGAGGATTGTAAAGTTGAACATGATTAAGATAGAGAGTGAGAAGTAAATATAAGAATCACTGTCCAATCAGTGAATAATCCATAATAACTCTTTCTCCTCAATTCACCAATTAAACGGCTGGTGTTGAATGATTAAGGTGTTAGTGTATCTTCAATAGGACATTTTGGACTTGTTTAGGTTAGTACTAGTAGGCAATAATAAGTAATAGTATTTGATAAGTATAGGGTAGGCTACTGATGTGCATATGCCATAATAATGATAAAATATAAATTAATATATTTTTACAAGCAATATGCGTCAACCGGAAGTTAAAAAAAAAACTAAAGGTGGGCTAAGTCATAGATAGTGCAATACAAATATCGCAAATGATAATAAAACTACGAATTTTGTTTTAGCTTACTGTGCTAGTGGCGCATACAATAGGCTAAAGATTTCGAGAGACGAACAGGTTGCGTTTCAAAATTACGTTTACTTTTTTTTTTAAATAAGTAGACTAAAAATCCTTTTAAAATGTCGAAATTCTTTTAGAATATCCAAACCTCCTGAAAGTCATTGTATAATTCACACACTGACTGGATGCATTAGTGACTGAGAGAATAAATCCCTCCCGCTGTTTTCAGCACCCTGGACAGTTCCTCAGTCTGCACAGGTGGCTCGACTACCGTGTGTTTGTATAGCAGAACCTCAGAGACTTCAGTCCCTTTCTCTAGTGCTTCATAGCACTGTAGTGTGGCCTATTGATTAGACGTAGAAGAATGGACTCTCAATAACCCGTTTCCAGTCCCAAATGTTCACTTTCCCATGCATCAAATGATAACGCGTCGGATGCAGTATAAAACAAGGTAATATGAGAGTGGGAAGGTTCTGAGTCGCTTAAAATCAGATTTCAATGAAGTGCTGCGTTTCTATACTTCCACATTCACATAGTTTTGGCTGCACATGTGCGCACGCACCGAGCTGTGGGCTGATTCGCTATTTAACCAAAAAGACTCGACAAGGTTAGGCCAGCCTGTTAATGGCTCTTCTGTCAGGGCGATTGTAAACAGATGGCACCTTTAATTTTAGTATTTAGCTATTTAAAAATATGCAAATGACTGAAAGTAGCCCAGGCGTGCATTTCACTCATATTTGCTTATTCGCGAAGGGTAACGTCAGGGGGAAAACTGAGGATTTCTTAAATGGGAAGTCAACAAAACAATACTTAGTGAGAAAATAAATAGCGTGCATCGCGAAGGGATTAGAAATGTAAACGAAGCCAAACTCGCTGCCGTTGTTGCCTGCCAAGAACAGCGGGGGTCCCGAAACTCGCCCTTGGCTCTCCTTTTCTACAGCATGCAGCCCACCGGCATCCCCTGACTCCAAATATTACCAAACGCTATTTAGTCACTGCTTAAGCCCTGCATGTTGTAAAGGGATTATTAATTTTAGGGGATGATCGGATAGATAGATAGATAGATAGATAGATAGATAGATAGATAGATAGATAGATAGATAGATAGATAGATAGATAGATAGATAGATAGATAGATAGATAGATAGATAGATAGATAGATAAAATGTATTATTCTTTTTAGTAGGCTAGTATTATGTTTTATTGTTTTAAATAGTCCCAGGCATACATTCTATTTGGGCAGAGCTTTGGTTAGGGTGTTTGCGTTTGCTTTCTAATCCGATACACTAACACAACTGTAAACTATGTGCTATTGTTTACATGGAGAGAGGGAAGCAGGTAGACAGACCACGGGTGGCCTGATCCGGATTTATTCCAGTGATCACACATGCCGGTGGCTTTCAGGCACCGTGAAAACACAGCACTCTGGCAAAATGCTGCAAAATATGTAATGCTAATGCATAGGGAGATGGGGTTTTAAAAAATAACATTGGCTAACAATAACATTTATTTTTACATACATTTTCATTTTAATAGATACATTCAAATATATAATGTCTTAGGAAATCCACGTGAACATACGCACGAGAATACATGCACGACCTGTAAAGAATTTTTTAAATAACAATAAAAGGTTTAAATTTGAACAATAGTCATTTCCACTAAATGCTGAAAAGCTGCTAAAAGATTGTAAATACAGTCTCTAATTCACCCGAATAAACTATAGAGTGTAATGTTTGCATTTCCACAGCTAACAAAATGATTACCTGGGTAAATATTTAAAATCCCTTCGATTTGTGGCTACTTTGTCAAACTGCTGGGCGATCCGCTACTCTCTATTGATGCGAGCCAGTATCTTAATCCAGTGCATTTCCCTGTAAATAGCTTTATGCATGATAAAAGAACGGGATCCCCCACCGCGCGCACAGATCACTCCTTCAGAATTAAGACGCAGTGATGGCTATTTGGCTTTTCTACACTTATTTTATTTACGTATCATGCAAAAGACTTAAAAACTTAGGCTAAATAGTGTCTATAAATGTCTACATATTTATCGAGGTTTTTAATAATTTCTTTAGTACCTTCTGGTAGCCACTGGCACTATATTTTCACTCTCAAATCCTGCATCAATTACACAGGAGAAAAATAGAGCCATTATAATAGTCATTATATAAATAAAAAAATCTCAAATGTCTATAAAGAAATCGAAGAGCGTCTTCCAGTACGAATGCTATCCAGGATCCAGGACTAGTGAGGCCAAAACGCAATTCTTACTAAATACACGTGCACTTTTTTTCTGATTTTAGCGATCCAGTCCAAGTTGCAAATTCGGTAGAAAAAGAAAAAAGCAAGCACGTCGATGAAATAATTAGTACCTTTACTACCTTCAGCCTTTATAGACGTTTTACCAAACCCAAGGTAGACCTTCGGAAGCAATCGGAGAGTGCCAATATTTAAACCCGTTGCCATGGCAACTTGTCTGTGATTGGTCACCGCGGCGTAAGTGCAAGAAAAAACGTCATCAAATCTGAATACGGATGCGAGAAGCTCCCGCGAACTGGAACAGAGTGATGTAAAAAAGTGTCGGTGAGGTGAGTGGACACAAGCAGGTGGATCAAGAGCCCCAAAACAAACCAAAAACAAACAAGAGGAAAACTTGGAGAAGCCTTTTTGTTAACAAACTCTCTGCAACGCGTATATGTTTTTGATTCAGTGGATTTCTGGATGCCGACAGGTATAATGCATAACAATCACGTCCGGAGTGTTTACCTCTAGGCGTGGTGGAGACTCATTCTCAAGACGGAACATTTGCTCTGCTGTTGCCTCCCTCTCCAAGAAGCCAAGACGTTGCTCCGCACCGATTCGTGTGGCCCCAATCCGAGGCGCGGTGCCCGTTTGGGAAGATCGGCTCTCGGTCCCCTCCAGGGCGGAATGATGGTGCACTGCGCGGGCTGCGAGAGGCCCATTCTGGATCGGTTCCTCTTGAACGTTCTCGACCGTGCATGGCACGCGAAGTGTGTCCAGTGCTGCGAGTGTAACTGCAACCTGACCGAAAAATGTTTCTCAAGGGACGGAAAGCTCTATTGCAAAATTGACTTTTTCAGGTAAGATCTGCAGCTGCGTGTATTTTGGCTGCCTCACCTCGTCAAACTTCTGGACTAATCCTCATTTGAAGAATGTGTCATGTAGGATTTACCTACCCTTGTTTTCCTCTTATGTGGATGAGTCTCCATTTGTGGATTAACCTGCCTAAAATGTGTAATGTACTGCTAAACCTTTGATCCTCCATCGTTCATTAATAGCTTTTGATTGATTACTCGTTCATTGCTTATTGTATTCACACGCTTTCGGTGTGAGAATTCCTCTTGAAAACCTTTGTGCACATGATTGTTGGGGAAAAAGAAAATCTGTTCGGGAAATAACTGTTTATTGTAGCCTACTCGAAAACACGTCATTATTTTACGCATTATTATTATTGTGCATTTGATGGACCATTCATTTGAATAGGCCTACTCATATAAAACAAAAGTTTTTGTTTTGTTTACCTTTATCCAGAACTATGAACGACAAATAGCCTATATATAAAAAAAAACATATACAGGAGGTTCAGTCATTTAAATTCAAATACCCTCCAAATTGTAGTCAAAATAATCAAGATCATTTAAATATTTTGTTAATAATTAAGTTCTAGCCTAATTGATATTTACGTATTACGTTGATATATCACTAACCTCGTTGAAAAATATAAACAGCAGAAAAGTAAACGTGTAATAAAATCATGCACTACATTTCTAAAAGTTTAAGCCACCAAACAACATTCAAAACACCTGTGTTGCGCATACCTGTAATTATATTGTTGTATTCTCAGAAAAGGCCGCTTGTTTATTATTTTTATTAGTCGTTAATATCGCTAAAGGAGTTCTGTCAGGTTTTCTTCTCGTTTACATTTCCCTGAGCTATTTAACGTCATCCAGTGTTTAAGCTTTCATATGTGCCATTGTTATCCCAAACGGCCTTGACCATCACGTTCTATGGGGCCCATCGAGCTCGGCGCTTGAATGTGGAGCCATTAGTGGGGCGAAACAGTAATCACCCGTAATGCGTCCATTTGTTGTGTAAGTAGTGTTATGGCCTTTCACTGGGAGAGATGCATTTGAAAAGGGCGAGAGCGACTCGATACCATAACAAATGGAAGAAGATTTAGTGCATTAGTGTTAAAATAAACCCGAGGGGAGAAACAGAAGGGAGTAGTGCGCTTGACGTGCTTCAACCACGACCGGCCTGTATACCTGGTCTTTCCCGTCTCGTTGTCATTGAAATATAAATTGAACAAACTGTACGTTCTCTAGGCTATATTATTTCTGCCTATTTTTCCATGAAAACAGTGTAGGCGCAGATTAACAAATCAGCAATTGTACATACATATAATTGGCGGATTATCTCTCATTTCATAGGCTGAATGAATAAATAAAAGAAAATCAGGATGTAAATTCGAAGATGTGTAAACAAACACTCTGTTGTCCTTTTTTCATGCTAAGGAAATAATATTATGTCGGTGAGCTGACTTGTGCTTTTGTGTTTTAACACCTGAAATGTGGCTTTGTTGTTTTGCCTAATCCCACATTATCACTTCATTTAGAGCATGTCGACTTTATCTTGAGCATCCTGCCAAATTCCTTTAGAAATATTCAGAGTTGATGCATGGTTTATTAAAATGCTAAATAGAAAATATAGATACTTAGTTATATCCATGTGTGACTTGAATTTACGGTTGAAGTGAATGGTAATATTTTATATTATTATTTTATATTAATATTATGTTCAAATGACTACGCCATATAGCTGACACAATGAGTGAAATTGTGCGTCATCCATATTGCAGAATTTTTTAATTACATATGACACAATTCACAATTTACTGGCACGTAACACATAGGCCATACGCACAATATAGACAATATTACACTTAATAATGCACATACTACACATTATACATGATGTAGGCTACACTTATACTTAAACGTCAAATAAGTTGCTATCATGTCATTAAATAGTTCCCGGGGGAGTATTTGTGAAATAAACAATTATTGGCTCATTATACAGGAATGCAATATCATCAATGTCCATTACATAACCTTTTGTGTTGGTCATTAGGTTAAACATGCCATTACTTTCTTTTAAAATGTTGTTTTTCCCCTTCTGTCCCCTTACAGGCGTTTTGGTACGAAATGTGCGGGCTGCTCGCAGGGCATTTCGCCCAGCGACCTCGTGCGAAGAGCGCGCAGCAAGGTGTTCCATCTGAACTGTTTCACGTGCATGGTGTGCAACAAACAGCTGTCCACGGGCGAGGAGCTCTACGTCATCGACGAAAACAAATTTGTGTGTAAAGAGGACTACCTGAGCGCGAGCGCTATCAAAGAGGTCAATTTAAACTCAGGTGAGAGAGACGAATAGAGCTGTACAAGGGGAAGACATGTAGGCTCTGTGTGTGTGTGTGTGTGTGTGTGTGTGTGTGTGTGTGTGTGTGTGTGTGAGAGAGAGAGAGAGAGAGAGAGAGAGAGAGAGAGAGAGAGAGAGAGAGAGAGAGAGAGATTGACTCAGTTGTATGAATCATGGGTCAATGGCGTGACGCTATTTTTTTTTATCCAGATCTATTGAGTTATTCAATATTTCATTAAAATGGCAATTTATATAAAATGACTCGATTAATATTAACGGTTTCATTTTCAATTAATTTAGATATTTTTTGTTGGGTTTAAAATAAAAATGCATTCGGTGGTATAAGAGAAAATTGTTTGAAAGAAAAGTTTGGTTTAAGTAGTTTGTAATTGTTATTATTAATTATTTATTTTTATTTTAATCTGTGATGCAGTTTCTTTAAAAACATCATTTATATATATATGTCAATATGGCATAACCATCATGAAGGAAGCCATTTTGTTGTCATGTGATATGAAATCTATAAAACTGAGAGGACACCTTTAGACGCTAATAACTGTCAATGTTATTATTACAAATAGCCTATTATGAATTTCAAGTTAAGCTTTTCATTAAAAAGTTCAAAATTAATCTTGGAAAAAAATGCTATAGCCTAAATGAAATAGCGAAAAATATCGAATACATGTCGAATAATTATATATATTTAGGCCTACTTGATGGTTGAACCACATGACATTATTCATTAAATAAAATATTTTTGTTCAAAATTGTATAGGCCGATAGATTTTTTTTTTTAAACCATTACAAATAAAAAATATTACATTTGTAAGAACTTTGCACATGCTTTAAACTCGATTGTAAGATTTCATGAGGCGAAGCAGTTCAGGGAAGCGCATTCGTTTCCCATTAAATTAAGCAATACAAACTTTATTTTTTTATTAACATTTTCATTTGTGTTTGTTTGTCGTCTAGTTAGGTAAGATGTTCTAACGTGCTCTCTGTATCTTTCTATTGTTTCAAAGATGTAAATGCACATTAACAGACCCCGTGTGTCGAATTCAAATGTAAATCCATTGAAAGAAAACGAGCAGCCCAATTCAGAGGTGTGTGAGTTGACTATATACGCGCGTCCCCGTGACTGTGATGCTCACGAGTGTTCAGAATCACGGACAGGCTGTTTGTTTCCCAACACACAGATGACATTATTATCGCCTCCACTTGTGGGTCAGTGCTAGTCCAATTAATTTAACAGCGACTGAGTGCTTCGTCCAGTCGATTTAAAAGGGACGTACAACACTCAGATTCATTAATGCAGAAAATGGTATTTTGACATTGGTGGCGTGCTATTTTTACACCAATCCTTGTTTTGAATGACTTGATGCATACTTGTAAAACAAAAAGATATCCACCCAAGGCCACTAGAAGGATACATCTTACCGGTTACGAATAGTGTTATATTTTTGCAAAATTATCATTTTATTTTTGGAATAACTTGTTTTAGATTTTTAAAATTAAAGATAAATCAAAGTAAATCTTTGAGATAAATCAAAGTAAATCGAACCGGGCTAGATTTCATGATTTCATGATAGGCTAGTCCATGTCCGTGAATATGATTCAGTCAATCCATTTTTTTCATTGCAAGCTGAGGACTCTTTTGGTTTGGTGTTGTCCACCTATGGAGAAGTGTCCATAACTCATTCTCCTCAGTCCATGCGCGTTCTTGTCAGATAAACGTCGGTAGTCGTATATCCCCGCTCCTCAGACAATGACAAGCTGTTATCAAGCACAGCAGCCTGTCCCAAGAGACAACCAGACTTAATTCCTCCGATATTTTGTAGAAGTGATCTCTGCTTGTTTTCTCCTTTGTTCCGTGTGTGTGTGTGTGTGTGTGTTAAAAGAAAGAAAGAAGAAAAGTACCGTAGGCTATATAAGCATATATTATGGTCTTGCTTGAAGCCCTCATTTAGTTTTAACGTAACATTTAATCAAACATTTATTTAGTAGCCTAATAATAGGCCCTATAGGTCTATTATAGGCTACACAAACATTCATTATAGACTAACAACTTTATACATAGTCAAATTAAGGCCATTTTGTGTGTAGACTAATCTTTGTGTCTAGAAAAAGTAGGAAAGGACATCGCCGCATGTCTGGTCAGCCATGCTATTTGTAGTTTTTTTTTCTGTAGTTGAAATGTGTCAAATTGATGTTAGCCTAGGCTATATCAAATATCAGATTATGCAATTATATTAGGCAATTAAATATCTATTAATATTAGGCTACCATTAATGGGTGAACGATGTAACATTGTACTTTTATATATTATATTAGCCTACTTAGCCTACTACTGTTATCTCAAGAGGATGGTGATCGTATAGGCTATTATAGTGATCATTGGGGGGGAAATTGCAATGAGTCTAATATGTCCCTCATTGGTCCTTTAACATGCTTAAGTGTCATCGTGTACGGACCGGAGTTTATCGCCTGATCTTCCGGATCCGATCCAGGACGACACGAAGGAAACGGACAATTCCACATCCTCAGATAAGGACACTAACAACAACGAGAACGAGGAGCAGAACTCGTGCACGAAGCGACGGGGGCCGCGCACCACCATCAAGGCCAAACAGCTCGAGACTCTGAAAGCCGCGTTCGTGGCCACGCCGAAGCCCACGCGACACATCCGCGAGCAGCTCGCGCAGGAGACAGGCCTCAACATGCGAGTCATACAGGTGAGAAGAATACACTTGCGTTTATTTGATTATTTATTTAGGCCGTTCCACGATATGTAGCCTACCGTATCCATTCTGAAAAGTAAATTTCTCTAAGATTTTAAACATTCTATCACAACCATTTATGTGTCACCTCGAGCTAAATTAAAATAATAATAGCCTATGTGGTAGGATGTGGCAGTTGTTCTCAATCCCGTTCCTTACACCCCACCGGGATAGAGAACCACTGGGAGATATGATTTAAAAGGGGAAAAAAGTTTATTTATTACTGACCTAGCTCAAGGTCATGAAACTACAAGGACATTTATTATACAAAGAAATTTTAATGCTGATATTTCTATAAAGTTTTCCAAATTAGTTGTATACGGTTCAAAGTCATGTTTTGACAATGTCATATCACACTGACAAACCACACAAAATATGTGATAAAGTGAAAAAAGAGGGCACAACTTCTCCTGGAAGTGCAGGATGATGATTGAATGTGTATTTGATAGAATTGTATACCTATAGCCTATAACAGATAATCATTTCTATTGTACACCTATTAGTATAACAAGTTATGTATAATTTAATATTTAATTAACATACTACTAAGATAGTATGCTTCTATATGCCAATACTTTGTCATATTTGCTGTCTAGGATTCTGACTGGTATATATAAAATATGACAAAAATCCAAATATAGGCTGGCATTGTAAAGCAGTTAAAGTCTTAATGGATCAGGTAGTATAGGCACTGATCAAAAACGCAAGATACCATCAGCTACATGATAGGATTGTCAGTTCCTGCTGAGAAAATATGACTGTGAAAGACAAGCAGTTCTAACAGCAATTACAGCCAACTGTTCTTACTCAATTTAAGAACTTTTTTTAAATACATTTATTAAGCTATTTATGAGGTGATATTTAATTGGAGAGGTGTTGTTGTCAAACACAAGCACAGCCATGCTTTAAATTCCAGGTAAAGATCAACACCATTAGTGAGAGAGAGAATTTCCCGTAATTTTTCAGTGAAAAATGCCAAAAGTGTTTAGTCCTGAAACATATTTAGATGTCAATTACAATTTAGGAGCTTTATGGAAAGGATGACGTGATGATTATAAATGTAAAGAAAATGGATTTATTAACAATAAGGATAAGAGCACATTGCCAGGTCCATATTAAAATACACCTTTGTTTGATTACCAGTTATACGGAAGGGAACTTGATGTCTGATGAGTAAAGTTATCCACTCAAGCACACGGCTCATCTTCATGTCGCTGTCATCATCAAGAAACCACAACCCTCTCTGAATCCCAGCAAGGCTCAGTGCTTTGTTTCTGAGCCAAAATGGAGACGGCCTTTGCCACACGTCCCTGTTCATTTGTTATGTGTTAAATGTGGATTGCGCTCTGCGCAGGGAGCCCTCCGGAGCCATGCCGGTTCAGCAGCGTGTGTGTGTAATCCCTAAGCAACGCTCACTCAGGAGGAGGCAAAACATTTCCATAAAAATGTACCAAACAGTTAGCCGATTGTTCTCCATAAGCAGGTGTTGCCTTTGCTGTGCATGGAGAGGAATGCTTAAGTGGTTTTAGGTAGAGAACATGTTTTTGTCTCTCTAACACACTCTCAATATAGTCTCTCTCTCTTTTTTCTCTTTCATACATGGCAGGATTGTGCCTCCAGAGCAGACTAACTGTTGTTAGCATATATTATGCAGTGGCAATGCAGATTCAGACATGAATGTGTTACATTGAAGCATCATGCATAACAATGTCACCTTATGTCAGACATTTTCATATCGTTCTCTACTCTTTGTTCCTGCGCAAGCAGTTTATATGACAACAGTGTGAAAAACGGCCCTTGTGGTGTTTGTTGAAGCATATGGTTGTGATTCTTTTCTTTTGACTAAAAGGTTATGTTTGAGTTCCACCGGCACAGTGGTACACCAGATTGCCTTGGTCTTGCTAAGAGATTGAAGCAATGTTCGACAGTGATGAGTCTGATATTGCATCTGTCACACACACTTTTATATCAGGTCTATTTGTAATGAGCTGGCGGCGCCGTGATCAAACGATACTTGTCAGCACCGCGGTGTCTCAGAAATGATGTGCGTGCGTGCACAACGATGAGGGACTGGTGAAATCATCACGGCATATTAATTTCCACAGGAATATAAATCTCAGGAATCTATTGCATTGCAGTTCTGTAGCATTTTAGGTCTGACCAGACACATTTAACAGGTTGGGCCGGATCAATTATTATGTGTTGGTTCTGTCCTTATTAGGTTGAGCTGTAGGATAAACATGAAAACTAGAGAATATTTGTCCGTGTGTGCAAAATAGCCAGTTCTGCCAATATCTTTAGAACAGTGTGTAGTTTTAAATGGAAATAACCTGGTGTAGTGAGGCTCAAATTTCTCCATCCATCCTCTTGTTATTCAGTTAATTTGGTCACATTATTATTTATGGAATGACATTTCAAAGCTTCTATAACACTGACAATATTTCGGATTAACATTGACCAGTAACGTATGCTGTGTTAGTTTCCTTCGTTAAGTTGTTTAAGTGTTTCTAATACCATTAAATCAACAGGAGTGTTGATAGTACATAACTAAGACTAGGCGGTTTTCTTTTAGTCTCTGTATGTACCATCTTGTATAATAAGCAATATAGCAATCTGATTTATTTTTAAATGCAACTGTTAAAGGTATAGTTCACCCAAAACTGAAAAATCTGTATGACATTCTTTCTTTCTGCAGATGACATATGAACTATTCTAAAAAATGTCTTTACAATGCAAGTCAAATTGTTTAAAGTTGTTTTTTGGACCCCATTGACTTTCATTGTATGGACCAATCTGTTCTTCAGAATATCTTCCTTTATATCACAGAAGAAAGAATGTCCCTTTAACCAACATAAGACAAGTCATGATGAAAGAAACATCTAGTTTAGTTGCTGTGCACGGTATACTCACTCACAATACTCCCGTAAACAATCAACCTGGACAAGTGTGGAATTTCATAGGAATGTGCAATGTGAATGCGGAAATATGTAAGGGAGATCACGTACCTCTGTGAGGTCATCACACATTTATAATTTTGGTTTTGCCTCGTAGGTGTGGTTTCAAAATCGGCGGTCTAAAGAACGTAGGATGAAGCAGCTCAGCGCGCTCGGGGCTCGACGGCACGCTTTCTTCAGGGGACCTCGCAGAATGAGGCCACTTGGAGGAAGACTAGAGGACCCTGAAATAATGGGCCCTGGAGGATACAGTTACTACGGAGGTACATAAAGAATGTTCTGTCGAAACACATTTACACACAATATCATGTTCTGTTCCTCACACACAAGGACTAAGATGCTTTAGTATCACCCATCATTCCTCAGAGCCTTAACGCAGAATCCGCAAACCATGTTTATGTTGACTCTTAAACATCAGAGCAAAATATCAAAAAATTAGAACTATAACACAGGATTGCACTGGTGTTCATTGGAGAATTGTGCAGTGTGTCCCAGTCACGAACGAATACAGAGAAATCTGATTGAAAGGATCCTGAAAACCATGCGTGTAACCTGTTGCGCGACATTCCAGCTTGGTCTTTTTGATCGGATTTGCACATGCACACTCACACACACCTGGTATCTGTCATACTAACAGGTATTTGGCAAAGATGCAAGCTTTGTTTTCATTTCTGTAACGGGTAAACAAAGCAATACAATCAGAATAAGGTCACCAACCCATTCTAGAATTAATTGGAAAATTGCACATTTCAAATCCCTAAAAAAAAAAAGCATACATTTCTAGAGCAAAAGCTTTCGGAACGTGGGAACAGATAGATGTCCTGATCTCTGGAGGTCTGGCATTGATGATTCGACGATCTATCACTCAGTGAACAAGTGGCGTTTCTTTATAATAAAAAGTCTTTTGATGATTGATTAGCACATTAAAGTATCACAACTGCAGGAAAAAAATAATGGAATTGGGGAGGAATGTTAATGACTTTGTGTAGCACTAATTATATAGGCCAATCGCAGTGGTATGACGGAGCGAGAGGATGGATATGTGAGGGGGGGAAAGAAGCATGCCTCCTATGATTTCCATGTTTATTTACATCCTCTTTCCTCACCTTTCATTAGAGTATTTTCATTCATTAAAGCACTGTCTTTGTCACATGCTCGTAATGAGTCTTTTGGTCATAGCCAACCTATTCTGACACATCCTCTCAGAAAATGTGAAAAACAGATTGGGCATCAAATAAAAAAATGACTAATTAAATGTCAAGTCATACTCATCAACTCAAAATCTTTTTCTTTTTTTTTATATATCAAAAGCAGTAACTGAATGGACTCTTTTTCTCCACAGAATACCAAGCTGATTACTACGGCCCAGTGGTCAACTACGATTTCTTCCCTCACGGACCCCCTTCCTCACAAGCTCAGTCTCCAGCCGAGTCCCCTTACCTCCTAGGCTCAGGTTCAGGACCCCTTGAGGGCGGCCCGGTCTCTGCGCACCACCCCTCAGACGACCAAAGGTTCACGGACATGATCTCTCACGCAGACACCCCCAGTCCCGAGCCAGGCATGACCGGACCTCTTCATCCCAATCCACAGGGGGAGGGTGGCTTTGCAGGGAGTCCACCCTTCCCCCTGGCCAACAACACCAGTTACAATGGCCCCATGTCCCATCCTGGTCAAGAGATGGGGGAGAACACTGTTTGGTAGAACAGAGAGGTGGTCTGAGATAAGACTCTGAACTATGGACACAGAGCGGATTCCACTCAAACCGGTCTACCCAGAATGATCACCTTAGTGCTATAGGTTCCTGAGGGAGGGCTTATTGGCTGGTCATCGACCAGAGCGAACCAATATTTGGACCATAAACCTGAGAGGCGGAAAGACATCAAGCACAAATGAGCACCCTCTCGCAGTTTAGTTTCTACTGTCAAAGGATGTGTATTGTCAGTGGTCATCTTGACCAATCACATTGGTTTGATTCCGTTGTTATGGTTTCCTGAGTTCTATTTAACGATAATAGCTCAGATGCTCGGCCAAGGGGTTTTCTACTGCTTTAACTCACTGATTAGCAAACGTTGTCGAACTGCATTTGATGGTCAGAAGTGAGCTAGTACTTAAAGGTAAATCCATTTTCATCCTTCATTGGCTTTAGTTTCTTCCTTTTCTGAGATTCTGAGGCTCAATTTGTTGAAATGTTTTCTTTTCTGTCTTAAAACTGGTCCATTTGTAACATATTTGGTTCACTCATTAACCAATGAATTGGTTCATTAAACATTTTGATGAACACTCAGTATACCTGTGTTCTGATGAATCTATGGCCGTCAAAACACACTTTGCACTTATCGCATATCTGATTTTGATACGCAATTGGACTTCAGGTTCACTGAATTAAATATTACAAACACATGCTATTTTCTAGTTGATACAAAACTATTACAGAACCCTAGGGTCACAATTTGCACTCAAACAATTGAACTTCAATAACCAACAAGTTGATAAGTCACTATCAATCGATGTTAAAGTCTAAACAGTTAAAATGACCCTCATACAGCAAAAACGGGGTTAACTAAACATTAGATTGATAATGAAATGTAAATGATTTAGGGTTTGAAACCTCTTGAAGCAGGACATATGCACTTTTGGTTGTTCAGCAAGTAGTTTTTCAGTAATAGTTTTTGTGACATTTTAATTCAAATTTTGAAATTAACCGACGTTCCATGACATCACCATTAGTTTTTGTGACATCACACAACAGGAAGTCACCACTACAAAAGAGGACAAAATCAGCAACAACAATGGATATTTTGTCTTATTTCTATTTTTTAAAAACATACATATGCACCTGCAACACATGATGACATCTGCCTTCCCAAACCGCTCCCCATCCCCCCCGTCTCTATTGGGGCCTGCTGTAGTCTTCTGGATAGAGGCCTTTGCCCACACAGTGATCGGTCATTGAGAAGCTCTCAAAAATGCCTGACGAGCCTGTGCGTTGTTCAACTTCATTTAACCTTCGCTTTAATACCTTCCTTTGAAAAAAAAAATGTTTTAATGGAAATTATTTTCAAAAGAACATTAAAGCCATAATGAAGAATCCCCTTTAACAGCTGAGGTCTCTCTTCTCAATGGGGGGAAAACAAAAGAACGGGACAAGCAACATCTGTGACTTACCACTGCACCCTGAACAGCCTCCAGACTGAAAGCAGGCGCCATCTGATGGGCTAGTGAAGAAAAACAATTGTCTAGACAAATGTCACCTGGAAATAGGGGGCATAATAATAATTTTGTACGAATCCAATTAACTAGTTTTGACACCAGAGAGAAATGTAGAAACATGCACTACAGTATTCAGTCTTAAAGGATTCAAGGTACTCAAGGGTAATATATAAAATGGGTTATATTTAATTACTTAAGACTTCCCATTGATTGTATACAATCAAACAAAAATACAATATAGTTTGTCATACAAGTAGTAATATAAATTATTTCACCATTATAAACCAAATAAGTGCCTATGGTTAGGGGTATTGAAGCCTAGCTTTTTTTACTTACAAATATCAAATATTTAATACATATATACAAACCCCCTTTTTTATTTAAAAAAAAAGAATATCCATTCTAACTTGTGCATTTATATAACTACAAAGAAAGAGTAAAGCTATTAAATAACCTAAAAAAAAGCTTATTTATTCAGTACTACAAAGTCTTTCAGAGCAGCATTCAATAAATTAAACCAAACTAAAACAATCTAGGAGCCAAGAAAAAGGGATCACTAAACAATACATTTTCACATTTACAAAATTTTGTTTTGTCATTTTGTATTTATAATACTATACACATCCAATGTACCTGTTGCTAGGAGTGAATTTTTTAACTGCTTTCCTTAACAAAATGAGTGTATTTTACTACTTTTTTCAAATAAACCACCAAACAAAACAAAAACACTACAACACTAAACAGACCAAACAAAACAAAAACACTACAACACTAAACAAATCAACAAACACAACACTAACCAACCAACCAAAACTAAACAAAAACACAACACTAAACAGACCAAACAAAACAAAACAAAAACAAAAACACTACAACACTAAACAAATCACCAAACAAAACAAACACAACACTAACCAACCAACCAAAACAAAACAAAAACATTACACTAACAAACCACCAAAAAGTTATAAAGCAAAACAAACCACAAAACAATCTTACAGGAAACCAAACAAGACAAATTGCCAAAGAAATGTCTCAAAACAAAAAAACACCAACAAAAAAACAAACATCTTAGCTGTTGAGACTAGGATCGACCTCAGAAAAATGTTGTCGATTGCCCCAATTGAGAAAGATTGTATCTGAATAAACATATTGCATACATTCTTAGCGTACTTTATAGGTGTAACCATTATACCTATAAACCTATATAACGCGAGGATGCAACATCTGATAATAGAAATAAACAATTAGTAGGAGACTAGTCGACGGCCATCACATTCTAACGTGCATTTCACATGCATTTGCTTTCATGCCCAACATGTTTTCAAGGTTATGACTCTTATTACTCATTAGAAAATAAAAAGGTGATTTTCAGAATAAAAAATTGGTTTAATTGAATTCAGGACGAGTACAATTCTAACGGCGTCAACACAAATATTGATATTACATTTCTTAAAGGGATAGCTCACCCAAAAATGAAAATTGTCATTATTTACTCAAGTTGTTCCAATCCAATGAATTATCAATTTAAAGCCACAATTATTCACCGCTCCTTTTATACCTGGATATACTAATGTCAGTCCTTACTCTTTACTACCTATACCTATAAACCTATATAACGCGAGGATGCAACATCTGATAATAGAAATAAACAATTAGTAGGAGACTAGTCGACGGCCATCACATTCTAACGTGCATTTCACATGCATTTGCTTTCATGCCCAACATGTTTTCAAGGTTATGACTCTTATTACTCATGCATTTAGAGACTTGCAGGTCCCCCCCTCTCCTTCCTCATTCCGTGTCTCAGTGGGCTCAGGTGGGCCTGCGGAGGACCACGTAGGCCCCAATTTTCCCCCTGACTGGTTTTAACATAAGGGGTAATGTGAGAGGAGCAAGGCACGGGCTCTTCCAACCCGTCTCCTCCCCCAGAGGGAGACTCTGAGCCGGGCCACATCCCGCATGCAGCCCCTCCTGCCGTGGAGAACGTGGTCTTCAGTGCCACCATACCATTACTGCCTGCCATATCCCTCTATTATTTACTTCTCCTCCTTCTCTGTTTGCTCCCTGGAGTCTGCCAGCACCATCCCTCGTTCTGCGAGGTAGAATAGAGGTCTTTATCTCAGGGAGGTGAAGAAGAGAAGGCGAGCAGCTCGGGGACTGGAAATGTGTCTGTATATACACATACACTTACGGACCGGAGCCATGCTTTGACCAAGAGCTTCATGGGCACACTAGTATATCTCAAAAAAAATCTTTACAGTTTTATTACCCATATATATCTGTTGTCTTGGTCCCACACACACATACACACACACACACACAGAGAGAGAGAGAAAAGTCCATTATCACACAAGCCTTTTTGTAATGGATTTCCTTGTTTTGCTTCAGTGAGAGGGAAGAGGTGGTGGTGGAGGGGAGAGAAGCCTTCTGTTGTTGTTATAAATCACCTGCTCGTTCTCTCACACCTCTCTCCCTCCTGTTCTCCGTCCCATGCTATCCCACAATGCCCCCCTCCACCCGGCACACAATCATCCCCACAGCACAGGAACCCCCTAGAAAGTCTCTTTCACTGCACAGCCTCTCAGCATCCCTCCTTACTTCGGTTTGGTCACTCTCTCTCTCTTCAGCCTTCCTCCAGCGAGGTCTTGTTATCTTTAAAGATTAGTTAAATTTGCACTTTTTCTTTTTGATTTCGGACTCTTCGAAGGTCAAACGTTAGTTTTATATGAGAAAACTTGAATATACCGGAGGAAACTGAACAGTTAAAAAGTTGTTTTTGCCTCACGCAGATTTGTGCCAGTCAACTATTGATTGTGGATTTTCTTTTTCAGATTGAAAATTACATTACAGGGTTTTGAAGTCAGCTAAAAATGCAATTCCCATTTGCACATCTTCAGCCTGTTTGGTAGAACTATTTAAGGGTTATGTTCTCTTCTATTCTGTGCATACAGTGTATGCAATAGAGATATGATATAATTTGTTTCTACCATAAAACAGATAACACAAAACATAACACGTTAACTTATCATAATACAATCAAACCAATCAGACATAAAAAAACAAGAGCATAAAACTATATACGTCAGTGATATAAAATGTTTTAAATGGCTAGTTACATTTGATCTATTTTAGCTTTAAATAACTTTAATAAGGACTGAAAATAAACAACATAAGTAGGCTACTTTAAATAAAACAAAAAATATTTGTATTAATAAATTATATTTATACTTTTATAAATATTTGTAAATATTTAATATAATATAATGATTTCATAAATTATGTAATGTTTCCTTGAAAATTTTTAAAACTACAATTTACTTTAAAAAATGTAATGCACATAGTACATGCAATAGCAATATTAAATGTTTTTATTAAAAGTGTTTTGGCCAGTAATGTTTTATCTATTTTAGCTGTATATAATATTAATGATGACTGAAAATAAACAAATTAATTAATTGTTATAAAATTAAACAGATTTTCAACTATATTTCTTATTCTAAACACTTTGTTATTAAATAAATTATTTTAATTTTATTTTGCATATGGTACATAAACATTTAAGGGTTTAATGTGGCTATTAACATTTGATATATTGTACCTGTATATCTTTAATGATGACAAAATAAACTCCAATAAATTATATTTCTAATTGTCTAATATTTGTAAAAATTTCAATACATTAACATAATAAAAAAAAATAATGAATTAACTTAAAACATTTTCGATTAATGATAAATTACAAACAACTTTATTTTATTTTTTTACCAGTTTCATTCTCCAGAGGTTTTACCCTTTGAACACTTTCTAATTTTCCCACAGCAGCCCAAATTCTCTTCTCAAGCGCAGCCTGACCATCCAGAATCCTCTGTAACCTCTCACCTCCACCTGCTCAAACCTCCTGCGTTGTCACCTCTCCTATCACCCTCTCGCAATCTGCCTCCCCTCTCCTCTCCTCTCCTCTCCTGCACACTTCCTCATGCGCACAGCCTCTCCTCGCTGTAGCCTGGGGCTGGGAAATCCTATTAGCCTTTACCATGGGAGAGAGCAGGAGACACATCATTAATTACACACACAAACCCACTCCTGACAGTGCCAAGCTTAATCAGCCAGGACCATAAAACACTCACACACACACACACACACAAGCCAGTGCGCCCACACCACGTACACACAGACGTACATGCAGGTACACACACACTTGCAGAAATATATAAACCATATAAAATTCAAAAGGTGTGAAACATGCATAAAGAGGTGGACATCTTTGTGTTTGGTTTGCATCTATTTCTCTGAAACCCTATCAAAATATCCCTTAACCAATTCTCTTTTAAGATCAGCAATGTTACACACATATAGTCAATGAAAAACCCAAATTCAAAAGATGTGGAAATTGCTTAAAATTTGCTAAAATGGATAAAAGCATGAAGAACAAGGTATGGTAAGGCAGAGGAAGCCAGCTGGGCGGCTTTTGTTAGAAAACACAAAAGAGGCGGAACATGCACTCTGACAAACCTTGCTTAGCAAATGATTGGCACCGAAATATCATTCAACCCACCCTACAGCTGTAGAAAATCACTCCGCCTCATCCATATGTGTATGTTCACACCGAGCATTAATATGTATGCACTTGTGTGAAAGAAACTGGGTTGAAAAAAACTGAAGAGGACAAGGAACATATACAAGAAAGGCATTTATTTACTACAGGAAAATCAGTTTGAGAAAACTACTCCAGAAAAATATTGCTCAAACACCTAAAACAAGTAAATAAAGTTTAAAGCACTAAAGATTCAGATTCAGAGCAAAATGCTCTACTTTTCCTCTCAACAAAAAGCATGACCTATGACTCCTTTAAGTTGAGAGAAAATCTGGAAGAATTCACATAAAATGGTGACTTCTAGTGTTTTTTCATATTTTCACCTGATATAAAAATGCAAGCAACCGTCCTATTAACAGTGAGATAACGGTGAAGACAAACAACAGTCTTGAAAGAGTGTGAACAGACTCCAGCAATGGCTTTTTTTTAGCATCCAAGTGCGCCCTCATGTGGTCGGCCATATTAACCATGGAGTGTTCAAACTAACCGTGAGAGATTTTTTCACAGCTTAAACAAAATATGGATGCGATATATGTGATTTGATAACACGTGGGTTAAGATTTTTAGAAAATAAAAAGGTGATTTTCAGAATAAAAAATTGGTTTAATTGAATTCAGGACGAGTACAATTCTAACGGCGTCAACACAAATATTGATATTACATTTCTTAAAGGGATAGCTCACCCAAAAATGAAAATTGTCATTATTTACTCAAGTTGTTCCAATCCAATGAATTATCAATTTAAAGCCACAATTATCCACCGCTCCTTTTATACCTGGATATACTAATGTCAGTCCTTACTCTTTACTACGCCATATATATATATACTGTATAACCACACAGTAAACATATTAACCTACATGTAAACTTCATACAAACCTGCACCTGCCCCAGGTATAAACATAGTTTGCATATTTAAGTGTTAATGTACATATATATAATAAAGTATTTGTAGCATAGTGCATGTATGGACATGCACATTAATTCACATTTTGTGAAAACACTAAAAAACCTGTAATTTTATCACGTGAAATTGCGGAAGGGTTTCCTTGAAACCTTATTGTTTGAGGAGACACTTAACATTTAAATGGTTTTTAATGTTTAACACTTGTAAGAACTTGAAATATCACAAAATCAGAAACAATATTAGTGAAACTCAATTCACTGCACATCTAATATAAGAACTTCACATTATAACTGGGAAAATATGGGTAATTCGCAAGCTTAGCTGCTTTTTTTTTAAGCAGTGGATCAGTAAATAAGTCAATTATAAAAGGTAAATCAAAAGAAAAGTGATTAAAATCACAGTTATAACTGTTAGCAGTCAGCACTGTAAATTAAGGGCTGTGCTTACAATATGCTAACATAAACTACTGCCGTTTTTTGTTTGAATTTTGCCTTTTAATATTAAAACCAAAACCTAGATGTTATAAACAACACTTGTTACAAACCCCAACCCAAGTATAAAAGACGATCAATACGCTCTTGTCCAGTAGTGCTGCTAACTTACATACTGTGTTTTTTGAATGTAGTGTATTGGAGTGTCATGAAGAATGAATGTACGGTACTCAGTTTTTACTGCGCCTTTTTGCTTTTGTGGGTGTGGACTGGATCACTCTGGTTTTCCTCCGCAGCACTCTCCTGTCAATCACCGGAGGCTCTTCCTCATCTTCAGAATTGTGTTCGGCAGCTTCATCTTCCTCTGTGCTCCCCTTCTCCTCTTCAGTGCTTGTGAGCTTTTCCTCCTCCTCTTCTTCATCAAACTCCTCATCGAGCGCCTGTACGACCACAGCTTTGCTCAGTCTACCGGATGTGCGCTTGGGAGTTGGCGGGACTGGTTTGCCCCTGCCTCCTCTGAGAACTCGAACCCCAGGAGAAGAATCGTGAGTGTCGTCTGAGCTTTTCCCCTCATCATCATCTTCAGTGGTGACTGTGTCCTCTTCTTTCGGTTCATCTTTTTCATCAGTCTCAGGTGGTTTCTCTTCCTCTGACCCCTCTTTTTCAGAGTCCTCCGTGGCAGGCTGGCTTTCCTCTGTCTCAAGTGGCTCATCAGAGGCCGTCTCATCTTCTAGGTTCATAGTTGGCCCCTTGGTCTCAATAATGACCTCTTCTTCACCTGTAGCACTAGGAAAAGTGGCAGTCTCCTCCTCTGGAGCTTCTTGCTCAGGAACGGCTGGTTCCTCTGAAGCCTCACTGTCCTGCACAGAGGAAACACACTCAATCAGGTCCGTCTGAAGGACTGGAGCCTCAGGAACAGCTGGTGGATGAGTGCCCTCAGTTTCCTCAACTGCAGAAGCTGCTTCCTCTTTAACTGCAGGAGTTACTTCCTCATTCTGTTCCTGCTCAACTTCCCCTTCCTCCTCCTCAACAGGAGGAACAACTTCTGCCTCTGCTTCCTGTTTCTCCTCAGTAACAAGTTCTGCCTCTGCTTCCTGTTTCTCCTCAGTAACAACTTCTGCCTCTGCTTCCTGTTTCTCCTCAGTAACAAGTTCTTGGTCGATCTGCTCCACAGCTTCAGATGGTTCCTCAGACTCCTTAGGTGTGTCATCCTTCATAAGACAAATGGGATAATGGTGAATGTGTTTAGTTCTAGTCTAATATGAAAAAGTAACATTGATGCTCTTAGTCATAAAGTTTGAGAAATGTATAGAGTAAGATTTATACTTTGTATTGCCCACATGACAATATTAACAATGTTAAACATTTAAAATGAGCCAGTTTTTAAAGAGTTTATCAGCACTGCCAGTGACAGATCTGTTGTTGAAGAACATTTATTATTTATAAGATGTTCTACACCATTATACACCAATGTTCAAAAGTTCGAGGTCAATAAGATGCGTTTTGAAAGAAATTAATACTTTTATTCCGCAAGGACGCATTAAAATGATTAAAAGTAAAGACTAACAATGTTATAAAATATGTATATGTCAAATAAATAATGTTCCCTTTCATTCTTTTTGAACTCAAAGAATCCTGAAAAAAATTAAAAATAAATGCACCACCGTTTCCACAAAAATATTGAGCAGCACAACGTTTTTTGTTTAACACTGGTAATGATAAGTCATGTTTCTTGAGCAGCAAATCAGCATTTTAGAATTATAAGGATCACATGACACTGAAGACTGGAGTAATGATAAAAAAACTCACCTTTGCCATCACAGGAATAAATTACATTTTAAAACATATTACCGGACCATCTGAGGTCACCACAGACCATTGATACTTTTAAAAAGGGACTAAAGACATTACTTTTCAGCAGATCTTATGAATTTTAAAAATGTCTAGATATTGTTCTTAGGATCAGACCTGTAGCACTTTGAGATTTTATTTTAAATGTAAAGTGCTTTTACAAATAAAATTTATTATTATTATTATATTAAAAAAGAAAACAGTTCAAAATAAGAGACATCTTCCCAAGTTCAAACTTTACAACGGTAGCGTATACAAATTGCTCAAACCATGCAACATTCAACCTTGGCCTCATACCTGAACTAAATAGTTTACCTGAGTTTCTCTCTCTACCTCCATCTCCTCATCAGCGCCATTTTGGATGACAGCTTCTGGCTCTAGTGGGCATACTTGGACGGCCTGTGCATCGTCTGATGTGTCTGCCGACCTCTCAATATCCACTTCCTGGCTGTCACTCATTTCTCCATTGACTTCTGCCACCTTTACAGAGAGACAGAGAAATGTAATACCTGAGGTTTGGGTGTGCACATATTTGCATGTGTAAAAGTTAGCATCTCTGGTACACAAAACATACCGTTCCACAATTGTTTCATGAACCACAAACCATTTACATTGACAACCGTTGTTTGTCAACTCGTTCGTCTTTACATATTATACTACTAAACTAATGATGAAGTGATGAAGTAAAGACATCCAACAAAGGTTGCCGCTGTGTTTAGCCCCCGTCCCTCACCAGAATTTCGGTGTCTGTTGCAGGGGCCTCGGTGGTCACCGCCTCCTCCACCTGGACCGAGGTTTCTTCTTCTTGTTCTCCATTTTCTCCATCCCTGTGTATTTTAGTCTCAGGAACAACAGCATCAGGTTCTGTCTCTGCTTCTGGTTCAAACAATCTGAAGACAAAATCACAGATTTTAAATGACAAAAAAAAAGACAAAAAAATCCAATCCTACTAGATTTTTTTACATTATATTCTGTGGTACAGAAATATTAACCAGCACAACAGTTTTCAACATTAAAAAAAATATTAATTGAGCAGAAAATCAGCATATTAGAATGATTTCTGAAGGATCATGTGACGCTGAAGAAGACTGTGTAATTATGTAATGAGTAATGATGCTGGAAATTCAGCTTAGAAATAAATTACACTGCAAAATGTATTTGAATAAACGTTTTCATTTATATATTTATTATTTCAATATATTTTTTATTAAATAAATGCAGCCATGGTGAGCATATAAGAGACTACCTTCAAAAACATCTCACAGTCAGACCCTAACATTTTGATTGGTAGTATATCATGAACTAACACTAAAAATAATGTTAATTTATACTAATATATTACCATTTCAAATAATACAGCAATAATTAGTATATTATGAACAAACATGAATTTATAATTAATAATCCAGTATTTATAAATTAACATTGCTCTAGCTTAATAAATGCTGTAAAATTTGTTCATCATTTGCTCATGATACCTAATGTATTAATTAATGTTAACAAATTGAACCTTACAGTAAAAGTAAAGTGTTTATGTGGTTTTCTGTGGTTCACTCCTTCCTACATTGCATGCCCATAGAATTTTTTTCCACATTAAATATGCTTTACCCTATATTTTATCCTGTCAGTATTTAATATCAACAGTTTACTTCTCATACCCATGGCAGAGGGTCATTTTAAGAGCCCATCTGTTGCAATCTGATATTATGCATTTGATCTCAGTGGCACACATGTGTAAATCCCCATTACTGCGATCTTGAGGGGTTTTAGAGACCTGCTAATTTTTTCAGGTTGGTTCTCCACATCACCCTCTTCTGGTTCTTCCCTCGGCCTTTTCTTTTGCTTGCGTTCGATGCTCCGCGTACGTGTGGAAATGGGCAAGTCGTTCATTTCTACAGCGAGAGGAAGAAAAGAAAAAAAGGGTTTTAACACCAACTTGAATTTAGCAGGAAAGGGTGTTTTAGAACAAAACTTCAAACCTTCTGCTACTGTAAGATGTTTGTTGACAACCACCACATCTTCCTGTAAAACCAAAATTAAAACAAGTCACTCTTTTCAGTCAAGGGTTAAAAGATTCTTTAAATATCTACACGTAAATATTTGATCTCACATGCAGAGGGGGGAAAAAAGCACAACAAAGTAGGAATGTGATAAACTACATATTGTTGTATGAACAACTCGTTTAAAAATATCCACCAGTTTGAATGTTTTTCTTAGCAATATACGGTTGCTAAACACAAACATTCAAACGTGTACCTGACAAATACTTAAGTTAAAGTAAAAAAATCATAATCCTCAAAACATGTAATAAAGACCTAAATATTATTAATAAAGGTACCATTGAGTTGGTGATTTGAAGTCATATAGCAATTGTATTTTATTAAGGCGTTGAATTAAAAGGTATGCATTTAGAGATACTTTCTCTGAGAAGTTGTCTTTAGCCTTTTTTTACTAAAATATTAAAACTAAAAAACATCTAGGTATAAAGATAGGATCTTCAAACTTACTGTGATGTCCAGGCAGCGCTCCTCGGTCATCTCCACCTCATTAACTGCAACCTCTCCATTTTTGCCTTCCTCTGCTGCCCATGAGCTATTGTTACCTGTATGGAGACAGACACAAACAATAAACCTAATATCGAACCTATAAATCAACTGTTGTTGTGAAATTGAGCTGATAGTGTGATGTTACTTGCAATGAGATATACTGGTAAAGGCTGCCAAAATAATCCTACAGCTAAAAATGCTAGCATTTTAGCAGGAGTCTCGAAAGTAATATTAGAGGGTCAGTGACATATGCGACCCAGGCAGTGCCAGTGCAAAAGCTTACATTGTAGTATCAAAGAGCCAAGTTTGCTTGCCACTTTCACTTTCTGGTAGGGGCCTCCAACTCCTTCCACCTCCCACAGCAGATCCACATCCACTGGGTACTTGCTCAGGTACTGTCTGCATACTGGAGAACATCATACTTTTTACTTACTCTTTTTATATACTTAGTAAACATATTTTATCATATAAAGCAAAAGTAAATAAACACACATTTAAAATATTTTTTAAAGAAGTCTCTTATCCTCAACCAGGCTGCATTTATTTGATCAGAAATACAGTAAAACAGTAATATTGTAAAATAACTGTTTTCTATTTTTAATACGTTTCGAAATGTAATTTATTCCCGTAATGCAAAGCTGAATTTTCAGCATCATTTCTCCAGTCTTCAGTGTCACATGATCCTTCAGAAATCATTTTAATATGCTGATTTGCTGCTCAAGAACCATTTATTATTATTATTATTACCAATGTTGAAACCCACTGTACCACTTAATATTTTTTGTGAAAAAAGGAGTATTTTATGAATAGTTTAAAAAACAGCATTTATTTGAAATAAAAATAGTTTTTAATGTTACAAAAAGATTTCTTTTACTGTCACTTTTGATCAATTTAATTTAATAATTTATTTGTAAAAGATTTTTCAAAATGTGATAATCAGACAAAATGTCAATACAGCTTTGAGCAAGTATCAAAACAAGTTCTCAATTCAATAACATTGTGGAGTCATTTGCTTACTAAAGTTTAACACTGTGACCCTCATTTAAATATGTTTCCCTTCCTTGTAGAGCATAAGGCTACAAACTGGTAAAGAGGCATACAAAAAAAGTGAAGCAGATATCTCACCCTTTTGCATTGCCAATGTTAAAGGGTATTTTAAGCCTAGTTCCTCATCTTTAAAAGAGTCCACAAAGTCCTCCAACATCTGCAAGCCATGACCGTTACCCCGGTGATCCTTCCGCACAAATATAGAGTCCATGATCGGAAGTAGGTAGCACTGGCTCACAAAGGTATTACACAAGCTACCTGTGGGTGAGAATGAACACGGATGGAAGAAACATGTTTTACTGGTTTCCATCTACAATACCAGTAAAAAAAATCTTTTAGACCTTTATCTTGAACACTGACACTTATTTTCACTACCAGTGCATAAGATAATAATATTAATATATAATATAATTACCCACATAAAGTTATAGCAATTCCACTGCATAAGAAATAAAATCATGCTTTGGTAAGTCACAATTATGACAAAATAAAAGTGAAAATGATGAAGAAATTAAAATGATTGAAATACTATGTCATAATTATGACATAAAAAAAACTGAATTATGACAGAGGTTGAAAGTCATAATTATTACACATGTCGAAATTAAGATCCCAAGTCATAATTATGACACAAAATCATAATTGTGAGAGTAACAAGTGATATGACGTCAAAATTATGATATACCAAGTCCTAATTATTAGATAAAAATTAAAAAGTATGAGATAAGTCATAAAGATACAAATTCCTAATTTAAATTGGGTGCAATTCCTGCTTTTAAATTTTTTTTTTCATAATTGCCTTCTCATAATTGCCTCTTTGTCTCATAATTATGACTGTCATAATTATGATTTATCAAAGCAAGCCTTTTTTCCCTTATGTGGCAGAAATGGGCTTTTAAATGACACTGCTTCTAGGTCTATCAAATCTTTTTCGGGGTAATAATAATGTCTTTTTTTTTTGTTGCAATCTTTGAATCTACAACCTTCCTTTACAAGCCCAACTCTTTAGTCCTGAGCTTGCCTTCTTACAAGCTAGGCAACACCTGGTTTTATATCTCACTTATCCTTTAATGAAGACACGGTAGATTGTTTATGATGTAAATGTACACAGGAGAGAAGAATGAGACTGTCAGACTCTCCTGGGAGAAGGACCGACCTTTAGACTTGACAGAGTAGAAGCCCACCGCCTCTCCATTCTTCCAGAGGATTTTGGCAAAGACGTCTTCTCCGTGGCACAGGAACGGCACCTCGTTTGAACCCATTTCCGCCGTCCGGTAAATGATGCGGTTCAGCACATATAAGACTATCCTCTCGCCCACAGACCTTACCTGCCCACACACACACAATTACACACAAAAGAGAATGAATGGTGTTTGAGGAACATACGGTTTGCCTGTGGCTTTTCGGGCCTTATAGTCACGATGTAACAGAAGTAGTGACAGATCTTTTCTTCTGTATTGTGACTACCGAAAAATTGTAGTGTGGGGTTCTATCCATCAGTTTCTGACTGCGTGTAAGAAAGGGGTTTAGGTTGGCTAAAGATTGGAGAACTCTTACATTCATCACCAAAGTGAAGTCTGTCGTTTTTCAGAAAGATTATGACATTTTGATTAATAATGATTAATAAGTAAAAAAAAAAATGAAAATGAAACGCTTGTTCACAATAAGATCGATAATTTTTATTTCATGCCGACTTTAAAACAACAGGTGTACAATGTAATGCAACAGTCAAGTAATAAAGATGACATTCCTGCAGAATCCAGTCTGTCTCACAGGATATTACAACACATGGAATGTGTTACGCTACACAGCACAGTGGAATGAACAAATACAAGTCCAAAGAGGATGTGTATTGTGTATTTTTGAGTGAGTGAGAGAAAGAGTGCCTGTACATTTAGATAACCATTTCAGGATCTTGTTTTGAGGAATTATGAAAGCAAGCCCATGTATGCAAAGCATAGAGTCTGAGACAAAGGCTCACTGATCAGCAACAAACTACTGCCTGTTTGCAAATTATTTTGGCCAAACCACTACATTTCAGCCCTCAAACACTCCCTATTGTTTCCTCTTCTCTCACTCTACAATTAAACATTTACACACATACCAAAATACATTTTATATATAAAAGGCACAAGATCATCGTAGGAGTGCTTGAGAACATTTGCAAGTCCTTAACAAGGCCTCGAAGAAAATGCCAGATTCCTGTTTTTATTGACTTGGCAAAGAAGCCACCCTCTAAATAGACACTGTTCAAAGTACAAAAATGTGCCTGAATAACTTCAAAAACACAAACCATTCCAAAAAAATAAAGATTACCTTCGCAAGGCCTTCTCTTGTAGGATTTGACGTTCTGAGAATATCTTCCACTGTGTACCACTGATCAGCCAAGAACAATGCCACAGCTAAGATAAAAATAAGAGAAGGGAGAAGAGGAGGAATAAAGAAGAGTCTAAGAAACTGACTATCCTATAAGTCCATCCAAGATGTAATCATAGGTAAAAATAGGTAAAAGGGGCAAGGAAATTGGTTACCTGTGAACTGGTCCTCGGGAGCAAAGAGAGCCAAGACTTTGTGTTTGAGGTTGGTTCCATAAAGAGGAGCAAACCCGACATTGGCAGGACTGATTTGGATCTAAAAGAGCCAGAAGCACAGGATTCTTTAAGAAATGTTCACATTTATGACTTTAGGGTCTTTTTTTAGACTTTCACTTACATTTATTAGGGCTGTACGATTAATTGTATTTTAGTTGTGGTAATTTTCTCTCGATTAATTAAAAATAACCATTGCAATATTGGCCCGCTGGTTATTTGTTGTGAAAACGTTTTGACAATTTGTAATTTCCGTTATCTTGAATTGGCAACGAGCCTCCACTATCTTTCCTGCTTGCGGTTGCCAGATGTCAAAAGCATACAGTCATGCTCAAAAGTTTACATACACCTTTCAGAATCTGCAAAATGTTCATTATTTTAATACAATAAGGGATCATACAAAATGCGCTATTTTTTTAACTTCTGAAAAAGATGATGTCATCCAGATTTTTCTTATTTTGTTTAAAAAAAAAAAAATCATTTAGTACTGCCCTTCGGAAGCAACTATTTAAATTCTGTCATCATTTACCCTCATGTCGTTCCAAAACCCTTCGTTCATCATCTTGTTCTCATGCGTCAAACAGGTTCGGTTGAGCTTCTGTTTATGTTCGCTGATCAATGTTTATATGTGAATAAAAGCCTAAATTCAATCTGTTCATCATATTAAGCGATCGAGTCTCTTCGGAAAATTTGGACTAAACCTCTCAATTCATATGGATTAGCCTCGTTTTACGATCTCTTTATGAACTTCTTAAAGCGTCAAAGTGTCAGTTGCATAGCCGTCTATGGAGGGATAAGAAAGCTCTCAGATTTCATTAAAAAATATCTTCATTTGTGTTCTGAAGATGAACGAAAGTCTTACAGGTTTGGAATGACATGCGGGTGAGTATTAAAATGAAAAATTTTACATTTTTGGGTGAACTAACCTTTTAATTTTTCAGTACAAAACTTGTGTATTAATTCGAGCTGTAAAAGTTCCTCTCATATGGTTGTTTTAGGTGTTATATTGCCAAGGCAAAAATAAACTTGCAAAATTGGATATAACTTTATGCAAAAAAGGGTTATATTTAGTGTTATCTGAGCTCTAGTGTGTGTGTGTGTGTGTGTGTGTGTGTGTGTGTGTGTGTTACCTTTCTGGTGCTGGGCAGGGTAAGGTATTGTGTGTTATCTGGGTTGCTGTAAAGCAGTTTGTTCATGTAGCTCTGGGCTGAACTTTCCAAGTCCTCATGTCTCCCAGACACCAACACATCTACAGGGAGCTCCATCCCTGCAGGGGTCAGAGGTCACAAAAATCACTTCAGCACTCTGTCATTCAACTGTTTTATCAATCAATTACTATATAAAATTTGATCAGAATTCATTAATGAATCATTTCTGACAAATGTCACAATAACGTCAATTGCTTTTTTAGTGATCACGGTTTAAACCTTTATATTTATATATATTTTTTCTAATATAATTTTGTTTATATTTAGGTCCTTCAAGTAGTCCTCCTTTGGGTCCATCAGCTGCATTGTATAAGGTTGTACAGAAAGATCGGTGCTTTCTGCTCAATAGCCATAAAAGGAGCTGCCATTAGTTATGAAAAGAAAAAGGTTTGTTATGAGACACTGTAGGATTGATCCAAATGAGAGCCAGACAGGTTGATGGGGAACTGCACGTTGAAATCCATATTCTGTCTGTCAGAAATTCTGCAGTCAACATTGAGCTTTGTTAAGTATAGTTAAGCATGGACTTATCAACATACAATTTGAATCTCATATAATCAGATTGCGTACAGAATAATTAATTGGTCATACAGGATGTTTACAAGCTTGTAAGTGTAGTGTGCATCTCTACTAATTAGATACTGAAAGGTTTTGCTTCATTAAAACTCAACACTTCCACTCAAACAGCTTTCACACCAACTCATAATTCCCTGCACATACTATTTCGACCATATACAAACCTAAATAAAAAAACATTTTATCCAAACAAAGCTGAGACAAAACACAAATTCATAAACAAAGTCTCTGTTCCAACAATGCAGACACTATCCTGAACATCACAGTTGGCTGCGGTCCATCCTCAGCTGGCCTCAATGAATGCCCTATCAACAACTATCTGTGTCACACTGACAATCAGACCGTACAGTAGCGTGCACACACAAACACAAATTCCCAATCACATCTACACACACTCAGGCAAGCTTCCATGCTTTAATAAATAAAAAACATTTGTGAAAGGCTAGGGATGAGTGTGTGTCCATCAGAGCACCATGAACCATGATCGACCACTTTTTTACTTGCCATAGAATGTATGATACAATGTTCATCTCTTGTTACAATGTTCGAGATTCTACAGCTGTGACTTTCAAGGACACGGTGCACACACACAAGAAATCAATATTACATCCATCCTTACAAGCACACCCACACAGTCATACGCATCAGCCTTGAGCCACAAAAACCCAACCAGGCCCCCAAACACCGCCATCATATCTGGCATTCTTCCAGTGGAATGCATGATCTCTTTACATGTGGCAGAGGGGCGCGCACCACAGGACCCGAGGCTCGGAGCGGCCTGCACACTATCAGGGAAACCAACTTATATTTCATGCAAATAAATCAAGAATCATAGAGAGACATAATACAAAAAGAGTTAAAGTTGATTTTGTCCATCGGGAATTGTTTGGATAGTGTTTTTTTTGCTACTGCTGTGATCTCATCTGAGTGACAGCAGGCTGTCCTGCCCTTGTACCAGTAAACGAGTCAACTTCTTTCAGATGAACACAATCGGAGTTCATTTAGAAAATATCCTGGCTCTTCCAAGCTTTATAATGGGAGTGAATGGGGGGTGAGATTTTGAAGCCCAAAAAAATGCATCCATGATCATAAAAAAATAATCCATATGGCTCAAGGTGGTTAATAAAGTATTTCTAAAGCGAAGCGATGGGTTTTTGTAAGAAAAATATCCATATTTAAAACTTTAAACTTATAACTAGGCAGACAGCAGCGATTTGCGGCGGAAGAGTAACCCATTACGCGTTACGTGATGACAAACGTGGAAGCGCAGAGGATAGAGCAAAACAAAAACAACAATTAGAAGTCTAAAACGAGAATTTTTAAAGATAAATTTCAGAGGATTTCGATATAAGAGAAGAGGAGCTTGAGTTTGTTGCACAGCCCTATTTGTTTAAACGCAAATACTTCGCGTCATGGCCAGGGGTTACTCGTGACGCAAGTCGACTTGAGCTGTAAGCATAGGGTCATCTGCCGGAAGCTATAGCTAATACAATTTTAAATATGGATTTGTTTCTTACACAAACACATGGCTTCGCTTCAGAAGGCCTTTATTAACCCCTAGTAGACGTATGGATTACTTTTATGATGGATGGGTGCATTTTTTTTGGCCTTAAAATTCTCACCCCCTCTTTCCATTATAAAGCTTGTAAGAGCCAGGAAATTACATTTTTAAATATATCTCAGTTTTGTTCTTCTGAAAGAAGATATTCATATACACCTAGGATGGCTTGAGGGTGAGTAAATCATGGACTTTAATTTTTGGGTGAAATATCCCATTATTGTAATATACTTGCATTTGCATTATCCAACTAATATCATATAAAAAAATATTTTTTTTAATGCTCTCACTTTGATTTACTGTTAAATACAGGTTTAGCATCGGTCAAAATTAAGTTCATTAATGTGTGCAGAAGCTAAAACCAATCAATAGCATGTTGCGTAACAGCGGTCTACAGGAAAGGCCGGAAATAAACGTCTGGGGCCCCCAGCACACTCTCTGCTCTCAGTGTAGAATGTATAGAATGTGCTCTGTTACTGAGCAAATGCTCTGATATGCAGACAGAGAAAGCTTTGTCAGCTAGAACTTAATGTACGCGCACATTATGTACACATACAGGACTTTTAACTGAAGTATTTATAAGCATAATAATTTAGTATGCACTATTGGATGTTTGGGGTCAGTAAGATTTTTTATTTTATTTTTTTAAATAGTGAAATAGATTTTCAGTGCTTTTTTTTTTAAAAGAGAAAGATTTAAAGGAAAAATTTTTATTTAAAATAGAAATCTTTTGTAAAATTATAAATGTCTTTAGAATCACTTTTGATCAAGTTAATGCATCTTTGCTGAAAAAAGTATTCTTAAAAAAATTTAAATAAATAAAAAACACTCCCAAACTCCCCAAAGTGTGAAAAAAATGTACAAGCAGAACAAATTATAGCGCATAGAACTCTAAAACCAGTGAAAATGTCCCTTCCTTAAAACACACACTATGTTTGCAACTAAGCACATATGGAGTCTAGCATTCCAAACTACCAGGGGTCTCCTTTGGCCAAAATGAAAGCAACCCCCACTCTTGAGCGAAGCCAGCGATCTGAAAATCCTTACAATCCTGTGTCCACAGCCATGGTTCACGTGGGCTTTTTGAATCTATTTTTGCCTCTGTTGTAGTATCACACACGCAAGCAGAGCAGGTAAAGCCAATTAACTTAATCAATCCAAAGCTAAAATCAGCAGCAGGGGTTATTAGTGCATTACAGCCACTGCACATGTTGATCTAAGGCTCAGATAAAACTTCTTTTTTTTAAACTTAGAGTTGCTGATATATAGCATTTGTGACAACTAACCCCAGTCTCTTTATATATTAAAAATAGTAGAGGCCTAGTCATCTGACCTGAACAGGGAATGGCTGGTCGTAACACACAAGCAGACAGTACAGACTGTGTGTGAATGTGTGCGTGATAGCCACAGCTATCCTAACATAACACGTGAGCCAATTCACTCACTCTCGTACTCACCGTGTCAGATAGAATTAGTTGTCAAGCACAAAAAGAAAATTCTTAAGGTTAATCAACACTAATGCTGACAATTAAGGTCAAAGGCTATCAAGATGACACAAAACATGCCTTTTACTAGTTCCTAAATGCTATGCCACTGTACATATTTTGAAAAAATGGAATTAAAAACTGACAGTGAAAGTTGACAACTCAAACTAGAGTTAAAGGAGATATCACAACCGGTGGAAAGATCCTGTTGTGATGTTTCTGAGGGAAAGGAGAGTTGTTTGAACTCTAGTGCTGGATTGAACCGGTTTGGTCAAAAAGGACATGACTAGAAAGCAAACTACACAATAACTTGGAGATGAAAGTTAAGACGCTTGTTTGAATCAGAGTTCAAAGTCAAAACAAAAACTGATTGAGATCATTTTAAAAAATTTGTTGATCACACGTAAAGCACTTGGTTAACAAATCAAACATTAAATTGTGGCATCAATTTTTTTTTTACCCTGGTGGTAGGCAAAACTAAATAATACATGCATCTTTGAACAGATCCGCTCTCTCTCTCGATCTCTTTACTCATTCAAAAAGAACACAGTGAATGTTCTCTTTCCATGGAAGGAGGATATGCTATGACACGAGGGCCTCACAAGCTCCAGTTATCGGAATGTTCTTACGAACAGTTCGTTTCAGAGAACCGGTTCAAAAACGGATTCATGTTTTATGATGGGCGTTTTTACTGTCATTGTGTGCAAGGTTTTTGATTCAGTCATAAGCTAAGTTGTAAATAAATATTTTCCAATATGGTTCAGCCTACGTTAACATTTGCTATTTGTAGTCAAGTCATTTAATTTTCACTAGTTCATTAACTAACTCATCATCGATTCTCATGTTTGTCCCAAAGAGACCGATCGGTTCAGATTGGTTTTGTAACCGGACTGAATCATGAATATTGACTAAAGTTACGATTCGTTCACGAATTGGACATCTCTAGCTCACAAATTTAGCTCCATGGAATTTATTCAAAATAAGCGATAATGGTCTTTAAAAAAAGAATTATAAACGAAGCATATTTGTTTTACATAATGTGCAGGATACGATTCAGACTGAGGGGGGTGTGTCAGAAAATGTGTCTAATCATGTTGCTTTACGACCTTAAAAACAGCGTCACGACTACATTAAAAAATACATTAAAATAAAAACAAAGTTTGTTTTATCACTATGTAGCCTATTAGGCTACATTGAAACGCAAACAGAGGCGACATGAAGAATCCAACTATCCAAGAGCAAAAGTAAAAAGTCTAAATGATAGTAAGAGAATTATAAAGTTAATTTACCCGTAATTAATATAATGACACCATGTATTGTAAATGCACGCAGATTCAGAACTCATAAAGTAGCCTAAACACGAGTTTCGTAAAGCGCGTGAGTGCGCAAGCCCACCTTCTACCCAATATTTGTGCGCCTCACCTGAAGTCGCATGCACATTTTGTTCTCTGATTGTAACAAAATGTCCACGAATATAATGCAACATTTCAACACAACGTCTCAAATACGACCACTCTTGAGTGAATATGAAAGATACAACCGTAAAGATAGATTATATTGCTCATTGTAGCCTATTCATATGAGACGTCTATAAACTGCATCCCCCAATACTGGGCCGTGCCAGTTCAGTTCGTTTTCACAATACTCGAGAAACTATCTGCCATGCACGCGACTGGAGGAAAACTGTCGACTCACCTTAGCCCTGCTGTCAATGTGGTTTTTACGCGTTTTAAATGTTTCTTTTGGGAGATTTTTTTAATCCAACAGCCGATATACGCAGGGAACCTCCGACTGATGTTAATAGCGTCAGCTCGGGGACGCGGTTAGCCCTGCGCGCGCACCCATAGAGCTGCTTTCTACGGGGTGTGCGAGGTCTCAAACATCTCCACAAAAAAGTAAAGGATTTGAGGAGTTTACTGTATTTGTCTTATGTTTAAGTGTCTTGAGAAGCAAAATATACTCCCATCTATCAAAATTCCAAGAAAAAGATGGTGGTGCATTAGGTAAGGAAAAGTCAGCTTTCTGTAGGTTCTCGTGTAGAATGTGACATATAAGTGCAAGAGGATAAGTTTGTGGCATTGCATTGGCTATCAGGTTAAAGCTGGTGTCATGTAAATCTGGTGAATTTGTACAAAAATAGCTGAGCTACAGTAGATGGCAGATTGAGAAATGTATTATTTGAGGGAATGCACAGTATGCTTCCTAACAAATTGCTTAAGAGCAACAGAGATTCTGTGCTAAAGTGCCAGACAGTTAAATAAAGTACAAAATTGCTGAAAATAAATAGGCTAATTAAAAAGACCAAACATGCTGTAAAAAGTGTTAGAATAATAAGGGTTATGTCCAATTTTTTATTATATTTTTTAGGTTTAATGTCCTATGTAATTTATGTATTAATATTTACGTAAGCTTAAATGGATTAAAAAAATACAAATGCAAACAACATTTAAAACATGCTTAACGTTTTTTTAACCGAAAATTACTAAAACTATAACTGAAATAAAAAAAATTAAAGCTGATAAACATGACAATCGCATAATAAAATTACTAAAACCTAAACTAAATTTAAAATGAAACCTGAAACCATACAAATAAAAGCTAACTCAAAATACTAATAAATACTATACATACATAATACTAAAATAGCACATCAGTTGTAAACTTGCAGATATTTTAGAGGAATGTGCTGAATTGTGTCCTGTATATAATGACAGTGTTAATCATATGTGTTATTCATCCCTTATAATAAGCAAATATTCATACATTCATATTGTTTGAAGCTGAGCTGAATGATATAACAATTCACATAAATGTTGGTATAGGGCTGAGGACTACATTACACGCATTATCACGCCTTCTTTTTTCAATTGTGTTAACTATTGCTGAACTTATTTATTGGTATTTTTTGCTAGGAAATATGTTTTAAAAGAAAGAGTACTGCAAACTGCTCAGTTGAGAGTTATCGATCATCCTGTTAACAATGGATCACAAAAACAAAACCAGCAGAACTTATGGAGTGGAGAAATTATAGAATCAAAATATGAAAAATTCTTTATTTTGCGAACACATTTCCGCACACAGGCCTTCATCAGGGTTAAAAAAAATTGCAAGACAAGATTGCAATAAAGCAATTAGAGCGTTAAAACAAATCAAATGATCAATCATATGACACACCAAGAAGCAAACCAAAAGTCAAGTCACCTTTATTTATATAGCGCTTTATAGATTGTTTCAAAGCAGCTTTACAAAGATAACAGGAAAATTATGCATTTCGGCTGTTGTTCAGCTGAGGTCAGGACAGGTCAGTGTTGATTCAGTCCCATGGTAAAGATCATCAATTATTAAATTAGTTCATTTCATAAAGCAGTTCTGCAAAAAGTGAAGTCATCGTCCAGCTCAGTTCAGTTCTCATTCAACAGCATCAATACAGTCAGATCAATAATATTGTTGAATATTGTCCCCAACTACTGTAAGCCAGAGGTGACAGTGGCAAGGAACCCAAACTCCATCAGGTGACAGAATGGAGAATAGAAACTTTGGAAGAAAACAGGCTCAGAACAAAAGAACTGGCCAACAAACAAACAAGGTGCACATTATGATTCAGGCTGCATCACAAGTCAGAATTCAGATTGAGATCTGTAGCATTCAAATATTCATCCTGATCGGATTCATCACGCCGGTATGGAGCCGAAGCTGCCATAGGGACTGACTAATGAAGCAAAAGCCTATGATAAATCATTAACCCCTATTTTATACAAAACAAATCCCTTATATTGGCACAGCCATCTAAAACAGTAATAGGCCTATCCTATACTAAACCTAAACTAATCTTGACAAACTATATATCATTTGAAAGCTTACAATCTCTAGTTTACATATTTGGTGATTGATTTTCAAAATAAATTACAGAGGAGGCGTAATTTGTCAATTTGCAACAAGAATATTTTCATACTCCTAAGGCGTGTTCAGACCTTTATTTTGAAATAGTGATGAACATGAAAAATCATGAAAGAATGGTAGAAATCTCAGTTTGTTTTCATGCCAAGAGTTCAAAAGATAGCATCCATTCAATTCTTTTAGAAAAAAAGGTCTGAAAATGTTTTGAATATAAAGAAAAAAATAATAGATTCACCATTTGTGATGTGGTATAGCGAGCTATAATGCACATAGGGCCTACGTGTTCTTTTTGTTACGACTTCTGAATAGGATGTCTACTTCATAAATTGTATGAAAATTGTAAAAATTATGGTTCAGATCACTCAAACAACATATTGAAATGGAGGCGCCCTTATAGTAATGTCAACTAGTGAAAAAGTTTGGTACTGCGCCCAAACAAATTCTTACTGAAAGCTTATTTTTTTAAAGATATCAACCTAAAATTTTAAACTCAACTTGTTCCGATTTTTGGCTTTGATTTTTCTTTGAATTTTTAGAGTCCACCAGGTTTTGAAAATATATATTTTATATAAAATATGAAGAAATAAAATTTCTATCATTGTACATTTTCATAAACTCAAACTTCTATAACTTTTTTCCTGTTTAACTTTCTTAATTTATTTCACTTCTAAATCCCTTCTAAAATCTGCCAAATGTCTTCTTTAAAACAAGACCAATCTTACATCTATATTCCAAAGCATTCTTGAATTACAACCATTTAAGTTCGGAATGTGCATTTTCATGTCTATTAAAAAAAGGGGGGTGCCGCTTAAGGGGTTAAAATACGTAAAAATAATAATAAGATTCATCATATCAGCGGCACGAACACATACACATACATACATACATACATACATACATACATACATACACATTACTTTTTTAAACATGCAAAGTTGGGTCAAAATTTTTTTTATGTCAGTTTAAATTTAAATAATGCATATAAAATATTATTTTATATGCATTATTTTAATTTAAACTGTCATAAAAAAATATTAGACCCAACTTTTCATGTTTAAAAAAATAAACGTAAAAAAAATGTCTGTCATCTTTTTAGAATTTGGTCAATATCACTGGGAATTGTGTTCAGTGCGAATAATGTGATTACATTCTTTAAAATGTTTCGGTACTGGATTTGTTATTATCACCTCTTGTAATTGCACTCCTATGGTCAGTAATATGATCTTTTAGGTGACAAAAGGTTTCCATATCATTTTCACTAGGGCATTCTCCAACAAGTGCACCTTGTTGGTTTTGTAAAGTTGCACCAGAAAAGCTCCATCGGACTTCTAAACTTGCCAACTCATGCTCGATTGCTTTGTACACAGCAGGGGGCGGCAGAGAATAACTTACACAGCCAGGCAGTCAGCATTACAGCGAACTCCAGGACGAGAACCTATTGTTTATCATTTCCCCTGCGGATTCAGACGTTTTTCTGCAAGCTTTTCTTCTAAACATTCCATAAGAACAGGATCCACTTTTGGATCTACTTTATTAGCAAACCAGTGGCCGTAGTTTAGGAGCCATCTGAGCTCAGCAGCACCATAAATACACACTGCTCGCACATGCTCTCCAGTGCACGGTGGGTAAAGATTCTCTTCTAAATAGGACCACTTCACTAGGCGAGTTTTACTTATCAGTTCTGAGATCTCAGGATCAGATCTTGGCACCTCACCTGGTACTCCAGGCACACGAATTAAAGTCGCCCAGAAATGTTCGTCAGGTGAGTATGTGTCCTCACACCAAGCCAAGAAATCCCTGGCTAGGAAACTCCAGTGAACAAAAACCACAAATTCCCTTGAGAGAGTAAAGTATGCGCTGCCCACAAACATTTCGATGTTGTAAGGTGGTGGAGATTTCTCCTCAGAAGTGGAAACAGGCGTTTCATAGTACTCAGATTTTTTATTTTTCAGGATATGATGAACACTCCAGCGCAATTCCTTTCCTTCAGGCCGTTTGCTCTCCACCATGTTCCTGCCTTTCAGCTCCTTCAGATCCGACACCAGCTCAGCGTTTGTCCGCAGTGGAAAGTCCTGACCGCACAGGTTGATGACATACTTCCACTTTACCTCAGAATCTAGCAGGTCAGACAGGCAATTCAGATCCGCTTTGAGTCGTGAGATGCCTGCATATTGCACAATCTCCAGTTTAGAGGCAATGAAGACGTTGGGGATGCAGCGGGCCAGACCTTTCATTGCTGAAATAAAGTCAGCTGAGGACTTCAGATCATAATGTATGCAATATATGTTATGCGGCATATAAATGGCCCTGAGCATCCGCTCCACAAGAGCTGCATCCTTGTGAACAACGAAAGAGTAAGCAAGAGGAAATTCACGCTCAAATTCAGTGCCTTGAATCGCATCATAGCCCATACCAGTTGCAAACTGATCACAACCAGAGGTGGCATCAGCGATAGTCTGGTCAGTTGCTGATACGTAGGTTTTTTGCTTGCGGATGGCTAAAGTTTTGCCCAATTCCACTGGTTCCATTTCATATATTGCTGTGCAATTAATGCCATGTTGTACTGTCAGCCTTTGCCTCTCAAACACTCTTTCCTGTCCCTTTCTTTTATTTACTCTTAAAATTATGATCATAAAACAGAATATAACGAATGCCAGTGTGAAACAGAAATTTTTCAGTCTGAGGTGAAGACACAATCCTTTCATTCTGTAGGAAGAAATAAAGGCACATTACAAATTATGCACACTGTACGCAATTTAAACATGGCAAAATATTTGAACTATATCCCATGAATGAGCTTTTGATGATGCTTGTATAAAACAGATCAATGAAATAGAAAGTGAAATAACTTACATTTTACAGACATGTATTTTTGTTTTTTATCTGTTTGTGCTCTGCCAACAAAAAATTGTTTCAAAGAAAGTTTTTTTTTTTCACAGAAAGTCATTGAAAGTTTCACTGAGTCTCTCTTTTTTGTTTGAGATGCTAATGCAACACCTACTGTAGAGTAAAGCATGCAGTTGCAGTGAAACCAGACCGATTATTTTATTTAACCATAAATAAAAATAAGAGAAAGGTTATAAAAGTAAAATCGGTAACACTTTAAAATTAACATGAACTAACAATGAATGAGCAATACATTTGTTACAGTATTTATTAATCTTTGTTAATGTTAGTTTCAAAATACAGTTGTTCATGTTAGTTCACAGTACATTAACTAATGTTAAGAAATACAACTTTTGATTTTAATAAATGTTGAAATTAACATTGACTAAGATTTATAAACTCTATAGATACTCTATAGGATACTTTACCCAAAAACGAAACCTGTTCTGTTGTTCCAAACCTGTATGTTGTAAAGTTCTTTGAAATTTTGACGCTAGCCATTGACTTCCATAGGAAAAATATACTATAGAAGCCAACTATCTGGTTGATAGACCAACATTCTTTATCTTCTTTTGTGTTCAACAGAAACTCATACAGGTTTAGAACAACTTGAGGGTGATGACATCATATTCAATTTTGGGTGAACTATTACTTTAACTGAAGGTAACTTATTTTAACTAATGAAACTTAATTGTATTAATAAGGTACATGTTGCTGTGGTGTCATTTTGTATATGCTTAATCATATTTAAACATACTACAATTAATTTTCTAACAAAAAGAAAAAGTCGCTTACCCTACAAGATTTCATCCTCCTATTTATGAAATCCACACAAATCATATAAGAGGACACCATGCAATGATTCCACTCTGTGCAATCAAACTGCATCCAAACTTAAAAACAAACCAAGGATTGTATAGACTTTCCTAAAATTGTATACAACCGAACAGCCTAGACTCAACTAAATTTAGATAACTTCCCAAAAGGCAGTCAGTGCACTAATCACGGTGAAAAGGGCAACAGGCTCCAGACAACATTCTGTGCACACACGTCCTTCACATCCGGTTCTTCAGGATTCCATCTGCCCTTCCTTTTCCTTTTATCCCACTTCTGCTGCTATCTTTATAGAGCTACTGTGAAGGCCACAAGTGTCAAAAGGGATCGATTTTATGTGAAGGATACAGTAGTCAATAAAAACACATGTTAACTTGAAGAATGTGATCTTATTGAACATTTTTAAATCAGGACCCTCCTGCTTATCTTTTCTCACAATGACCATCATAATCCTGGTGTCACTGTCAGGGTTCTGCCCTGGCAGCTTTGTCTGGTTTGTCTTTGTTTCATGTCTCTATGTTTGTGTTGAGCTTGAACAGATGGTTTTGTTTGTGTTGGCCATGTGCTCCTCTCTTCATGCCTCCTTGTTTCCCTGTACCACGCCCTCTTGTCTAGTAGAGTCCTCGTTTGTCTGAGTGTTGTCACCTGTTCCTTGTCTGAGTGTTGTAACCTGTTCCTCGTCTGAGTGTTGTCACCTGTTCCTCGTCTGAGTGTTGTAACCTGTTCCTTGTCTGAGTGTTGTCACCTGTTCCTCGTCTGAGTGTTGTCACCTGTTCCTCGTCTGAGTGTTGTAACCTGTTCCTCGTCTGAGTGTTGTAACCTGTTCCTCGTCTGAGTGTTGTAACCTGTTCCTCGTCTGAGTGTTGTAACCTGTTCCTCGTCTGAGTGTTGTAACCTGTTCCTTGTCTGAGTGTTGTCACCTGTTCCTTGTCTGAGTGTTGTCACCTGTTCCTCGTCTGAGTGTTGTAACCTGTTCCTTGTCTGAGTGTTGTCACCTGTTCCTCGTCTGAGTGTTGTAACCTGTTCCTCGTCTGAGTGTTGTAACCTGTTCCTCGTCTGAGTGTTGTAACCTGTTCCTCGTCTGAGTGTTGTCACCTGTTCCTCGTCTGAGTGTTGTAACCTGTTCCTCGTCTGAGTGTTGTAACCTGTTCCTTGTCTGAGTGTTGTAACCTGTTCCTCGTCTGAGTGTTGTAACCTGTTCCTTGTCTGAGTGTTGTCACCTGTTCCTTGTCTGAGTGTTGTAACCTGTTCCTTGTCTGAGTGTTGTAACCTGTTCCTCGTCTGAGACTCTGAGTGTTGTAACCTGTTCCTTGTCTGAGTGTTGTCACCTGTTCCTTGTCTGAGTGTTGTAACCTGTTCCTTGTCTGAGTGTTGTAACCTGTTCCTCGTCTGAGACTCTGAGTGTTGTAACCTGTTCCTCGTCTGAGTGTTGTAACCTGTTCCTTGTCTGAGTGTTGTCACCTGTTCCTCGTCTGAGTGTTGTAACCTGTTCCTTGTCTGAGTGTTGTCACCTGTTCCTCGTCTGAGTGTTGTAACCTGTTCCTTGTCTGAGTGTTGTAACCTGTTCCTCGTCTGAGTGTTGTAACCTGTTCCTCGTCTGAGTGTTGTAACCTGTTCCTTGTCTGAGTGTTGTCACCTGTTCCTTGTCTGAGTGTTGTAACCTGTTCCTTGTCTGAGTGTTGTAACCTGTTCCTTGTCTGAGTGTTGTCACTTGTTCCTTGTCTGAGTGTTGTAACCTGTTCCTTGTCTGAGTGTTGTAACCTGTTCCTTGTCTGAGTGTTGTAACCTGTTCCTTGTCTGAGTGTTGTCACTTGTTCCTTGTCTGAGTGTTGTAACCTGTTCCTTGTCTGAGTGTTGTAACTTGTTCCTTGTCTGAGTGTTGTAACCTGTTCCTTGTCTGAGTGTTGTAACTTGTTCCTTGTCTGAGTGTTGTAACCTGTTCCTTGTCTGAGTGTTGTAACCTGTTCCTCGTCTGAGTGTTGTAACCTGTTCCTCGTCTGAGTGTTGTAACCTGTTCCTTGTCTGAGTGTTGTAACCTGTTCCTTGTCTGAGTGTTGTCACCTGTTCCTTGTCTGAGTGTTGTAACCTGTTCCTTGTCTGAGTGTTGTAACCTGTTCCTTGTCTGAGTGTTGTAACCTGTTCCTTGTCTGAGTGTTGTAACCTGTTCCTTGTCTGAGTGTTGTAACCTGTTCCTTGTCTGAGTGTTGTCACTTGTTCCTTGTCTGAGTGTTGTAACCTGTTCCTTGTCTGAGTGTTGTCACCTGTTCCTTGTCTGAGTGTTGTAACCTGTTCCTTGTCTGAGTGTTGTAACCTGTTCCTTGTCTGAGTGTTGTCACCTGTTCCTTGTCTGAGTGTTGTAACCTGTTCCTTGTCTGAGTGTTGTAACCTGTTCCTTGTCTGAGTGTTGTAACCTGTTCCTTGTCTGAGTGTTGTAACCTGTTCCTTGTCTGAGTGTTGTAACCTGTTCCTTGTCTGAGTGTTGTCACTTGTTCCTTGTCTGAGTGTTGTAACCTGTTCCTTGTCTGAGTGTTGTCACTTGTTCCTTGTCTGAGTGTTGTAACCTGTTCCTTGTCTGAGTGTTGTCACCTGTTCCTTGTCTGAGTGTTGTAACCTGTTCCTCGTGTTCTCTGCTCCCTTGTTTGAGTCCTCATTTCAATGTGGCATGAGAGATGGGATAAGGAGGGAAAAGGCAGACATTTGTATAACATACAAGTTTAAATAGTGGATTACACATTATAGGGAAACACCAGACTGGAGTATGCACAAACTGTGGAGTAATAGAAAATAGGGATGGCTGACGCGAAACAGTCGTTCCGAAGCTTTGCGAGATCCCGAAGCGCAGATGATTCGAAACACTGATCCGAAGCGTGATTCAAAACACCCATGTCACGTGACTATGGCCAAACGAAGCCTCGAAGTGTTTCACTAAATGTTTCATCAGGTGTGATCCGCCGAATCAGCGTTTGATTGACACGGTCGGAAACAGAACACACAAGCGCACATCTGTATAAAAGTGAAATCAACGCATATTGACCTCGTGGGTTTTTGTGAGAGGAGTTTGATATTGAGATAGCCGATTTTTGGTGATATAGCGACATTTATAGTGCGATTTGTTTAGTTATATTTAGGCTTACATTTAAATTTACACAACACATTGACCTAGAGACACAGAGTATACATATAGTGACACGTTAATAGATACATAGATATAAATATATAGACAGCTAGATTAATAGATAGATAGATACATAGATATATTAAAGATAGGGATAGAAATGTCAACATCAGACCCATCAACATCATCAACATCAACACCAGTAGAAACACAGGACAGTTTATGGGAACTTTTTGATACTCGTCGTATCCATCAAACCCAGATGATACACAATGCTACAGCTGATGCCACAGTGGAAGTGAAAAAATACATCAACGATGCGTATTTGCCCAGAACTCATGATCCACTAACTTACTGGAAAGAGAGAGCAGTAATCTTTCCTCATTTGTATGTCATGGCTAAAAAATATATTTGCATTCCAGCAACAAGTGTCCCTTGTGAGAGGATTTTTTCAAAGGCTGGAGAAATTATCTGTAAAAAAAGAAGTAGGCTAGTCCTTCCACAGCAGAGAAATTAATATTTTTGAATAAAAATATCTAAAAAAGTGAGACATTGTGGCTTGATTTATTTTATTAATATTCATTTTGCAGGACCAAAATAACATTATGCACAGTGAGGAGCCTATAGGTTACAAGATTCACATATTAGAAAAGTACAATAATAAATAAACAACAACAATTTTAATGGCTCGTCAAGGTTGTTTCAGATCACCTGCAAGTGACCACTAGGTGTCACCGTGGAGACGGGTGTCGGATTGATTCGAAGCCTCGAAACAATATGAACCATTTGGTTCAATTGTTTCATTGCTTCACGAAGCCTCGATCTGCCCATCACTAATAGAAAATGTAAAACACATACTTTTAGATTGTACACAATACACCAGAGAAAGGGAAAATATGAAGAGAGCGGTAAAGAAAGGCTTAACAATGTAAAACTTGAGTATAACTAACTGTGGCGAGGGGGGCGTGGTTCAGCGCGGTCTGTAGCGGGAGAGAGAGAAAGGAGGCGAGCGGTACGTAAGTAGGTCAAGTGCAAATGACGAACACCTGTGTCTTGTTGCAGTAATTGGCGTGGAGAGACCGCTTATAAGCCGCTACAACGGAGAGTGCGGGGAGAGAGAGGGACTGAGGACTCGTACACAGCGCAGGTTCTTCAGAGTGGAAAGAGTTTTGCCTTGGCAGTGGAAAGAGTGTGCATCTAGTGATCCTGTGCATGTATGGAAAGTGCTGTAGCGAGGCTACGGTGAAAGCGCTGTGTGCGCACCTTTTGTTTATTTTGTTTAAGTTGATTAAAATAAAGTACGAGTCCCAGTCACGCTGACTCCGTCTTCTTCCTACCCAAAACCCCTTGAACCTCATCACACTAACACACAGTCCACAGTTAGGGCGGTTATAACTTTTCTTAAAGAAACCCAACTAGCAAGTAGAATTCGGGTAAAATGTTTTATTTATTTTTCTTCCTGGAGGTTGAGGAGCTCAGGGTGGAAGCTGGAGGAATTGGGGTTTGGTCCTGCAGGATGTTAAAGGATGTTTTATTTTTTATTTTTTGATGATGATGATGATGATGACGTCCCAATGTGATCAAACCTCAGTCCAGTAGATGGCGGTAATGCACAATGAATGCAAGCTGCCAATAAAAATTTACAGAAGAAGAAGAGTCCTTGTTTACCTGAGTGTGTTCACCTGTTCCTGGTCTGAGTGTGCTCACCTGTTCCTCTTGTTTTTAGCTCCCTTTATATGCGTGCTCTTTCCCTCATGTGTTGCCAGTTTGTTAGATGTTGTACGTCTGCTACTGTGCTATAGTTAGTGATGGCCAGAAAGCAAATTATTGCTTTCTGATACAATTGTGTCGAAAATGGTTCATTAATCGAAGCTTCATTCAGATAGAAATTGCAGCACCATCTCCTGGTGAAGTAAATGTAATGCAACAAAGCTGACAACCATAAAATGCAAGTATATGTTAACGGCCCGTTTATTACGTGTTTACTGAGGCGATCAAAGCTGAAACAGTGTTAGTAGTGCTGTGAAAATCATTTATTTAGGTGAATTTTACAGATACTGATGAATTTCATGTGTTCACCTTGATAATAAAACATTAAGCATGATGTGTGTGTGTAATTATTTCTTTAGACAAGGACAGAAGATCAGACCAGCTTAAAAACACATATCTGTAGGGACCCACAGAGACCACTATAATTCCCATTACAACCAATAAAATTCCCATGAAAACCATTAAATCCAATAGAATTTGTGTAATGATTTCTATAGTTCTATATTTTTTTAGCAGGGCAGTATCATGTGTGAAAGCTTTATCTTGTTTAGCTGTAACTTGTTAACTGGTGGGTCTGATATTTTTGTATGTTGAAAAGGATGTGCTTGTGTAACTGGTTGCACTTGTATAATGTAGCAGAGGGTTTTTGAAGTTTCTGTCTTTGATGCATGTTTTTATTTAACAATGTTCATATGTTCTCTAATTAATAATAATAATAAAAGAATGTGGCAGAGGCTGTGCTTTGGGTACATGCAGAAGGCTTAGACAAAGTTTACACTTTTATAATTAATACAGCCGCCAGGTTTCAAACCTGTCCACCTTGGATTGGGCTGTCAAAGCAGTCAGGTGGTTCACTACAGGAATGAACCAGTGTGTTTGCTTCAGAAGTCATTTTCACATAATGATACAAGCTCCGAAGCAGTGGTTCATTGCAAAGACCGTTCGAGTTTGAAGCAAGCTTCGAAGCGTCGGTGTCAGACGTAACCACTAGTTTGTTTCTTGTTACTGAAGTCTATAGTGTTTTATTTGTAGAAGTTTTTAGTGCTTTAGTTCTGCCATCGGTCTTGTCTCCTGTGTCTCTAGTTCCAGTCCTGTCCTGCTAGCAGAGCGTCCCTGGCTGCTTACACTCTTTGCTTTGGAGCAAGCCTGGTGCTGAGCCTGAGATCCCTGAGTGCCTTGCTGTTGTACTTGAAGTTCCTGTCTGGCTATGGTATTCTCAGGTCTCATTCTACTCTGCCATTACTACTCTCCAGCCTACAGTCATCTTGTGCTACAACTGCTGCTTGGCTAGTTACAACGGCTGTCTCTCATCCTATTGTCTGGACTGTTCACCTCTCCCACCACATCTTGTCATCTGTCTACGGTTTGTCAATAAACACTCGTTCTGCATTTGAGTCCTTCTTCATAGACCAGTGACAGTCGCACTCATGGAATGTGGTCATGCCTCATACCTTTTATTCATTATTCTCATAACATGGCAAAAACATACTAATTTGACAATTACTTTCTGAAAAGATGAGATCAGACCTGTTTAACCTGTTAACTGTCCATCCCACTTTTTAAGCATTGGCCTGAAAATGACATTTCCAAATTTAACTGTTGTAAAAGCTTTGGAGTGTAGGCCAACATATCTTTAAAAAAGCACTTGGCACATTATTGTAGATGTGAAATAGAGAAAAGATAGATGTTTAAATGTAAAATCTTTTTTTTTTTTTTTTTTTTTTACTTCTACAAAAAAAAGGTGTGCTATAAAATCAAAGCCATACAGCTGTGTTCCAAATTTGAATAAATGACACATAAAGGATCAACACAGTCAATTTAATAATGAACAACACTCGCCTTAATACTCCAGTGCTGCTGGTATACGTTTGCTTGTTATATATACAAAAAAAAACTGGCATGGACTGTGACCAAAGGCTTGACTTATTGCCTCACTGCCTTGTCAGGCAATGACTGAATTACAGCATGGGTTAATGATATACGACAAAATTGGTGCATTGGTGATAACTAAAAAACGATTTAATTACTACAATACTAATTTCTCGCTAGAAATTACATCAAAAGTGGAAAAAGTTTATAAAAAACCTACATTTACAAACCTACATTTGAACACAGTTTGTGTTCCTTTGTGCCAGTTCCTTTCTACTCACTATTACTATATGATTTGTATACATTTATGAAATATATAACTTAAGACAGTTTCCTCTGATAACAGATCACTTTAAATTGACTCTTCTAAATTTTCTGTAAAGCTGCTTTGGAACTACAGTATTGTGAAAAGCGCTATACAAATACATGTGAATTGAATTGAATTATGCCATCATACCAGGTACAAATAGTTAAACAAAAACCTTTTTCACATTTTTACCACCTTTTTCAATTGTATATATATTGCAGGAGAATTAAAAGACTTAAACCTGTTAATATTCACTTATGTCCTTTGACATCAAATGTGATACTACAGGCATAACAGTAGTATATGCACACTAACCTTCCTCGTCTTCCTTACGGACCTAACCGTGACAATTGCGTTTCACCTCGTAGCTGATTTATTCGCTCTTATCTGCTCTCTTACATGTCTGCATCTCGAGAGAGAACTATGCCTTTGGGGCTGGGTAGATTAGAGGGTAAGCAAACAATCAGTTTTGGTAATCAGCATGTTGGATGCAGGAGAAATGGGCCGGAATAAAGATCTGAGAGACTTTGGCAAGGGGCAAATTGTTATGAGAAGGCGAAAGGGTCAGAGTATCTCTGAAACGGCAAGGCTTGTGGGTTGCTGTCAGCAGGGGTGAGAATTTACCAACAGTGGTTCGAGGAGGGACAAACCACAAACCGGCAACAGGGTGTTGGGCACCTAAAGCCCTATTCGCACTGGATTAGTATTATCTTGGGACCTCGTGTGATTTAGAAATTACCCCCCGACATCTGAATTTCGTGTGGAGCATTCGCACAGGATAACCGAAGCCTGTGATTTTACTCAAAATTACTGACTTAACTCCCGGATATGATGTCAATATAGGCTATTGCTTGGAAATGTCTTGTTATTATACGTCTAGCCGTATGATATATCATAAACAGAAGAATGTTCCTTACCGCATGCTGCTATACATGTCATTCATCTCCATCTAAGCATTCTTTTATAATTCTTTTAATCATTCTTCTGCTGGTTTTCAGCTTTCTCTTTCTGCAAATTGTATAGTTGTACGGTGTATAGCGATATGACCCAGCACCCAAAATACAATCAAAACACTCCAACACTTCATTCTTCGCGAAAGATGAAAAAATTATATACGACACCGACAAATCACAGAGATGCCGATTCGCACAGGACTAATATTATCACGGGACCTCTATGTTCGGTGAAATATGGTAGGTCATTTGCGGGGGGATTTTTCGGCCAAATTACAGACATGGCCGATTCGCACAGGATTAAGATCACAGACAACCTCCGCAATTATTACAAATAACTAGAGGTCACCATGTAATACTTATCCCGTGCGAATAGGGCTTCATCGATGCACAAGGGCAATGAAGGCTATCCCATCTGGTCCAAGCAAACAGAACGTACTGTGTGCTGTTTAAATCATGGTTATGGGAGAAGCGGTCTTTAGCATCCTTGTTAGGAAACGAAGGTTCGAGTCCTGCTCAGAGCAGTTGGACCGCAGGGGTTACATTGGTGTCGTGACCCAGATGGGAGTGAGGTTTATTGGCGTGAGTGTAACGTATGCCAGCGTGTGAGAGCTGTGCAGGTGAAACGCACTTACATGATCTCAAGAGGTGGACTATAGAGACTGCCGTCTTTAGCGTCCTTGTTAGCACGCCCGCCTCCCATGCTGGAATGCCGGTTCGAGTCCCGCTCAGAGAGGGGCGAGTAGGACTTGAGGGTTTACGTGTCACAACACACTCTGCTACGTATAGGGCTGCATAGCCACAGACCAATCTGTGTCTGACCCCTGCCCACTGTCGAATGCTCCTACAATGGGTATGCAAGCGTCGGACCTGGATCTTGGAGTAGTGCAAGAAGGCCGCCTGGTCCGATGAGTCATGTTTTCTTTTACGAAAGGACGGCCATGTACCGGTATGTGAGCACCGTTTTTTCTGCCCTTCTTTTTCCTTTTATCCCACTTCTGTTACTATCTGTCAAGAGCTGCTAAAGGCCAAACGTGCCAAATACAGGTCTAATCAACTAGATATATGTTTTTTGTTTGTTTTGTTGTTGTTTTTCTTGTTCATCCTCTTCTGGTTTGGGGAAGTTATGAGCAGAAGCCAGAGCGGAACACACAACGCTTGGCAAGCCGTTTTAGCTTAAAATGGTCATCATAATTGTATTTTTACTTTTAACAAATCTTTTTTAGATCTCTCTAATTTAACTGTTGCAAGTAAATTTGGTCAAGTGTAATTGTTGCAATTACAATGAGTAACGCTGGGAACATTGTAAGCTAAAACGGCTTTTCATATGCGCTGGCTGAAGCACTGGCTCTCATTGGCCAGGGGAGGATGGGGGGTAGAGTCTCTGGATCATGCTAATGGTATAGGTGTCAGTAATGCACAAGATTTGGTGTGATCCACCTAAAAACTGAAGAAGAAGATGACGTTACAGTTACGTAACTTGCAGCTGTGCGTGTTGACAGAAAAACAGTGGTAACAAGTTAAGGAAAAAACAGGGGAGATCCAAGGAACACATGTGAATAAAAGCCTAAATTAAACCTGTTCATCATATAATGCAATCGTGTCTGTTCATCATATAAAGCGATCAATAACTTGATGATCTCTTGATAAAAATGTTGAAGCGTCAAAGGGTACATAGACTGTCAATGGAGGGACAGAAATCTCATTAAAAAATGTTCATTAAAAAATAACTTAATTTGTGTTCCGAAGATGAACTAAAATCTTTGAACAACATGAGGGCGAATAGCCCTTTAAATGAATTAGGGCACCATGAAAATTTTGATCATAACGATAATTCTTTATATTTGAAAGCAGATAACTAATATATTGGCCAATAAATCTAAATTTCTGAGAGCCTGATTACAAAAACAAAAATCTCACCATTAAATCCATGCCCCAAGCACACAATTATGATGTTCTCATTATCATTTTATGTAGCCTTAGCCCATACTTGCTTGACATGTTGCACTTAACTGCATTTTCCTTTTTTAAATGATTCCATTCATATTTCAAATAGTTCAAAACTATCTGGCTAATAGTGCATGCATCTGAAGTGTCTCAGCTGAAGGAAATAATCCATTATTTATCAGCTTTAATATATCAGACAAGTTTTCTCATTGGCCAATACCGATATAGTGGCTGATATATCGTGCATCCCTAAAAGGAATTAAAAAATGTAAGTTAAGGGATTATACACCCACTGTGCAAAAAATGTATACGGTACAAACTGTACAAAGAAATATGCATCTGGAAGTGAAAATAACGAGCAAGCTTTTATTTTACCAAAGGAAATTCTTTAGCATTTACTTTCTGTTAATATCAGCAAAAATAGTCTAATGATCAGGGGGGAATTCACAAGACATGCACCAGTTTTGCATGTGATTTCAGCACAAAAAAAACTTTTTTTCACTAACCATCTAGAATCTAGCTTGACCAAATGCATAAAGAAACATTTTCTGTTGATCATGGCAGCAGTTATTCATCAAATGATAGTCAAGCACATTTTCTGAATGTTGAAGAGCTATTTATATTAGGTGAATGGATCGCTGGGGTCCCAGTAGAATATGCCAGATCACAAGCTTTCAAAACCGCAAGATGAGAAATTGCAACACGCAAAATTTGTCTAGCTCTAATTTCTTTTTGTGGTTGTTTTCATCATTTGCATGAGTCCTTCTGTGAATCATATGCAAAACCAACCCAGACAGCACATACAAATGAATTCCTGGTGATTATTGCATACGCTTCTCCGAGTCAACATGCAGTTTGCTATCTATCTCTCTATCTATCTATCTCAAACTTGATCTATCTATCTTGAACTTGATAAGGACATGGACGATCCAGTGAGTTTGATTTTGATTCTGTAATTGTGTTTAAAACTTTTGCTCAGAGAGATCTTTTTTGTCAACAATTATTAAGTGTGTGCTCCTTTACTTTTCAAAAAAAAAATTATGAACTGGGTAAATGTATATGTGCTCCTTTACTTTGCTCTAATAAAATTCACATTTTGTCTCATTATGTTAATGACATGTCACATGTCTCATAAACAATAGAACAAGTGTTCACCTAAAAGAGTACTGGCATCAAACCCTAAAATTATTGTTGGCAAAGAAGTGCTAATAACCATACAGAAATTTACAACACAATTAAAAGTGCATTTTCAAAGTATACTTCATACTCAAAGTAACTAAGTCATTTTCCCAAAATCACAATACATCAATTTTTTTTCACCAATTCAAAAGTCTCAAAAATATATAAATAATTTTACTGCAGTTGTGGACGCTTTTCTAAAAGTATCTCTTCTAAACATTCCATAAGAACAGGATCCACTTTTGGATCTACTTTATTAGCAAACCAGTGGCCGTAGTTTAGGAGCCATCTGAGCTCAGCAGCACCATAAATACACACTGCTCGCACATACTCTCCAGTGCACGGTGGGTAAAGATTCTCTTCTAAATAGGACCACTTCACTAGGCGAGTTTTACTGATCAGTTCTGAGATCTCAGGATCAGATCTTGGCACCTCACCTGGTACTCCAGGCACACGAATTAAAGTCGCCCAGAAATGTTCGTCAGGTGAGTATGTGTCCTCAGACCAAGCCAAGAAATCCCTGGCTAGGAAACTCCAGTGAACAAAAACCACAAATTCCCTTGAGAGAGTAAAGTATGCGCTGCCCACAAACATTTCGATGTTGTAAGGTGGTGGAGATTTCTCCTCAGAAGTGGAAACAGGCGTTTCATAGTACTCGGATTTGTTATTTTTCAGGATATGATGAACACTCCAGCGCCCTTCCTTTCCTTCAGGCCGCTTGCTCTCCACCATGTTCCTGCCTTTCAGCTCCTTCAGATCCGACACCAGCTCAGCGTTTGTCCGCAGTGGAAAGTCCTGACCGCACAGGTTGATGACATACTTCCACTTTACCTCAGAATCTAGCAGGTCAGACAGGCAATTCAGATCCGCTTTGAGTCGTGAGATGCCTGCATATTGCACAATCTCCAGTTTAGAGGCAATGAAGACGTTGGGGATGCAGCGGGCCAGACCTTTCATTGCTGAAATAAAGTCAGCTGAGGACTTCAGATCATAATGTATGCAATATATGTTATGCGGCATATAAATGGCCCTGAGCATCCGCTCCACAAGAGCTGCATCCTTGTGAACAACGAAAGAGTAAGCAAGAGGAAATTCACGCTCAAATTCAGTGCCTTGAATCGCATCATAGCCCATATCAGTTGCAAACTGATCACAACCAGAGGTGGCCTCAGCGATAGTCTGGTCAGTTGCTGATTCGTAGGTTTTTTGCTTGCGGATGGCTAAAGTTTTGCCCAATTCCACTGGTTCCATTTCATATATTGCTGTGCAATTAATGCCATGTTGTACTGTCAGCCTTTGCCTCTCAAACACTCTCTGTCCTCCGCCTTTATTTACTATTGAAAAAGTGATCGTAAAAAAACATGTAATAACTGCCAGTGTTAAAAAGATAAATATGGCAGTTCTCAGTTTGAGGTGAAACCAAAAACTTCTCATTCTGTAGAGAGAAATGAAAGCCTATGTTAGTAAAATTCATGGAACTGTAATAAATTTGATGTTGTGTATGCTATAGGAAGTGTGGTCATACCTTTACAATGCTTTGAGGTATTAAGATGAAACTTGCTCAGCATTGGAAATATCCTCTGAGCGAACATGACCATGGGTTTGGTGAGCATGAGCAGTGCCACCTATTGCCATAAAAAGAGAATAAAAAATGGCTTAAGCTTCAAGTCTTCCAATTTTCCAGAATGATTGATATGCAGGTTGAATGGATTAACATGCTGTTTATATTTTGGTGACCCACTCGACTAAGCTACAACGTTGTTCCAGGCCGGCTTTTAGTCTGTGAATTGCTTAGACTGCGTTTGTAACTATTTTGTTGGCACAGAAGAAATAAAGGCTACTAACTGTTTTTTTTTGTGTCATCCACACAACCAGACATAAGCTATTATGTTGTAAAAAAAAAAAAAAAAAAAGAGATTAACAGTATCAATTAATTAGCCAGCTATGAAAGCTGTAATAAATTGTTATAAAGAGTGTGTTATTATTTAACGTTAACTCGTTTTAGGATACCACACATTCTTCCATCCAGAGCTTGTGAGAATCCATCTCGTTCGAGTGCGGTTTTATAATTTGTTGTCAGTAAATACTCGGTGTTGAGTTTAGTTTAGGTCGGTATCGTTGCATCGCAAAGAAAGGCATCGTTTCCCACGCCTCACGTTGTTCAACCCCTATGACTTTCTGTGGAGTCCTTTTAGAGCAAATAAAGATTATGACAGGTCAGGTGTGAACTTTGAGTTGGAACAGTTCTTGGGCAACACTGATGACGTCTCACAACAAGTCCAAAAGAAGGCATATCGAGAAACAACGCCTTTGGTGTTGCCCGGAAGAAACGCTTGGTCATGAAGGTGAGTGCTATTCTGACAGGATTTTTTTTTTTTTTTTAAATAATGTTCGTGCAGAACTATACGAGAACACGTTTATTCTCTCGCGCGCGCACAACACACGTTCACAGTATCTGAAGTGACCCAGTCCAACTTATAACTTTAGTAGTTTCATGTGGCTTTTAATTACCTCGTTGAAGCATATAATTATATTTGCTGGTCTCCAACGGCAACACAACAGCCCGTTTGAAGTAAACCACTGTAGGCTATATGTAGCCTAATATAGGCTATATTTGATCGAAATCTCAAGGTTATAAATGCAATTGGAGATAAAGTAGAGAGCCAAGTAAATTTGAATATCATTTTGTTTTTTTCACATGTTTTTTATTTTTGCAAATGAGTGTAGTTATTTACAAATGCTTAATAATAGCCCTGCACATGTTTTTTAGGCTACGAAACGTTATAGTGTTCTACAGAAACGTGTAAGCGGATATATAACATTAGTGAAACTTACTATGCAGTTACATCGACGTCCTCCGCAAACATGGAAATGAGATTCTGGAGCTGTAGCCTATTGGAGAACTGGTAAAAAAGAAAAAGAAAATACTAGCCTACTATTAATAATAAAATGTTAATTCCACATCGACAGATATGACAAACTTAACAAAGGATTTAGGCTACATAAATCCAAGACAGTGCAGCCCAGAGAAAAGTAGCCTAAGTGCATGCCTTGTATGTGCGTGCATGCTGGCTGACACACACTGCTTCCCTTTTTCAAATCTATTTTAAACACTCCCCGACATGGAGCAATACATACCCGAACGATGAGATACACTGAGTTCAGAAAAGTCGATTGCCATATGAAGACATGACGTTGATATTATAAAGAAACAACATTTATCTTTGATACGTTTTGCCCAAAGATGTAGGCATTTAGAATATACACTTATCTATAAACTGCATTCAATAAGCTGGTATCCAGCCAATAAAATTGTGCCTTAACTCACCTCTTTCGCAAGAACTATAGCAATAATGCAAGCTATCAAATGACTATCACACATCTGTTTTTGCTTATGACGGAGTTAATATATGATACATAAAAAGTGATGTTCGAGCAGTTCATGCCGAGTGGGATTGTTTTCACGTTCCTTACTGTAGCCGACTTGATTAACCACACATGGCCTACTTCATTAACATGTGTGACAAAAAAATGTAGGGGGATACACAAGTATCTCTAGCTTATTATTTTTTGTTTGTTTTACTTTATTGTACCTTTGTTGTTGATGTATTACTTTACATCTGGTGGCAGTGGGACAATGTATTTGGATTAAACACATAGGATGTTAAACCATGTAACATGTTATGGCCCAAATGGCGGAAATAATATCAATTTACATAATAAATAAGAGGGAAATAGCCTACTGTGAGTAGACCAACTTCATCCTCATTGTTAGTAGTTGTGTTTTTATTGACACACACACACACACACACACACACACACACACACACACACACACACACACACACACACACACACACACACACACACACACACACACACACACACACACACACACACACACACACACACACACACACACGGCTAAACAAACAAAATTATTTATGTACAACCTCACATGAATAATAGGCTATGCCTTTGTCTAAATCATGTTCAATGCTGATTTTTGGATTAGAAGAGAACATACAGCACATTGCTATTGTGTATGTGGGGCTTGTATATCACAAACCACTGTGTGTGTGTGTGTGTGTGTGTGTGTGTGTGTGTGTGTGTGTGTGTGTGTGTGTGTGTGTGTGTGTGTGTGTGTCAATAAAAACACACTGACAATTGATTGGTTGGGTCCTTACCTGCGCCTTACATGCGCTCCTTACATGCTCTCCGCATACCAGTGTCAAGAGATGTGTTTATTTAGAAATCATGATTTTATATTGTCTTGGTAATTTCCTTTCTACTGTAAAATCTGATGGCAAGATGGTATTTGAGTGGGATGTGTATAATGTAGCCTACCAAAAGAGCCATCAACTGATCTTGCATTTTCATTTGATAGCACATGCTTTATTACATAATTATCATTTGGCTTGCATGACATTGCTTTTAGTTTTAACAAGAATGTCAATATTAACTTGATTATTCGTGGGCCTAATACATTTGGATAAGTATTTTCGCCATCTGGTGGCTAAACAAAAATATTGCCGAATCAAACGAAATATATTTTGTGTGTATATATATATATATATATATATATATATATATATATATATATATATATACTTTAACTTTTTATATATTTAGATATATAATATAATATAATATATAATGTAACATATTTTATAATATAATAAAATAAAACATATATATTCATTTGCTAACTGTAATAAACATTATTTCCCTAAATAAATAAAGATGTTTGCCTCTTTTTTGCAGTTGATAACAATTGTTTTTTGATATAGCCTATACAACACAACACACATACAGTTGTTTAGAAACAATTTCTCACTTGTCTTGTGCAAATTCTGTGAACGTACCTAGAATACAAAAAAGACACTGAACAATTAAAACAAAATACCAAAATAAAGCCTTTATTGTAGGAACTGCTGCAAATGGTTACATAATGCTGCAGGCAGTAGGTTTACTTACAAACAGAACAAAATGTAGAACAGAAAAAAAAAATCACAGAAAAAAATTGATATTTATATTCATTTGGATGTAACGCAGGTCTAATGTGTTTGCTGGAAAGCTTGTTTCTTTGGACAAGAGCTGATGAGTCATCTTGGTGTCACTTTCTCTTTTGGAAATCTCGTATGAGGGCATCCAGCTGTTAAAGCCATTGAAACAAGTTAGTCATGTCTTAGAGAAATACTCAATATATTCTGTCATGTCTTATGCAAAACGAGAGCTGTATACCCACCAGTATTGTCTTCAGAATGTTTCTTCCCTGGGGTCTTAGGTAACTGCACTTCCCTGCCTCACAGAGTTTAATTTCCTCTGAAACCTGATTTTAAAGTAGAATAGAAGGCAACGTGTTGGCTTAAAGTTCATCAAAATATGTATTTCCTTAAACAAAGGCTAATAAACATGTAAAAACAGTGCTTCCACACAAACACTAAATCCCATCAGGGTAAGACACGTGACACTAAAATAAGGCAATAAACATTCATTGGTAACACTTTACAATAAGGTTTCATTAGTTAACTTATTATGAACTAATAATGAACTGCACATCTACAGCATTTATGAATGTTAATTTCAACATTTACTAATACATTATTAAAATTATTAAAAAGTTTTAGCCTATTTGTTAAGATTAGTTAATGCACTGTGAACTAACATGAACTAACAATGAACAGCTGTATTTTTTATTAACTAACGTTAACAAAGATTAACAATACAACAAATGTATTGCTCAGTTAGTTCATGTTAGTTAATACATCAAATCTAAAACCATAAAACCTTATAGTAAATGGGTAACAATTTACAATAAGGTTTTATGGTTTTATGGTTTTAAGGTTTTATGGTACGCCAGTGTCACATGATTCTCCAGAAAAAGAATATTAGGCCTCATAACTGTTTTCAACATTGATAATATAAAATGTTTCTTGAGCAGCAAATAAACCCTATTAGAATGATTTCTGGAGAATCATGTGACACTGGCGACTGAAGACAGATTCGCCATCACATAAATAAACTGCATATTAAAATATGTTCAAATGGAAAAAAACATTATTTTACTTTTAATAATGTTTCACAATATTACTGTTTTGTTTCACTGTAAAAATAAATGTTGATTAAAAAAACATGTATGATATAGATCTTTAGTGTAAATTATATAATAACAATCAATATTTTTACTTAAAAAAATGTAAAAACACTTTACAGTAAATTACTTAAAATAAAATATATAATTTTAAATGTCATTTTGTAACAAATTGTATTTTAATGAATGAACTAAAAATTTATATTTTCCCCCCTTTTAAATCTAACTCCTCACAGTATGTAAAAAGCAACTTATCACATGATAACCAATCAGTCAACTAATCATTTTTCATTATAAACAATGAAGAATTTGACGTTGTGTGCCACATCACAACAAGACCACGCTCTTCTAACTGACTTGTACTTTCTTTAGTAATATCCACACACCTCTGATGTATCGTAAATGTCTATCTCTCGCTTTCCTCCAGGGTACCAGCCATGAGACCAGTGCTGAGAGCTGGCAAACTGGGCACTTAGACACAGCAACATCCCCATCAGCACAAGCAGCCTGCAGATGTGCACCATAACTGAGGGAAGAGAGTGAGCAATGACTGCACTGACACATTTAACAGTCAATCAGGGAATGACGTAAAAGCTCTAGACAACATGACAACAAAGCACAATGAATTACTCCGAATTACTGTCAATACATCGATATCAACAACAAAATCAATTTTTCAATCACAACTAAACAAATTGAAACACTGTTCTTACCTTTTATCTATTGGCACGTCTTCTCTTGAAGTGTCTTCTCTGGTAGTTCCTCTACTGTGAAGTCCTGGTCTTGGTGAACTTGATGTGGTCTGCGTTCCCTCAAGTGAGCGGTTCTGTTCAATCACAGAGCTTCTGAGATACGCCTGCAACTGGAACCTTCTTCCTCCTCTTCCTCCTCACAATTTATGTTCCACACCAGATCTCCCCTCCCTGTGTAAAAACACACTCACACACACTCTGACCTCCCTAGTCCTCAAACACGTTGCTCGTCGTGGTTCCATTGGGAGGAGAGAATGTGGAAGATGAGCTCAATGCCAATTATCATCTTCAAACACTGTTGACCCCAGCGTCCCCTATCTCACACAAAATATATATATATATTAAACACACATCAATGTACACATGAGTTACACCCAACATTATGCAACTACATCACACCTGCGTAAATTTGACGCTATCCAGCAGTTTTTTTTTAAAGTGTCACGACCAAGTGCAGAAGTGCTAATTAAAAATGTCTAAGCACTAGGGAAATTATTCTATTTGTTTTATATTTTTAATTTATCGAATCACTGTATATTAGGGCTATTGTATATTAATTTAGGATTTTTTGAAAAGGAATTGACTCTATTAATTTTATTTAATTATATGTGACCCTGGACCACAATCACATGGGTCAATTTTTTGAAATTGAGATTTATACATCACGAATACGCTGAATAAATAAGCATTCCTTTGATGTGGTTTGTTAGGTTAGGACAATATTTAGCCGTGATACAACTATTTGAACATCTGAAATCTGAGGGTGCAAAAAAAATCTAAACATTGAGAAAATCGCCTTTAAAGTTGTCTATTCATGTTCGTGATTGTGCTGCATTCACTCACAAAAATAAATGTTTAATATATTTATGGTAGGAAATGTACAAAAATATCTTCATGGAACATGATCTTTACTTAATAGCCTAATGATTTTTGGCATAAAAGAAAAATCTATCATTTTGACCCATACAATGTATTGTTGGCTACTGCCACAAATATACCCGTGCGACTTATGACTGGGTTTGTGGTCCAGGGTCACATATATACAAAGATCATGCAAAAAGAAAGGGAAAAAAAACATTAACTTTTCAAAAATTTAGGGTCGGCAAGATTTTTGAATTGGTCTCTAAGACATGGTCAATTTTTAAGACATTAAATGTGCCATCAGCTGTCTAAATTGGATCATTGTAGATATTTATTGTACATACATACGATATTCTGTGAATAATTTGTTTTTGTTCTAAATCTTTTATGTTCTCCAGTGACCCCAATATCAAACATTCTAGATGAGCATGTTTCATTAAACAAGTCAATGTCTAGCTAATTTCCTCTAAGCTGTAAAGAGTGGTCACCGTGACCTCACATCCGTCGTTTGTGACCCCCTGACCCTACGCTGGCCCAGAGAGAAAAACACTGTGCAAACACTCCAGCCCGACCGCAGTGTTAATTACAGAGGAGGTCTCCCTCGAGGTGACCGGAGCAGAGAATGTGCCGGACGCCGTACGACTGACTCATCACAGTTTCAACTTCTGATTGAGTTCCTGTCAAACGATGTTTAAACACGCACAGGGGTCCGCTCGGATAATCCATCCACATCCCAGGTTCGACAACAGGTCTTAAGGGTCAGGAAGGATGGAAGACAAGGTGACACCAGGTGACGTGACTCACTCCCTGAATTTACCCTCGGGACTCAAATATGTCTTTCCATGCTCCGAGATTCAAGATATTACAAATGCAGTTTATAAGAGATGCATATACCAATTAAAAGATTGAAAAACGTTCTTCTCAACCCTTTCATGCATGAATTATGACAACCTCGGTCCGGATTTTCCCTATGTGTTTTTATTGCTCTTAGGGCATAAAAAACAAGATTTGAAATGTTCTCTTTTTTTACACACATTTTCTGAGATTTTCAGATGTCCACTTGAGTGGACAGTATGCGTTTATGGTTTTAACTGAAGAGATGCTGTATTAAACAATACAGCAATAACATAAATATTGTGTGCATTTAACAAACCAATTAATTAAACAATTATATAAAATCATGTGAAAACTACAATATATATATAAAAAAAATATAAACGCAAAATACTGCAAATGCAATTGAACCTTCTTACAAATTGAGCTTCATGTGTCTTTGATATCAGACCATGAGGATGTGATTCCATCAAAGATCGCTACAACCTGTCAAGGTGGAAACCCAACTCTTTTTCATGTTCCCTACAGAGTGTCGATTTACCCTTATTAGCTCATAATTCTAATTATATTGAAGATGGACACATTTCTACCTTAGCTCATAGAAAACCTAGTGATCAGGTGTTTTTAATCTAATCTGAAATGAGCTGTGTTGGGGGTAACGCATTACAAGTAACATGCATTACATCATTAATTACTTTTTTGATGTTATGACTAAAGTAATGCATTACAAGTAACGTGCATTATTTAATCAGATTACTTTTGGATGTTACGAGTAAAGTAATGCATTACAAGTAACGTGCATTACATAATCAGATTACTTTTGGATGTTACGAGTAAAGTAATGCATTACAAGTAACGTGCATTATTTAATCAGATTACTTTTTGATGTAAGGAGTAAAGAAATGCATTACAAGTAACATGCATAAACATAACTTTTTTGATGTAACGAGTACAATAATATAAGTAACGTGCATTACGTAATCAGATTACTTTTGGATGTAAGGAGTAAAGAAACGCATTACAACTAACATGCATTACGTAAACATTACTTTTTTGATGTTGCAAGTGCAGTAATACATTACAAGTAACGTACACAAATTGATTTACAGTCACAAAAGTTACTGCAGATGAAGTATTTTCAAAAACAAGTCACAATAATTGTATAAATTGTAACTGAACTATAGCTAGTAATGCATGATGATCAATTTAGTGGGCAGATTATTAATCAAAATTTCCTCCCAATCTAAAATCAATACTTGGAAAATATAACTGATATTACTCGTTAGATATTGTTTGATACAATTTTTTATTTATTTTTACCTGCAAGAATCTCCTAGGATTGAAGGAATGGATGGATATTCCAGAGCAACTGACTGGGGAACGACATACAACGGCTTGCCACTTGGTGGAAATGTATAGGATGATGCACTAGGGTCCGCTGTAGTGGTTTATGCGCAACTATGCCATCAAAACCCATGCCATGCATATGCAAGAAAATGCTTCTTTTTTTTTTTTTTTATAGCTGTCCACTGTAGTGACCACTATGCATGAAAGGGTTAATATCGATGTTGAAAACAGTTGTGTTGCTTAATATATTAGTGTAACTTTCAATTGATCAAAGAATTTTGCAATTTATTTTATAAATTATACTTTTGAATGGTAGATATTCAGAAATGGCAACTTTATATTTCTAAAGTTTTGGAGATACACACAGCAGATAAAATCTCAAGCACTTTTATTAGGTTTGAACAGTATCTTGTTTAGAAAGGCCGTTTGGCATTATATAATTATATATAATTTGCATCATATATATAATTATATATACATATATATTCAAATTTAACAAAACACTAGAATAAAAAGATGCAAATAAAAAAAAAAGCTTGTAAGACAATAATAATACCGAATTAAAAGCAGGGGGGGGGGGGGGGAGGGGGGGGGGGGGACATCTAATACATTTCAAAATGGTCCCAGTACAGTTTAATATACAAGTATCTTTAAAAAAAAGTGAGAAAGATAAAAAATAAAATAAAAGCAAGGCAACAGATAGGAATGAATTATAAATAACCTTACATTATGTACAGAGGGGTGCATAAAGAGGAAAGAAAAATCAGAAAGGGGAACATTTTAGGATTCATGGAACGTAAACAGGCTGTGGTTTCAAATTTAGAATTGATCCAATCGAAGACAGAAAAGTTTCAGATAAAATCCTCAAAATGGGCTTTTTGGAGAGCAGAATCCTTTATTTTTCAGTCGTTCTCCTCGTTCTTTCATTCTCTTATCTGAGCAGGCCATTTCAATGTCACATTCAACGGGAGAATGAAGTGAGCCTCCAGACACGCGGCTTCCCTTCTCGACCAGAAGATCTAGATTGCTCTCCATACATTAAGAGCTTAAGTTTTGAGGGATTGGAACCTGAAGTCTGGAGCTTCCTCCAGGAGGGGAAAAAAAAAATGCATGAAAATATGACACACCAAAAACACAGAAAAGCAACCATCCAAGTAACAGTTTGGGTTCCATTACAGATTATCATACGCCATATGGGCCACCACAATGTCCGTCTTTGGGACTGGGAGAACACGGGCTACAAAAGAGCTGGCGGGAATATGCTTGAAGCTACAGGAACGTGATGAGGCACTTTCCCACCTCTGAAGAAGGATCCTGCCCCTGAGAGGCTGCTATTGGCACAGTGTCTCATGTGGAAAAGGTAAGTGTGACTTTAAGCAAAAACGCAACAGTCGACTCACACAATATTCAAGCAAATCCATCAGCATTTCATGGAATATCAAGCCCGTTAGAAGCTGTACTAGAGATCCAGAATTCTTTCATCCGTAACATTGTGGATCTGAAATAACATAAACAGTTTCCATCGAGATCCCTGTTAATATGGAATGACTGACGGGCGTGTGATTTAGAGCGACACCCATTGGGTTTACATACATTTAGGAGCTAAAACATACATTTAATATAACTTATGTTTCCTGACACAATGAAGTGTGGAACGAGGACTTGACCTACATAAAACATTCGCTGGAAAATAACTTTCTTTCCACTGACAATCAGCTTTACACGTTCAGCGTTAATCACATAACTAGTTCAAATGACCTAAATGTAAAGACAATCATCCTACACTGACCTTTTTTATACCATCTACCTGTTCTTTTTGCAAGTAGTTGAAGTTGCTCTACGGACTGAAAGTGTATCGATCTAACTGGCTCAGTGGAGCTGGAAAGGGCTCATTGACTTCTGCACAAACGGCCGAAGTCCTTTACATGGGCAGGAACAGATGATCAGGTGATCATGTGTCATTTCTTCTAGAACTTTCTGGATTAAATTTGCACCAGTACCTTGCAAGTAGACGGCCCGGCGGGATCATTTAACTTTGAAAGAAGGAAAAGTAACTGCCTGTACATTACGAACCCTTATTGTCAAGTACAGTTGTTAAGGCCAATCAACAGAGATCCAGGCAAGTAAAACGCATCACTTCCTGGGATACAATCGCAAACACAGAAGGTGCTTTTAGAAAAGAGGATGGGGGAGGGGGTATTGAATAAAACTTCAAGGCAAAGTAGGGACAAAAATGATGTTAAGAGTCCGTTAAGCTGTATTTCCTTTGATCGAAATACTCAAGGTTTAGTTTTCTCTGTCTTTTTTAGTTTCCTTTATCTTCCTCTACAAGGCAGAACCCAAGTCGGGTCTGGCACGCAAAATCAACAAAATTGACACCACAAAGACACACTTGACAGTCTAAACATCTTACAATTCTTAGACACGCCCCCAAAAAAGGTTCCTGTTAAACACTCAAAATGTTATCCGTCACTCCAGTGAACCCAATCAAAAAGCACAGTGAAGTATTTTCTGCGAACGCATGCGTTTACAATGGCTCCGCGATTGGTCGATTTTGCCGCATTGTGGTTACGTAGCTACAAGCAACAGCAAAGTGGGATTGAGCTGCCATTCAAATCGCTTTCAGTCACTCAACTGCAGAGAAAGAAGGAATTTTCTTGTAAAAACACCCAGTGAAAAAAAAGCACCCTCATCTTGCTACCACTCATTCGCGTCTGTCTCTATAGCGCCATCTTAAAATATTCATGTATGCATTTATATACCAGTAAACTATATTAAGGTCACTCTAAAAACCGCAACAGAACGGCTTCTAAAACCAAAAAACAGACAAACAAAACCAAAAAAATAAAAATAAAAATGACAAGAGCATATTTACACTGAGAGAAATGGGTAAGGGCCTTATTAACAAGAGCAATATTACAAAATATTCAAGAAGGCATCTCTAATGGTGTTTTCTTTGTTTTTTTCCAACTTCGGCAGCCAACGTGTTCTCGTGCTTGCCGGCCAAAGGATTTTTTGATTCCCTTTTGCTTTGCGCTGGCAGTCCGTCTCATTGAGCTGTTTACGTGAAAGTGTGGACGTGAGTGCATGACTGGGAAAGTCTGTCCGATTTTCTGCAGGTGGACGTGGCTTTACTTAAAGTTGGCGTAGTCAGAGAAGGCATCAATGTATTCCTGGACCACTTTGTAGCAGAACTCATACTGCTCCTGTGGGGAAAAGCAGGGAAATATGAGTTGAGAGGGACTTGAGATGTTTGGATTAAAGAATTAGAAGCAAAACCAGACAATAAAAGGGGTGTAGGAACTATCTAAAAAAAAAAAACACACACACATTATCAGCATAGACCATGATTATTAATTAGGTGCTGTAATATTAGACCAATGGTCAGCTTGCAGTCAATTGGTGACGCAAACGGTTGGCTGAGGCTTCTGCTCGATCTTAGTAAAAAATATTTATAACAAAAATAAAAATTATAATTATAAAAGTGACAGTAAACCACATAAGTTGAGTGTTTCTCCAAATAGTGAAGCAGTAGTTTTTATGCCTCTGACAAAAAACAAAAAAATTGCTCAACTACACTTTACTATCCCAGTTAAATTCAGCAGGTCAACACCTGCAGCGTGAGCGGTGTGTTTTCTCACCAGTGTCTGCACCATGTGCGGTCTCTGTAGTCTTAAACTCTTCACTGTCTGAAAAACGTCCAGAATGCCCTCAGCCTTCACCCGCTCCAGGACCGTGCTCAGAGCACAGAATGTCCCTGTGCGCCCGGCGCCGGCACTGTTAACACACAAAATCACAAAAATCAATTACACACAGCTCTGTGGACATCAATGAGTCCCTTTCTTACGTTCCTTTCCTTAATTGCCTGACCCTGAAATCCCACTGGACACAGCAGTCTCCATCTCTGTTTCATCATTACCCAGTCATCATACCAAGCGCCCATGGATGCCTTCCAGCATTACAAAACCACTAAACCTTACTTGAGCTGCCAAACCAGTGAGACCTGTTAAAGTTGGCATTCATGTCCAACCAAAAGGTCCTCTATCCATGCTAGAAAAATTATGGTTAGGTTGAATAACTATTGATGTAATAAGCCGAGTAGTGTTCTGCTGTAACAACCACAAATCATGCTTTACATAACTTATTTCCTGTTTTTGTTTAATGGGTTCCCTTTTGGAGCACACAAGTACTGCACAAATGTTTTTTCAAGTTATAGATTACAATTAGAAAGAAAGAAAGAAAGAAAGAAAGAAAGAAAGAAAGAAAGAAAGAAAGAAGAAGAAAGAAAGATAAAGAAATTAATACTTTTATTCAGCAAAGCTGGATTAAATTGATCAAAAGTAAAAGATCACATTTATAATAATACAAAAGATTTCATTTTAAATAATTAACTTGATTAATTTTTTGAAGTAAATGTGAGACACATGAGTAACGACTGATGAAAATTCAGCCTTGCCTTCACATGAATAAATTACATAAAAAATATACTAAAATAGAAATGAATTTAAATTGTAAAAATGGAAAATATTAATATTTCACAATATTACGTTTTCTACTATATTTTGACCAAAAAAATGCAACCTTGGTAAGACAAACAATTTACTGACCCCCAAATTTTGAAAGATAGTTTACAACTCAGCAGTCCAAGATGAACACACACAAAGCAGCAAACAAGAGTAAAAATAGGGTTTGCAAGTGGAATGTAGAATATTACTCTCCAAAAGCCACCAAATTAAAAAAGAAATATGAAAATGTAAAAAAAGAAGATCTCTACGGTCAAAAAGACACAAATGTATTACAATCTGAATATATATTAATATACAAGTATATTAATACAAACAAAACAAAACAAAGTTAAATGCTTCAGCTTTATGTCTTACCTGCAGTGCACCGTGATTGGGTGGTTTCCAGACTGCTGCTGCTGTTTCTGAACTGCAGCGATGATGTTGATCATGCCCTTCCCGTCGGAGGGGATGCCCACCTCTGGCCAGCCGTGGAAATGAAACTGCCTCACAGCGCGAGACTTATTTTCCTGCAGAGAGAGAGAAAACAGCAAACATTAAAATACAGAGATAAAATTAAAACACATACATAAATCACAACTCATTTTTGTTCCAAGAGATCGTCTGAAGTGAACTCACTCTGTTATTGGTGACGAGAAGGTCCCTGACAGTGTAGCTTTCACTTTCCTCCTCCCTCTTCAGCTCAATGGACATGTCCCCACAAACCATCACACCATCACTAGACCAATACTGAGCACACTTCTCCTGCGGATAGTGGGGGGAAAAGAGATTTTTTGGTTTTAATGCCCCACCAGGTGGGATGGTATATATTTTTTCTAGCAATATGTTTCTGTTACTATCCCAATGTCCGGTTAAAGTGTAATTTCCCCTTAAGATCGCCCTTAGGATTCCCTTAAACTTAAGAGTGTTGCATGATCTTAAGGGTTTCTTTAGTTTTCTTCAGGGCTGCTGTGCATCAAAAAGCACTTTCTTTTTTGTTGTCCCTATCCATGTTATGTTGTTCTCTGTGAAAACTTACTGCTATCATACTGAGAAAGCAAGAGAGAATGGGAAAAAATAAAGGTGTGTGTAAAGTCAAAAGTGTGCATGGGCGTGCATGGGTGGGGGATATATGAAAACAAATATGATTGGCTAGTTTGGTTTTGTTTAATTGACGCTTTTTCCACACACGAAAAATGACATTACAGATAGTTAATGTTTAAAACCAGGCACAAAATGAGTAAACGCTCTCTAAAACGGCTATACGTAATTGAAACATTTGCAAAGAGGCATAATAGGAGTAGGGATGGAGATATGAAGCCTGTAAATACTTTTTAAAGCTTTTCTCTGTTTGTTTCGGGAAAAGATTCGAACCATCAAGAGTGTTGAAAACAGTGCCATCTTGTGGCAGGTCAAATTTATACCAGCCATAATAAAAGAATGACGAGACTAAAATACGTTTAGTTTTCTGATAATATGATTCACATATTAAAGTGTGTCAATAAATTAAATGTAACAACAACAATAATTATAAAACTAATTATAATAATACCAACAGTGTTGTTTGAGGCAAGTAAATTGTGCTCTAATTATTTTATTGTTGTATATACTGTTTATAGAACAGAATACTGTTTACAGAATATATGATATGATATGAATATATGATAATGTGCTATAGGCTTATATATAAAAATGTTTTAGTGAATGGACTTCCATAAACATGTAGTGTAGTGGTCTGGGTTCAAACATTCAACGCCAAGTGAAGCATTTACGTGACTGGAAAGAAAGCGAGTCTTCGTTTTTTGTTGACTATGTTTCTCTGAAAACAATACGCGCTCCGGGACAGAGCCGCTCAGCAACTGGAGTAAAGTAAAAAACGTAGTTCTGTGTGTACCGTGAGATAAAATCCTGCAGGCGCCCTTGCAATAGAATTTTGTTATGGCAAATCCTGGGTCTCTCCACGTTTCCCTTACCTAGGAGAAGTGGTTTAAGGGATTATATGCAACACCCTTAAATCATTCCCTTAGGAGAGGGTTTAAGTGCCACATTTAAAGGGATAGTTCACTTTGAAATTAAATTTTGGTATGTTTTAGCTTACCTCAAGTGCATCCAAGATGTAGGTGTCTTTTTTTCCGCAGTAGTTTCAATTTTGATATTTTTAGGTCAAACCGTTTTTGTCTGACAATCATATCATGCAGGTCTATGGTCACTGTCTCAAAGAGCATACACAGAATCCAAATTAAAACAATTCCCCATCGTCCAAATTCAACAATTCCCCATCGTAAGTACACATTGATGGCCTACGAGCGGTTTGTGTGAGAAAACGAACGGTATTTATATCGTTTTTACCTCTTGTAACACAGCCACGTCCAAATGATCTGAGGGCGCGAGCTTATCCTGGTGTGTGACGTGTGCGCAGACTGGTGCATAGATGTATACACTAGATGTCGCCTTGGCTACGGCAGTTCATTGGAACGAACGTCTTTAATGCGACATCTAGTTTGTATATATCTATGGACCAGTCTGCGTACACGTCACACAGAAGGAAGCGCTCGCGCCCTCAGATCACTTGGTCGTGGCTGTGTTACAAGAGGTAAAAACGATATAAATACCGTTCGTTTTCTCACACAAACCGCTCGTTTCGTGTCTTAGGCCATCAATGTGTACTTACGATGGGGAATTGTTGAATTTGGACGATGGGGAATTGTTTTAATTTGGACTCTGTGTATGCTCTTTGAGACAGTGACCATAGACCTGCATGATATGACTGTCAGACAAAAACGGTTTGACCTAAAAATATCAAAATTGAAACTACTGCGGAAAAAAAGACACCTACATCTTGGATGCACTTGAGGTAAGCTAAAACATACCAAAATTTAATTTCAATGTGAACTATCCCTTTAAGGTGCTTTATGCAACCGGGCACAGATCTTTAACCACAAAAAGACACAAAGCTAGCATGATCACAGATGCTACACACAGAAAGTCAGGAAGCAGGTGATCTTACCTGTCCTCTCTCCTCCAACTCGGTCAGCATAACAATAGAGCAGCTCCTCCACTCCCAGATCATTCTCCAGAAGTCCTCGATGGTGTGCTGCAGGGGCCCCTGACATGACATGTACGAGTCCTTTTGCCGATAACCCTGCATTCACACACACACACACAGAGTATGTCTACTTCATGCACTTGTATACATTGGGCATTTTTCCAACTGTAATCATGGATACATACACACTACTGTTCAAAAGTTTGGGGTTGTAAAATTTTAAAAGGTTTTTAAGGAATTATGCTCACCAAGGCTAGAATTTATTTGATTAAAAAAATACAGCAAACCAATTACATTGTGAAATATTTAATATTTAAGTTTAATTTATTCCTGTAATGGCAAAAGGTGAGTTTTCATCAGCCATTACTCCAGTCTTCAAAGTCACATGATCCTTCAGAAATCATTCCGATATGCTGTTTTGGAGCTCAAGATCAATTAATGCGGAAAACTGTTTTTGTGGAAACCGTGATCCTTAGATTCTTTGATGAATAACGGAGTTCAAAAGAACAGCATTAGTATTAAACAGAAATTGTATAAAACTCGATCAATTTAATGTGTCCTCGCTAAATAAAAGTATTAATTTTATTATTTTAAAAAGAAAAACCTTACTGACCCACATTTTGAACAGTTGTTTATATGATTACTGTATTAACAGTACATTAAAAGCATTCATACACCACTGCATATTTTACATCTCCAGCACTCTTTGGGTGGTACCAAGCAGATTTATTCATCAAGGAACTTCGTAAGTTATTGATTTGGAAAAGTCTACATTGGTAGCAAATCAGGACACTCAGATTTCAATAAAGTTTTTATTACAGATCCTTTTCAGTGTAGAATGAAAATACATATATTTCTAATAAGTGTCTAGGCCTTGGAACAGAGCGATGGCCACCTTCCCAGGCTGCTTATCTCAGTATAGGCATCCATATAACTAAAAAATGTTTCTAAACCACACCCGAAAAGAAAAAAAGCAGGCTGTGTGGTCTCTCAATAGAGCGTAGAATATTGTAGCAATACCTCCAGGGTTCACTGAGCGGTGTTTCGGTTAGTTGGGAGTAAATGCTGGCTGAAGTCAGACGGGTTTTACTCACATCTATAAAAGAAGCGTTGATGTAGTCCGTGTTCTCCTCCCCTCGTTTTACAGGGATGATCACTCTGTTAAACTCATCTAGAAGAAACACAGGAATGCACATACTGATAAATGGACACCTCAAATTCACTGCAAGCTGTTTTAGATAAAAGCAGCTGCCAAATGTATAACATGTAAAAGGATAAAGTATAAAGATACAGTATGATATAATTGGATAATATAAAAATGTATAAACTAGGAAACTGCAGAGAGCATGTTAGAAACAACTACACTACCATTCAAATGTTTAGTAATATTTATTTTTTAATGTTTTGAAATGAGTCTCTTTACTCTCTTATGCTCACCATGGCTGCATTTATTTGATCAGAAATACAGTAAAAACAGTTATATTATAAAATATTATTACCATTTAAAATAACTTGTTTTCTATTTGAATACATTTTAAAAATGTAATTTATTACTGTGATAAGTTGAATTTTCAGCATCATTACTCCAGTCTTCAGTGTCACATGATCCATCATAAATCATTCTAACATGCAGATTTGATGCTCAAGAAACAATTCTGATTTATTATCAATGTTGAAAACAGTTGTGCTGCTTAATATTCTTGTGGAAGAGGCGATACTTTTTTTTTCATGGTTCTTTGATCAATAGAAAGTTCAGAAGAACAGAATTTATAAAATATAAATCTTTTTTTTAATCGTAATTATAAAATGTCTTAACTCTCACTTTGATTTGTATGCATGCTTGCTGCATTAAAGTATTAATTTATTAATTAACTTATGAACGATAGTGTATTTTCAAAGTTATTCTCCCAAATCACAGTCTGGTTATTAAACATGGATACACAACTCACATGGAATGATTTGCAAAACCCGATTCTTCTTCATGTTGGCAGGCAGGTTCCCCGTTCTCATCTTGTCATTCTGGATTTTAATGGAGGTAAGTTTCTAAAAGAGAGAACGAGAGATATATAAAACAGAAAATAAGAAAACATTTCAACATGGTACCAGAACAATATGTTTCCTAAACATGCAGAACACAAGAAATAAAAATAAAAAAACAGTTTGTGCCACCTTAAACTCCGCCTCCAGGCCTCCACAGCCAGCTCCAGGTAAAGGAGCGTAGAGTTTAGACAGGTGAGACTCCAGAGACGTCACCTCTAACTCTGTGTCCCCGTACAGGTAGTGCTCCAGCAACGCTTGGAATATAAACACGTACTGCATCTGTAGGGAGAAGAGGAGGACGGGACATAAGTTTCTTGATACATTTCTTGAGGTAATTTTATTGGGAGTTTTTTTTTATGAGCTCACATCAGTCTGGACCATCTGACAGCGCTGGGCTCGGATCCGCGTGACAAACCCAAAGACGTCGACCTTTCTTTCTGCACCCATCATGTCCAGCATAGCGTCTATCACAATAAAGGTCCCCGTTCTGCCCACACCCGCACTGAGATGAACAATTGAGAATCAGTTAATGAATGGACATTACAAACCTTCAACAACAAAAAACACGCACAAAAACCTCCAGCTCACATACATTACTGTACAGAGTATTGTTGTGAAATATTATTACAATTTAAAATAACCGTTTTCTATTTTAATATATTTTAAAATGCATCATTACTCCAGTCTTTAGTGTCACATGATCCTTCTAATATGATGATATGCTATTCAAGAATCAATGTCCTTGCAAAATAAAAGCATGATTTTTTATTTTTTTTTATTTTTTTTATATCTTACTGACCATAAGCTTTTAAGACAATGAAGCTCCTTACCTGCAGTGAACCACTATGGGTCCAGCATACTGTGGGTTGCAGTTCTTGACCTTTTTTAGGAACTTCAGCATTCCAATGGGAGTGAAAGGAACCCCGAAATCAGGCCAGCTGGTGAAGTGAAACTGTGTGACCAGCCTCTGGGGCTTCTTACCAGACACATCACCCACCTTAACACACAAAAGAGTTGTTCAATCTCATCATTCACCTAACAAATAAATAAATAAATGTATAGATTCAATTAAAGCTTTGAACCATTTATTGTGTTTCTTTTCTGTTCCTAATTTTGAAATGCTGAAAGGTTCAATTTGGCAGGATTTCTTCATTTTTATCTTTTTAATTCTCCCTCTATAAATACATCTACAAAACCTTTTACAATTTTTCCTACGGCATTTTGGTTTATCACTGTCCTAAATACTGTCACTACCATCACGCCAAGCGCATATGGTCCATTTCTTTTTGTTTTTACTAATTCAGACTTAACTGACTGCTAGTAAAGTTGCAGTGATAGTCTAAGTTTACACTTGTAGTTTGGTTCTTTTGGTCCGGGCCAAAAAAGAAAGCGGTACCTTTAGTCCCTTGTACCGAACTATGATGGGCAACACCGGTTCAGGAATCAGCTATGCTTGCACATTCCTTTTTAGGGTCATATCTTGTAACATCACGTCCTTTTTTTGGTTTGTTTAGATGTCTTTGGTTTGTGTTGCGTTCATATTTTAGTCGAACCACACAAGAGATCGGTTTGGAAGCGGACCAAGACCCGCTGAAAATGTGCCTTAACCAATTTTCTTCAACATTGTGATAAATGTACATAGTTTGAAAAGGTTTTTTTTTTTTTTATGAAAACTGCCACTAATTGAAGAATGACCAAACCTCACATTAACAGATTGTTGGTATATTTTGACACAAGATGGAGCTAGCACTTCTTTTAATTGGCTTAATTAACCAGTCCTATTAATTTCAAAATGGCAAAAACCAACTGGTAATGATTGTAACCCTTGTGGTCCTACCTGCTGAATGCAGAACTTGCGGATAGTATAGTCAACCAGAATCATCATGTCCTCCACTGACACGCGGATATTTCCGTAGGTCCAGCATCCCTGGTCTGGCCAGTACTGAGCACATTTACACTGCGGATATGAAGCATAGTATATCATAATCATCATCACTGCGGTGATCATACATCTTTATTAATGGCCATCTTCCTCAAAGTTGCACTCTAAATCCATTATGTGAAACCGCGATAAGAGCTGAGGCTGTAAAATCAAAGATCAGCTTACTCCTCTTTGACACTAGATTACATCTAATAGATTTCTTGCGGCATTTACCTCTTTCCTCTCTTTCAGGTTGGTTACCATGACGATGGTGGCAGTGTTCTGTTCCCAGATCATCCTCCAGAAGTCATTGACCGTTTCCTCTTTTGGTCCTGTAATAAGAAAGTTTCGTTTTTTAATAATCATTAATCAAAAAGCTATGTAAAGCATTTGGATATTTATGAAAGAGACCAATACTTTTTTTTTTTTTTTTACCTTGTGCAGCTATGAATTTGTTTTTCTCCTGGTATCCCTGAAAAGAAAAACAAAAGTGGAAAAAATTATTATTATTAAGGATTTACACATGCATGCTCATTTCCCATATTTTGACATTTAGATGACCTTTCATCCAACACTCATTCAAACTTTAAAAACACTAAAAACTTAAAAATAGTGTTAATTGTAATCTTCAGCAAATCTCAAAATGAAAATCTATTATTCATAATATACATTATAATGTTGTGATGCCTAAATTCAGTGCTGTTATTTTTAACCAAAACTAAAATGAGCTAAACGGTTTTCAGAAAATGGAATTAGTTATGGATGCACTGATATCAACATTTTGGCTGATACCAATTCTTTATATTTGAAAGTTGATAACAGATCAATCTAAATCCAAATTTGTATATAATTTGTAAGAGCCTGATTACAGAAAAAAGTACAGACAGGTGCTGGACATCTTGCACTTAACTGTATTTTCCTTTTTTGAAGTGATTCCAATCATATATCGGCCGATACGATATGGTGGCTGATATATTGCGAATCCATAGAATTAGAATAAAATAAAATATAAATATTAGATAAAAAATATATGCTTGGCAACTAAATGAAATACGTTTAAGTTCTAAAATTACTAAAACTAAGACTAAGGTTAAAATAAATTGAAGCTAAACAAATAAAAAACAAAAACTAATAAAAATTACATTGTAATGAGCAACTAAAAACTAAAATTGAAATGAAAAGATAAATAAATACTATAATACTATATAAATTATATTATAATTGAACTGCCTAAATTTACTTATAGCATTTAAAACAAATTATTTTATGTTTTATGGATTTTATTTATTTAGACAAAATAGTATTAAGTTTTAAAATCTGCAGTAACATGAAAATACTCGTTGGCTAGAATTTAAGTAACAGTGCACTCCTCCTCATGACTAGGCTAGCGCTTGGGGTCTTACGTTAATGTAGGAAGCGTTGATGTAGTCTGAGTCAGGAACACCCTCCAGAGAGGTCAAATGCACCCTAGAATGATCGTCTGTGATAAAAAGGAGAATCAAATTAAGAAAGGAGATTAAGGCTCATAGCATTAATGTTTCATTTATTACAGCCATTTTCACATAAGGAACTCCTTTGTAGGCCTGGCAGTTCTGGTAAAAGCATGCTTTATTATCAGCTCTGGTTTAGAGATAAGTTATGGGAAAGCCTTACAGGGCAGGATGTTGACATATCTGTTCTTCTCTTTATTCTCCTCCTTCGAGGCAGCATCACATGAGGCTTGAATGGGACATACAGGCAATGCCTGCAGAAAAAAGAAACCAATCACACAGTTCAAGTAGAGCGAAAGCATGGACAGGGACCATCTAAACAGCGTTATAGGAATATAATCAAGATTAAAGCACTCTTTTGTGCTTCCAGCTGTATTGGAACTGAATATGGTACATAAAAAAAAAAAAAATCTACACTAACTGGAATTATGTGTGTATACTGTCTAATATGGAATTTTGCACTTTATTCTATGTGATAATATCTGTGAATAAACATTGTAAGGGTCTGAGGATTTATGGGTAATATTTAGGAATGGACATAACGCAAGACAAAATTCAGATTTAGTCAAACAATAAAAGTTCATTTCATCATCATTACCATCGGCACAAATGTATCTGCCTAAAGTGCACTCTTTTTGCGAAATTTTATGTATTTAATGCTGCCTTCATGTGTTAACAGAAATTTCCTACTGCCCACTTCTAAAGTCGTGATTACAAGTCGTCACATTTGGAAATACCAGGTTTATTCCTGTCAATTTATTGGGAAAATCGTATTAAAACCAAAATTATATTTAGTGTCCCATTCATGACAACCATTTATCAAAATTATCCCCAAGCTGGACCAAGTGGTGAATAGTTCATGTATAATTTTTTACTAAGAAAACTCATATTTACGATAATTCCGATAGCAAACGAACGCAGCATAAGATGCCATTTTTTTTGGGGGTCATTGGTTATTCCAAAGTTGGTGAAATTTCCAATCAGGTCAATTGCTGTATCAGAGCTGTGTGTGTTTGTACACCTACGTTGAACTCTTCCCGGAAGAGTTTATTGTCATCGGCCATTCTGCGGTTCATCTCCTCCTCGAGCTTGTCGATAAGAAGGGGCGGGTACTTCCTGTTGGTGCTAGGAGAGCGAGCCAATAGTGGCACACTCTGAAGTTCTGTGAGAAAGGAAGTGCAAGGAGCGGGAAAGCAACACGGGGAGGAGAAAGAAATATAAATATGTGTTAACGACAACAACAAAAAAAGTTTTTTTTTCAATTAAATATTTTAACAATGACTTGCAGTTTGTCCTTTATCCATGTTGTGTACATGACAACCAATAGGGGGCAACACAGTACAATTCAAGGTCAAATGTGTTTCAATCAAATCACTCGATCAAGATGGAAAATAAAAGATGACACTAGGAGTGCATCCAACTTATAAACCAAAAAACGTCCTTTACTGTTAAACCTTAATATATTTGCTGCTTTAAAAGACAAACATTCCCAAGAACAGTCACAGAAACACACACACACACACACACACACACACACTTATTCCTACCTGTGTCGTCAGCTCTGCCATTGGTCAGGCGGAAGGAATTGGAGTGGCTCCCTGCCTGCTTGTACTTCTTAAACCTGCCACAACGGAGCGAAACAAAAAGCCAATCATTACCATGGTAACTGGACATTCAGCCCCATGGCCCCCTGCTGACATTGTGGGTTTCCTAATGAATGGAGCTTTCTGAACACTTTTTCTATTCTGTTCTATTACGATTATGCATGTGTGTGCTGGTTCTTCTATGCTCTAACTGCTTGCAACTTTGTCTTTATGTTGTTTTCTGAGCTGGAATCTATGCTGTGAGCACTTTTTGTACTGCATGAACAGCTGAAAGTTTCTGAACACTGGAACGTACCTGAGCATGTACAGGACGATGATGATAAAGACAATGACCAGCAGAGAGGACAGGGCAACCATCACCGCCATGATCGCCGTGTCATCTGAGTTTAGAGGACAAAAAAGTGCTGTTGAATTGCAGTTACAAATCTTTTTCTCTTTTTTTTAACATTAGCCACCCAATTTCTGTCATCATTTACTCACACTCAAGTTGCTCCAAACCTGTATGTTTTTACACAGAATATGATATTTGGAAGAATGTGGGTAACCAAACATTTGACGGTAGCCATTGACTTTCATATTATGGAAGAAAATACTATGGAAGTCAATGGCTACAGTTCAGCAGAAGATAAATTCATACAAGTTTGGAACAACTTAAAGGTGAGTCAATTAATGATGAAAGAATTTTCATTTTTGGGTGAACTATACATTGAAAAGAAAACTTAGTACATATTAGTAATTATACTAGTATACTACCATTCAAAATGTTGAGGTCAGTATGTATTTTTTCTAAAGAAATTAATACTTTTATTCATCATGGATGCATTAAATTAATCAAAAGTGACTTACATTTATAATGTTACAAAATAAATGTTATTTTGAACTTTCTATTCATCAAAGAATTCAGGAAATAAATGAAGGATTTCCCAAAAAATATTAATCAGCATAACACAACTTGAACTTAAACACCAAATCAGCATATTCGAATATTAGAATGATTTCTGAAGGATCGTGTGACACTGAAGACTGGAGTAATGATGCTGGAAATTCAGCTTTGCATCACAGGAATAAATTACATTTGAAAATATATTAAAATAATAAACAGTTAACAATAATAGTAATACTTTTTCAGAATATTATTGCAGCCTTGGTGAGCATAAGAGACTAAAAAACGTTTTAAAAACTTTGAAACGTTACAATATACAAGAATATAACAAATTGATTAATAGTAATATAATTATTTCAAATTATTTTACTTAACATGTAAAATATGTTGTACTGTTTTTTTTTTTTATCATATAAAAATAAATATTGCAGAAATATTGTTCGTTTCATTTAAAGTTTTATTGTGTGATGTCAGACAATTTATTTGATTTACTGACCATCGGCCACTCTGCTCCTTAAGATTTGGACAATAGCTATTTAAAAACCCATTTCGGTTGACCACTTGTCGATTGTGTGGTTGATCAACTATTGACTGGTGCTAGTGTATAAGCAACTCCTAACAGGTTGTGTAATACATGGTTACTAATAAACTATAGAAAAGGCTTTGTTATGCAAGCAAATGTTAGTGACAAAATAAAATGGTTAACAGAAACTTACCTTGCCCATCATCTTCATTACATAAGAAAAAACACAGAAATAGATTAGAATGACAAATAACTGGAAAGAGCAAATGCATTACTTTACAAATAGTTGGAAAAAGAACAGATACATTTTCTTCTAAATGGTACCTGGAGGCTTGCTGGCGTCAGCTATGGTGCCATCCGTAGGGGCAAATGAAGTGTTGGTTTCCGGCACTGAAGAGGACTGAGTGGATGTCAGATCAGGTGTGGGGATCTCTGATGTAGACAAAACCGCAGTCTTGACGGAGGTGAGGGATGGGGACGCGGCTGATGGGGTTGATGGGGCGGGTGGTGTTTCGGTGGGGACGAGCGCAGTTGGAGGGGGGGCGACAGGAGGGGCTGTGGGAATCTCCGGCGTCACCATGCCCTCAGAGTCTTTGAATACTGTTGTTCCAACAAGTTCAGGGGACGGTGTCATAGATGGGGTGGCTGATGGGGGCGCCTGGGTGACTGCGATGAAGGGTAACGTGGGAGGAGGGTCTGTAGGTTTGGTGGTCAAGACTGCACCTGAGAAAGAGAGATTTTAAAACTTCAAAAACAGATTCAATAATATATATATATATACAGACTTTCATAGACCATTAATGCTAAATTGTACATTTCCGTTCAAAAGTTTGAGGTTAGTAAGACTTTATTTTAAAGAAATTCATACTTTTATTCAGTAAGAAAGCATTAAACTGACCAAAAGTGACAGTAAAGACATTCATAATGTTACAAAAGGAAAGTTATACTAATCTAAAGAATACTGAAAATAAAAATGTGTATCGTGGTTTTAAAAAAAATTAAGCAAAACAACATTCTGTTTTAAACAGTAATAATAATAATAATAATAATAATTCACAAAATTACTGTATTTTTGATTAAATAAATGCTGTCTTGGTGAGCATAATGAACTTCTCTCAAAAACATTTAAAAAATCTTACCGACCCCAAAACTCTGAACAGTATTGTATGTTCAACTGAAGTTTGGGATCTCACAAAACACAATTAGGTGTGTGTGAAAATGCTCTATGCTCCAGGCAATTCCTGAGTAATTGTAGATTACAGATTAAATACAATTTATTAAGATGACATAATAACTTACAGAAAGATTTAACTCACAAGCCAAGATCAATCTGGGGTAAAAGCAACTCTGCAGGAAATGCATCATCACCAAAAAATACAGAGGCCTTCTAAGGATAACTAGTTTTGTCTTTCTAATGGAGGAAATGTGATGGCGTTATCCAAAGCGTTTGTGTGTCATAAAAGTGCCTTACCTGAAGTGTCAGGGATTGTCTGGGCCGTGCTGAGGGCCACAAAGGCCACATGGAGTAGCAGGAGCAGGGGATACACACCCATACTGCCCTGAAACAGAATACACACAAGCCAAAATCAATCTATGACATGTTTCAAGTCTTATAGTTATCTATAGTTTCAAGTTATAGAGACATTTTGGGGGCATCGTCCGCATGGGGATTGTTGCGCTTGTCAAGAATTAAATTAATTCTCATAGTTTGGTTCAGGCTGTTCTGATGGAGGTGGAGTGAAGAGACTTACCTGAAGAAACGAAACCTGCATCACTCACTCATTCGCACAATGATCTCCTGTAGATGACAGAAAGAAATGGAGAATTCATCGTTAAACTCAGCAACTACATTAACATAATATCATACATTTATCACTTAGTTCACATTGGAATTAACTTCTTTTTTTTTACTTGAGGAAACTTGAAGATTATGATGCAAAACAATTTTGTTTTAATAATTTTTTTTTACATTTTAACATTTAATTTGTAAAATAAAATATAATAAAACAAGACAATTATAATATAATTTTTGTATCAAAATGTACATTGAATAGGGAAGTTTGACCAATTGAGATTGGTTTGAGATTGGTTTGACCAATCAAACCAAGTTTGATTGGTATCAACAACTGATTATTATTATTATTGTGACAAACCTACAGCCATAAATAAAATTACATGTCATTCATAAATTAAAAAATAATTAATAAATTCATTCATAAATGTGCGCACAGTTTCTGTATTGAGACGGAGAATTAGTCATTGCTCTCAGACTAAAAATTAATTAAAACAAACTCTCTCTCTCTCAAAACAAATACAATTATTTGAAATAAATTACTGAAAGTGATTGGCATCGTGGCAATTTTGAAAAATATAAAAAAGAATATCCATAGCCATCTTTTTTACAACTCTACACACGATCCAGCCAAACAGGGCGCACATGGCCACGTATCAAGACAAGAGCAACAGATACTAGACAGACAACGTCCAAGTGTCTATTCATCCAGCAGATTGCCTGCGGATTTGGTCCGAGGGGATTAAGCTCTTAGTTGTGAGATGGTTTGATGTGAGGAGTGAAAATATAATCAAGAGCCTGAGGGTAGCGGGCTGACCGCTAACCCGTGCTGTAATCTCAATGGTGTCTCACTGACTAAACCGTGATAATCCTAGTGCCTATCTGAAGGGTCAGACCCTGAAATAATCCAGCCCGTCTGCCACTCTTCAAGCAAGAGCATCCGTGGTACTGCTGCTCCTCGGACGCGGTCCAATCAGCTTCCACCTGACATCCAAACATCAGCAGGCTCCGCCCAGTAATCCTCCAAGAGATTTCGGGGGATCACCAAGAGTCAGTTTGAGCTGCTTACATGAGAATTTCAGGAACTACACCACAATTTATTGTGATGATGACTTTACATATCGTCCCCTTGGAATTATAAGGTTCTATCTGACATTTTTGTCAAAAATGAGTTATTCACATATTCTTATTCTGTGACAACTTATTTACATTATGTGATGTTGTTTTTTAAGTTGTGTACATTTTGGAACTTTTTATTTAGAAAATAAAAAGGTTCTTTCTACACAGTTGAATGGAATGCAAAAACTTTAAAGCTCAATATCTCAAAACCAGTCAGAATGCAGATAGAACCTTATAATTCCAAGGGGACGATATGGGAATAGCTCACCCAACAAATTAAAATTGTTATTTGCTTACCCTCATGTTGTGTGAAACTCTTACGGTGCTCAACAATAAGAGTTTTGTCTAGAGATGCACCAATTGCAATTTTCTTGGTAGATTCGGAAAAACTATACTAGCATTCCAAGCCAGTAATTGGTGAAGTCACATTGTAAAAAACCCACTACGCGTCTATAGACTGAGCGTCTGAGTGAAAACTGACGTCATTGTTTTTACAAATTTGCGTTTTTGTAGTTTACCTAGAGATAACGGTCTCGTTTTCAAAAACGTGCGCTTTAAAACCCGTTTTCAAAAGTTTGCGTTTTTAAGCCCCCATTGTTTTTTTAAATGAACGGCCAAAACGCATAAAAAGTTTTTAGATGAAAGCAGTGTAAACGGCCCCTGAGTTTTGTTGTATAACGGTAGAGGTCGGTACCTCTGGTGTACTTTAGAAATGTAGGCTACTGAGAAACAGTGACATTTTTTACTGTGTTGAAAGTATCATGAGACAAAAATAACAAATATAATTCCTGTACAGCCAACATTTTATATTTGTTATCCCCAATCACTCTCTCTTTAGGGGAATTTTAATGTAAGATTAGTGGGATTTAGCGGGATCGGTTGGGTCGGGAATTAAATCATTCTAAGCGAATAGCGGGTGAACAGAGTGAATTTTAAGCGGGAGCTAGTATGTGCGGAATATAACCTAAAAGGAGTGGGCGAGGGCGAGACAAAAAACAGTCCCGCGCAGACCTCTACTAGAAACTTCCAATGATCTCAACCAACTTCCAAAAATCTCACCCAATGAACTATAAGATGGCAAAGAAGTCACAAAGAAGTTCTTTAACATTTAAAGAAGGTAAGACTTTAAATGTTTTGAAAGAAGTCTAAATATGCTCACCAAGGCTGCATTCATTTGGTTAAAAATACAGTAAAATTGTGCAATATTACAATTCAGCAGCCATTACTCCAGTCATCAGTGTCACATGATCCTTCAGAGTCACATGATCCTTCAGAAATCATTCTGATGGCAACCACTAATGTGGTAGCATTGTGGCAGCGAGTTTTCCCAAACAGTGTCTTTATTTGTTGGATATCGTTTCACTTCGTCACGCTGCCTTGGCTCATTTTGCGCTATGAATGGCTACATGTTAATCTGTGTCCCTCCAGCGATAATTCGGATGGAAATTCGTAGTTAGGTAATGCAAACAGCTGACCATTTCCATACAAAGAAGATGCACTGGCAGTGAAATCCATCTCTGACAATTTAATCAAATCAGCCTCGCCACAAAGCCCGTTATTCTACAGCCAACCACACGAATTCTAGAAGCTCGTTGTCAAATACAATTTGTTTAAAGGCTGAGCATGCACATGGCTGAGCATTCTTCAGGTGGAGGGCAAATCTGAAACGATTTGAGCTGTTTTTGGCTGAGCCTGCAAGAAATCCTTCAGATGGGAGGGACAGATGGTCTCGTCTCTCCTCTCTCGCTCTATACATTAACCGTCGGTCTCTATCTGTTCCCATCTCTCTTTCTGGAGTTGGCAGGAAAGCCGTAAACCCGAGAGAGCACATTGCTTCCTTCCTTCCTTCCTCCGCCGTCTGTCTGATTGTCTGCCAGATCCGTCACTCAGCCCAAAAGGCGCCACACCCTCACCTAACTAACACATCACGGAAAGTAAAACAGCATTTAGGAAATGTGCCAAGCGATTGCAGAATTTTACATTTAGTCAAATCGCTCAAATATGTATATGCAAGCTGTCCATCCGCTTGTTTCAGGACTGATGAGTCAGGCATGGTTATCATCATGGTGAGTAACAGAGGAAATGGCGCACCTCTAATAGATGACACCCATAATAGGGGTTTTCCTTTGAGATCTGACATCATTTATTTTTAAGTGCACAAATGGCCCGTCTCCAGCTCCACCAAGAGGCTTGTTCCTAAAGGACGAGCCTGCAGCAGTCTCACGTTCTCCAGGCAAACCAAAACACAGACTTGGGCGTGTGCAGAATATCTACGTCCTATAGGGAGAGTTACATCTAAATTGCATTAGATCGCACCTCAGAGTGAAAGAGGCTTTTCAGAACATGAAAATGCACTACGCAGAGGTTGCACATTCCTCTCTTGCACAAATTGTTCCTGTTAAGTTGCACCAGATTTAAGTTGAGATAAAGTTTAATGACCTTTACAGTTCTTCTTGTTGTTAAAGGAACAGTTCGCACAGAAAATTAAAATGGTTATCATTTACTCACAACATGTCTTGTGAGTAATATATGTCTTGCCTGAGGACATATGTAAAATATGTAGTAAAATATGTCTTGCCTGAGGAGATTTTGTGTTTAAGGAAGTCATAAAGGTTTGGAACAACATGATCGTTTTAAGATAAAGGTGCTTTACATGCTGCATTTGAAACATTGTTATCTGAATAAACTTACACTACCATTATAAAGACTTTTCAATGTTTTTGAGAGAAGTCTCACCAAGGCTGCATTAATGGAATCAAAAATACTGTAAAAAAAAAACTATTTCTAGTTTGTTTTACAATGTAATTTAAACCTTTGATCTGCAAAGCTGAATTTTCAGCATCATTACTTTAGTCTTCGGTGTCACGTGATCCTTCAGAAATCATTCTATGCTGATTTGCTGCTTAAGAATCATTTCTTATTATTATTCATGTTGAAATCAGCTGAGCTGCTTAATATTTTGTGGAAACCATGATGCATTTCGGTTCAGGATTCTTTAATGAATAGAAAGTTAAAAAGAACAACATATATTTCATATAGAAAACAAAACATTTGTAACATTCAAATTAGTAATGATCACTTTTGCATCCTTGTTGAATAAAAGTATAAATTTTTTTTTTTTGAAATCTTACAGACCCCAAACATTAAGCACTCCCTGGGTATCGAACCCATGACCTTGGCATTACCAGTGCGATGGTTTACGGTTTGAGCAACAATACATCCAATAGTCGACATGAGGAAAGAAAAAAACACTGCAAAAAACACACGCTTGATTGCATTGAAAAGTGATTTCAGCTAAATTAAATCTGATTGTTTATAGATAAATTATGTGCAGGTCAAATCCCTTCACGTGCACAAGCCATAACTCAAATCATTCAGCTTGTTGAATATAGGTGTGATATTACTTTTCTAACCAATCAGGATTGTGATTTTCACCTGGTGGTGGATGATAAAACATCACATACAGTTGATTGGATGAGGGACCTGAGGTAAATTAAAAATAAAAAAATAAATAAAGACACTCTTTTGACTTGTGGAAGTAACAACTAGGTAAACTATCGCCCAGAACACCTAGCAACACGATGACAACCCATTATTGCATGAGCATTTACTCTGTCTTGAAACGGCCAAAACTATGACTGTGATTAATTGTTCAGCCCTAAACACATACCAGAGGAATCATGCTTTAAAGGAACACTTCACCTCTGGAAAGATGAATGTGTATTTAAAATGGGTCATTTATGTAGAAGAAATGTGAAATTATTTTTGAATTTGGAGCCTTCTAGACTGAGAAAAGCCAGAAAATGTATTTTTGGCTTATGGGGATGAAAGACAACAACTCCCAGAATGCACTTGCTTCGCTGCCCTAGGAGGCCACGCCTACCGGTAAGAGATCGCAGTAAACAACAAGGCTATGCTACTAGTGAGTCTCCGTGAGTCTGCCCAGTATTTTGATGTCGCCCAAAATGTCCAGGATTCGGCTTTTGCGTTCTTCAGTCGCAATTCCTCATGTTTACTGTGGCGAGCAGGAACGAGACTGACGGCCGCGGAGAACGATGCGAGCCCGGTGGCGTGATTACTGATGAGTGGCGCCGGCGCCTGTGAGACGCACCGGTCTCGTATCTCTCACGGAGGAGCGGGAATTTTCCTAGCAATGTTAAAACGCACATCAAACGATCACTTGTTTAGCGTTCATGTAAACACTACATTCAGATTCACCAATCGGAATGAATTCAGTTAGATTGAAACAAAAGGTGTGCATGTAAACTAAGAATGCGACTGCAGAAAGCAAAAGCCGAATCCTGGACATTTTGGACGATCTCGACGGCCGGACATGTCCGGGAAAAAGAGGATGGTCACCGCTACTACTCAGCTTTCTCCACAGAATAAGAAACTTCTAGCTTAGCTTCCAAATAAAGAATGGCTGACACTATATGTACATTCTGTGAGTGAGATCCCTCTATGGGCGGGTTGAAAACATGCGGAACAGCGCCTTCTACTGGATAAATGATGAGCTAGTGTTTGTAGTCTTACCCTTATTCAAAGAAATTTGACTTCCTGCTTTTTCGAATGGTCATGGTTTATTCCCTTATTTTCCCCTGAGATGGGAGAAATAAGGATTTAAGTGTTCCACTTCCTGCTTTTTATGACGCAAAAATCGTCAATTTGCGTCATAAAAAGCAGGAAGTGGAACACTTAAATCCTTATTTCTCCCATCTCAGGGGAAAATAAGGGAATAAACCATGACCATTCGAAAATGTGACTGGGTTTCTAAAGATACAAAGTCTAATGCAAATGGGTGAAGTGTTCCTTTAAATACAGCTAAACTAACACATACTACTACTGCTCTCTTTATCGCTCGAACTCTCACATTTGAGGGCATCTCATACGAAAAGGCTCTAGTAGTCATAAAAAAGGCTCTAGTAGTCATAAGGCTGCCATGTTCCTCTTTTCCATATCCTTTACAGCAAGGCAAAAGAGTCACAATAAACAGTACTACTATTCTATGAATTATCAACCTGTGAACAGGTGGAGTGTGCTATATGTATGCTTTTAGAAACCATAAATTTAATAAAACAAGAGAAAGAAGGGCTGTCCCCTAATAGTCGGCGAGAAGATGTTTAGTCAGCTTCATCAACTTTGCAGCCGACACGGATTCAGAAATTGCTCGTTTATTAATAAATTATTAAAATGTTCAGACAGTCTCCTTGCTATTTTTTTACTGACAGACACATTCAGAATCATTACTTTTGCCGGTGTGCTGAACAAGCTTTATGCAGTGAGCGCTTAATTTATATTTTAAATGCATATTATTATGGTTGTAGTATTTATTAGTAATATAGAACAATGATAACATATAATATTCTTTCTCAAACCTGAAACTGAAACCATATTCTAATGGCAAGTATATATTTTTAAGGAATTAAATTAATATCATAAACGTCTGACTAGTCGACTAATGGCTTAAATGTAGTCAGGGGCAGCACTAAAAGATTTTTTTAACGTTTTTTTATGGATTACATTTTAATGGTTCAATTACATTTTTTTTTTAAATCGTGTAATTTATTAAATCACTGCAAATTCCATGACATTCTGCGTTATATTGTACATATTTTATGACTGAATTCTGCGATTTCATCTGTTTTCTCATCTGTCAAAGCTAAAGACATGTCTTTAAATATATTTACAAGTAAAGCTTCTTATTGTGCGGAGTAGGGTATGCTTTCTAATATTTTGTTTGTTTATTTTTTACACTTTTACAGATATAGAGACTAATCTACTTAGTTGATTTGTACTCATTCAATAACATTTGTCTGATAATCTCAGATTCCTTTCATCCTCCATGTTGTTTGTTAGCTGTGGTGGCATTTTATATACCTCAGAATCCCATTTTGGGTGATCAAGTTTAAGACTTTACTTTAAATGTATTAAACATTTGAACTGTTCTGACAGTTCTCGGCCTGCCTGGTGTGATATTCTGCCAATGTGGCCCCTGACCCCAAATGAGTTCCCCACCCCTGTCCTGATCAATACAATGCCCACTGAGGTAGCAGAGAATGCTGCAATGGAGGTCCTTTCTGCAGCCAGAGAGCTTTTTCTATGGAGAGATAATGGGTATCTGTCTGTCCCCATTCACAGTTTATTAATACGCTGCTCTGCACCCTGGAGGAGTGTGCAGTGTGACAGGAATAATCTCAATGCCCCTCTTCATCTCTCTCAAACTGGGACAGCCTAGCGGACAGGCAAGATGACACTGTCACGAGAAGAAAACTCTGATGGTGTTTCATAACACACACATCCCACCATTCCGGCAACTTCCTGTGCACCGCTGCCTTCCAGCAACTCATTCAGATGAGTCGGGATCTAATGATTTACTCAAGTTACCTGATTACAAATGGCTAAGGGAGAATTTTCGTTCTCTAGTAAACGCACACCAAAAAACACAGATCTAAAGAAAGACTAAACAGACTCTCAGCTCAGATGAACACAACTGACCGTGATTGCTACTATTCCACATTTTCCTCCAAAATCAGAGCAGAAAACATAAAAAAGTTCTGTCTGGGACACGGCTATGACTTCTTTTGTTGGCTAGTTCACTAAAATCCTTGGTTTCGCATGATGTTTGTGCCGATGTTTCCTAGTTCCTAAGTGTAAATGTAGCTCTTACTTTGTCTTTAAAGGACAAGTTCGGTATTTTACACTTAAAGCCCTGTTTTCAGATCGTTTCTGATGAAATAGAACGGTTAAGATTGAAATTTGGACACACGCTGCTGGCCCAAGAATTTTCGGTTTCTGTGGTAGCAGCACCCCCCCATCCCCACCCACCACAATGGCTGCATAGGTGCACTGGTACAAACCTTCCTAAAACTGATTAAACTTTCGTTTACAAAGACGTGAAACTCACCGAGTGGTCAGGGGTGTTCACTGCAAAAGATGCTTTCCAACAAGTTTTATCGTAGTTTTTGTCCAACTCCATTGACTTGTTTTGGATGTGCTGTGAGGTACGGTATTACAAAAACTACGATAAAACCCATTGGAAAGCATCTTTTGCAGCGATTTTTGTGTGAGCATATCAGTGAACACCCCTGACCACTCGGTGAGTTTCACATCTTTTTAAAAGAAAGTTTAATGCGTTTTAGGAAGGATTGTTCCAGTGCACCTATGTAGCCATTGTGGAGGTGGAGGGGTGCTACCATATCCATACCATATAAATATGTGTCCAAATTTCAATCTTAACCGTTCTATTTCATCGGAAACGATCTGAAAACAGGGCTTTAAGTGTAAAATACCAAACTTGTCCTTTAATATCATTTTCTGATATATACAGGTGAAACTCGAAAAATTTGAATATCAAAAGTTTTTGAATATTAAAAGATGAAATTAATATATTATATAGGCTCATTACATGCAAAGTGAAATATTTCAAGCCTTTATTTGTTATAGTTTTGATGATTATGGCTTACAGCTATGAAAACCTTTTCACAATTTTCTCATTTTGAATTTGGGGTTTTCTGCTGCAAGCCATAATCATCAAAATTATAAAAAATAAAGGCTTGAAATATCTCACAATGCATGTAATGAGTCTAAATAATACCGTATATTAGTTTCACCTTTTAAGTTGAATTACTGAAATAAATTAACTTTTGCACAATATTCTAATTTTTCGAGTTACATAAGTCTATACATACAAATTATATTCCATCCATTATAAGCCATACACAACTGTTTAAAAACCTGTTTAGTTTAGTTTCTTTCTTCTTAGATTATTCTATTGTTATGATGTTTATTTATGTCCATAATGTGATTTATTTCTGAAAGGAAAGATAAGACCATGGCATTGGACAGAAAATCATTTTTATTTCACAATAAATATTGTTATGATTTTCAGAATAGCATATTTAAATATGGCCAACCGTTCAAAAGTTTGGGGTCAGCATTCAAGTTTTTTTTTAAAGGAAATGAATACTTTTTTTGTTTTTAGCAAGGATGCATTAAATTGATCAAAAGTGACAGTATAGACATGCACAATGTCACAAAATAAATGACATTTAAAATTTGTTTTAGTTGTTTTGAACTTTCTATTAAAATAGAAAACGGATATTTAAAAATTGTAAGTATATTTATCACCATTTCTACTGTATTTTTGATCAAATAAAATGCATAAAATATATATATTTTTTAACTTGTTCGACAGTGAGTGTATAGTTTCTGTATCACTTCAGATTATATTAATGGTTAGAATAATTAACATTTGTTTAACAAAATAGCCGTTAGAAGCATGACACGTAGAAAAATGCAGGCTAAAATGAGAAATCAGCCAGCCACACACACACACAAAAAATTGTGGTTAACCTGAGAGTCACATATAGAAGACTTTTTGTCTTTATTTGATCCCTATAATCATACCCACAGTATGACTTGAGGAATTATGTGCAAACAAGTACTGAAGTCAAGGTAAACGGATACCTTTGACCCATCTGGGGGAGGAGGAGGGTTGTGTGGTGTCCTGCCGGCAGTCTTGTGTCAGGGTTTCCCAGAGAATGCTCTGGTCTAGCCACATCACACACAGAGGGCAGGAAGTGGCACAGATGAGGTCAGTATTTAACACACAGTCAAACTGAGCCACACAGTGAGTCTACACACATACAGTGGACATCCGAAAGAGCGCTTTCTTACAGCCCGTGCCTTTCTCTCTCAGGGACGACGAAGAATGAGAAAAAATAACTCATTTACTCACCCTCATGTAATTTCAAACCTGTATTCTTTCTTCCACAAAAGGTACAATATCCTGGCTTGGTTTCCAATATTGTGAAAGTGAATGAAAACTGGGATTGTCAAGCTATAAAATTTATGCAAAATCACCAAGCATCATAAAAATTTCAAGTTTTCTAAAGCTGTACGACTTTTTGTGACAAACAAAACAAAAACAAAGTCGTCCTTTATTGAAAACCTTCACTTTTAGTGATAAGTTAACTTTTCTGCCTGATTTGTGAATAGTAAAAAGGTTTCTAAAATGGATCGTCTGACTGATTTAAATGGATACAAAAAAATATTAGAAGTTTGTTACAAAATGATCACAATTTGTATTTCACTAATTCTTTCATGAACTCCCATGAGCCACAAGGAGAGTTATGCCAGATTTAAAGATTATCATTGAATAGTCAATAAAAAGTTTGCTCATATGGAGCACTTTTATGATGCTTTTTTTGCTCCACCAATACTAATTCACTTTAATCGTCTTGAAAATAATGGTTAGGACATTCTTCAAAGAATTCACTTATATTCCATCAAAGAAAGAAAGTCATGCATGTTCAAAATGTCATGAGGGTGAGTAAATAATGACTTTGGGTGAACTGTGCCTTTAAGAAAACAAACTCTATTGACTATTACTCAAAGCTATAATTCACTTCCTAATGAATGATCAAACCCGACCAGCCTTTAACTCCTCAATGAGATGTCTTGCAAATCCTCCCATCCGTAGCTAATATAAACGGGCATGGATTCTGTCTGGGCCCTTGCTTGTGCTTACTGAAAGCAAGGAGGAAACCAACGGCCAAGAAGACACCCTCTCCACTGATCCAATGGCTTATCCTTTCTGACATATGTAATTAGCTAAACTGCTTCTGACTTCAGAAGTCTCACTTCAAAAAGTCAATTACAGATGAAAAATTACTAGTAATCACAGAAACTGGATCAGAAGTCCAACATGTCAGAAAGAGCCTTCGAGTCTGTTAGAATACAGTAATGAACTTTTGAGGATGCTACATACAAATTGAGCAGTGCAATGTTTATCAAATTTTTATTTAGCTAAAAAATTTAAATAACACATGTTTCTTATCAAGGTTGGGTTGAGACGAAACACAAATCTTTGCAATCAGCACATAACAGGCTTGCATTCATGTCTATATTGATTTACGTGACACAAGTGTAACAAAAAAAGGCATGTTCATGAAGAATAACCTCTCTGGAAATAACATTCAATGTCTATTATTTAAAAGAAACACACACACTCAGATATGTACTATTGTTGGAATTGTGTCAGAATGTATGTAAAATATACCTAATGCCTGTGATAATTACATTACAAAAACCCAAACAAGTATTGCAGGATCTGTAAAGCCATATAGCTACCCAAGATGGTTAGATCATCGCAAAAGTTAAGCTGTGGGAGAACCACAGGGTGTCATCTTTGCCAAAAGTGCAGGTCTATTTCATAACCTCATGGATTTCAGGGAGAAGTAATAACAGGTCCAAACAGGACAAGTCGATAGAGAAACCCAAGCAGGGTAAGAATAGACCAATACATCAAATGTACAATGACATGACACTAGCTGAATTGTTAAGAATGCAGAGAACAAAATGTTCAAAATATGTTCTTCCGATTCGGCGAAGTTTTGGTTCCTTGCCATTGTCACATTTGGCTTGCTCAAATAAAAGACAACTAATATTGAGAAAATATGTTCCACCTGACTGTACTGACACTCTCAGAGGAGATTGCAAAAGTTGATCTGAACTGAGCTGGATAATGAGCCCGAGACTGAGCTGTTGTCATTTCATAATTGAACATTGCAATAGACACATTGAACTGAACTGAATCAACATTGAACGTAAATCGAGCTGAATAATGACACTACGTGTTCTGTAGAGTTGCTTTATAGTTACAATTTAAGTTGTTTCATAATTGATGCACTTTGCCAGACTGTTATTGAATCAACACTGAATCTAGCTGAAAAATTACACCAATGTCTTCTGTAGCGGAGCTGCTTTACAGCTAAAACTGAAGCTGTTTTTTTCCTGTTTATTGCAGTGAAACAGTTTTGAAACGATTTGAATGGAATTAACAGCGAATAAAAGTGACTTGACTATAGTCTCAAGACACATCATTCAACAGTCTTCTACCATGTGCGGATGGAACATATCCTAACGTGTCATATATATATGAGGTAAACTGCATTAGCTAACCATGAGGTGAGCAGAGAGGGGGAACCTAAATTATTTTAGTTAGGCCTAGTTCTCACACCTTCAAACGATATAGAAACAGTATTTATATACAAATACTGCTCCATAACTTTTTTTTGACATATATAACCATTCACGCAAGACACAAACATATCAAGTGGCAGAGCAGAGGCCAAAGATAGTTCAATTCCCTAGGCATGCTAGCACTGCAGTGGCGCGCAAACTACGGTCGAATAGAAGTAAAACTCCTATTTATAACGCAGAAAAGGGCGAACTAGAATGGCAACTCTCACCTAAGTGAAGACAATGAATATAGAGCACTTGACAGGACGTCTAAGCGACATAATTCCTGTGTTTGTGAGATACAATCTACCAACTCCCTCGCGTGCCCCACTCCCCTGGACACACACACATAGCCCACTCTTTAAAAACATGTAGCGACAAAGCGCTGATCAATATGTTGACTTGCAGCGTGCACACAGCGCGTGACGCGAACGCACTGGACTGCCATTGTCTTCCCAATGTTTAGAATGTATCCAGTCTGGGATGATTAATATTGCAACAATGTATCCAGTCAGATAGCATATGCATAGCTGCAATGTATTCAATCTGGATCCATAGTTACAAAAAAAAAAAAAAAAAATCCAGTCAGAAATTGTACATATTTTTAAAATGTAACCAGTCAGAATTTTCATTTATATTGCTATAATATATCCAGTCTGAGACCAGAATGCATCCTTTTGAAATAACAATTAATATCACAGGAATGCAACCAGTTCAGAAACATTCAAACTGCTACAATATATGAATTAAATAATCATTCATATTACTACAATGCATCCAGTCAGAATTTATTTCAGCAATTATTTAAATTGCTAAAATGTACTAGAATACTGTAGCAATTTAAACAACTTCTGAAATAAATGTAAAAATCCAGTAAATAAATATTGGCATTCTATTGCAACAATGTATCCAGTCAGAAAACATTTAGCTCCAATGTATCCGGTCTGGGACTATTAACAGTTTTACTGATGGTTATCTATTAGCCTACCGTATTATTAATAGATAACCATTCAGAAATTGTTTATATAGTTACAATGTATCCAGTCATCATTTATTTAGGACTTTATTTAAATTTCTACACTGTATCCAATCTGAGATAATTAATATTATTAGAATATACAACATTTTGATAGTGAAACAATGTATTCCAGTCAGAAATTATTTATATTGCTGTAATGTATCCAGTCCGATATACCCACTGAATACTGGTTTAATATTCAGTCTGGAAGCATTAATATTGCAACTATTTAACCGGTCTAGAAGAACCATCAATAATGTTGTACCGAGTCCTAATTTATACTGTTACTGTTTATACAGTTAAAAATTATTAATACTGGTAGAATATCCAGAAGCATTAATCGTTTTTCTATGAAACCAGTCTAAACCATTTATTTTACTGCAATATATCAAATTCAGAACCATTCACGTTGGTAGCTACAATGCATCAAGTCATAGCCCACATCATAAAGACTGCTACAATTGTCCATCAACCATTAATAGCAACAATTTTCTAGTCAGAAATCACTTATATTTTCACAACCTATACAGTCTTGAGCCATTAACATCGACACTAGGCTATGTATCAAGTGAAGAATCTTTCATAACGTTCCATTGTATCCAGTCAGAAATCACGCCTGCGTTCTGGCGCACAATCTGCCTGACTTCCACTAAAAGCTATGCGTGTCTCTCTCTCTCTCTTCCTCTCCCCCTCCTTTTCTCGGCAGACCCCCCACCCCCTCATTTTTCCCTCCTTGCCTCCCAGCTAGTTCGGCAAATGTTCGCGTTGCTTCAAACAATATTGGATGCGCTCCCAAAACATCCTTGCGCGGTGCGTAAACATTACATAAATCTGCGTCTGGGTCTCGGATGTGCCACAAAGGGCTTTGCTTTCTTTGGCTAGACGACCCACTAACGTGACAAAACCTGAGTGACACAGGGGATAAATATCAGACAAACTGAGGCGATGAACAGAAGTTTGCGCTGTTAATATACTCAGAGAAGCAGCGATGTAACTCACCTTGACAGCCCTGTCCCCCACTACGGAGCCCGGTGTTCCAGATAAAGTGCGATTGTTTTCCACTTCCCCGGCCCCTGTCTCCACACCCCAGGAACCGAGAGTGTGTTCGGGGTGGGGGGCCTGGGTGATAGGAATGATCTCGGACAGACAGCCAATTTGGAGTTGGGCAAAGCAGCGCTTACTGGTATCCAAAATGCATGTCTCGGAAATTCTTAACGGTGTGCGTTAGCTTTCCGAAAAGCCTATATTCCTGCCCTCACCACGACACGGGGAAACGGTATCCCACGATTTGTTCGATGTATCCGGGCGCGTCGGTCGCCTCCTAATCCGCCATGTTGTGCCCCTGCGCCTGGAATGGGAAGCAGCGGATTCCCAGGCCAAGCCCCTCCTCTCCTCTTCCCACGCAGAGACGTCGCGACATCTGGCGGACGACTTGCTTCCAGGAAAGGGGAATGCGCGAATGTGAAGCTATTAGGCGCAATGCGCCACCTTGCGGCCGGTTGAGGTAATGCATGGAGAGTAGTCGGAGAACAGCACAACTGGAGAATTATTCGAGATTCTAGAAATGTGTCTAGCCTCTTGACATTCAAAAGGCAGTTATACTCTCATGTATAAACACCCAGTTTATACTATGATTTTTTTTAAAAATATAAATTGGTGTAAAATATGTAGTTCATTGTTACTTTTTTGTACTATAGTACAAAGGTACATTATTACAATACATATAGATCATATTTCAGTTTTCCCCCACATAATTCAACCATGTAAACATGGACATTAAAGCAGTTGCATCATTTAGCAAATAGAGTACATATTTACTGTAATTTTACTGAAAAAACGCCACACACACGTGCCACTATATTATAATGTTTTATTAATGTTAATGCATTTGTAGCAATTGCAATTAAATAATAAATAGCTGAATAAATATTTTTTTTCTTAAGCAGCATCATAAAGCAATCCAGTCGTTCTATAATAGTCTGGAATGTCAGTGGTTCTGGCCAGAGACAATATATGAATCTTACAACACTTGTGCTCTTATGTAGACTATGTGATAGTCTGAAATGTTAGGCCACTAGCAAGGCTTGAGCAGGGAAAAATGAGAAATGTTGGACCAAAAGACTTTGATACTGGAGAACCAGCGCTGTGGATTGGTTTAGACAGCCAGATTAGCGATGACGGCCCGGGTGAACTCATCGCTTGACGCGTAGCCTCCCAGGTCTGATGTGCGAACCTATACCAAAGAGAGCAATAAAATATTTTGTTGTCCGTTTGCATTGAGAGGTGTACCAAATAAATACATCAGTTTCTCTCGCAAACACTCCTCAGACATTCAGCACATCCTGGCTGTATCGGTTATTTTGACTTCCAGTTTGTCTTGGTTAAACACAAAATGTTAAATGGGGATGAAGGTCTTCAAACACTGCAAGCAATCCACACAATACAACTAACTACAAAGCAACACTCTTCACTCCTTTTGGTTTTACAGATTTATTTTTTGGCATTGAAAAATTATTTGACAAAGCATTTGTCAGTTAATCAATTTGTTTCCACATTCCCAAACACCATACGATAGAAAATATCAATACTGAGCTTAGAAACATAAGAAAACATTAGATCAGTGCCACAATGACTGAGAGGCAGTGATATCATTTGCCTTTGATATCGGTCAGTCATAGTTAGTCAGCAATGGCACGGAGAAGACTTTCTGTCCAGAACATTTGCATCACCAAACAAAACCAACATTTGGCATAATTAGTCTTAATCTGATTTATGACGACATCAGATTTGATAAGTCATGTTTGCATTAGTAACAGTGCGAGGCGAAAAACAAAAACCACACTGGAACTTCCGTCTCAATATGCCAAATGGCTTTTGAAAACTTGTTGATAATCAAATTCACTGAGGTACTGGAACCACAAAGGCTATTCGACGAGGACCAGCCCCAAACAGAGAAGATATAAAAGCAGGAAAAAAACGGAGCATTACAGAAACAGCAGGGCACGTACAGCTAAGGATGAACTAAAACTTCCATTAAAACTGGAGTGAACAGTAGTGCAGTAAATGATGTCAGACATGCACCAATTCAAAAGTGTGGGGGCCATTTGATCAAAAGTGACAGTAAAGAATTCGTAAAGTAACAAGATTTTTATTTCAAATAAATGGTGTTCTTTTAAACTTACTTCATCAAAGATTCCTGAAAGAAAGTCTAAATGCATCACAATTTCCACAGAAATATTAAGCAGTACAGCCGTTTTCAACAATGATAATTAAATGTTTCTTGAGCACCAAATATTAGAATGATTTCTGAAGGATCGTGTGACATTTAGCTTTGCCATCTAAAAATAACGTACATTTTCAAATATATTAAAATAACTTTTATTTTAGGCTGTCATGGTATTAAGATAATATAACTGATTTTACTGTATTTTCTGATCAAATAAATGCACTTTTTGTGAGCATATCATATTTTTATTATTTAAAATATTACAGACCCCAAACTTTTAAATGTAAGTGTGATTCTGGTTAAAGATGCATACTGTGAAAAACAGAAATGAAAATAAATGTACATGAATACATAACACGGGGGGACGACGACGACGACAACAATAAAAACGAAACAAAAATGCATTCAGTAACCAGTCAAAAAATGATGAGACAAGTGAAAGTGAGAGACGGGAAAAGGGGAGGGAAATGTGGCAAACACAGGGGATCCGGGATAGGTATTGGGTTTGGCAAGCATCTTCAAACAGTCCGATGACCCAGGTTGGCCACAATCGCACGGACAAAGTCACTAGTGGTGCTGTAACCCCCTAGGTCTCGCGTCCTCACCTGGGACACACACACACACACACACACAGTCATACACCCAGAACAGGATGTAATGGCAGAGGAAGATAGGTGGAGAAAGGGGAGGTGAAGACCACATCATCAGAATTTATGGACAAGCACAAACTTGACAGCCTCTTTTAAGCGAGAAAAAAAAAAAAGCCAAAGCCGAGGCTGAATGTATCCATAGAGGACAACCATGTCCGAGTATTTAATGTATGAAAGTAATGGATTAAAGACCACATTAAATCAATTTATATTTTGTGGCTTTTAGTTCCGGTCTTAGTGCACTTCTAAAAGTAACAATTATCTAGCAGAAGTACATTTACTGAAAATGCTCTCAATTACAAATACCACCTGCTTTGACTAGCGACAGCAAAACAAATTTCAGTTGTCCTGAAGCTTGAACGTTATTTTAACACTTCAAGCCAGTGGTTCTCAAAGTGTCGCAATATGTATTTTTTACAGCATTTATTCATCTTTGTTAATGTTAATAGAACGGTTCATTAATAGTCATTAATTTACAAATATTACCAGATGTATCTTTAGATTTTTAAAATGTATTCGTAAATGTTGAATATTACCATTAAGCTTTAAAAAAAGCTGCAGAAGTATTATTAAAGGAACACTCCACTTTATTTGGAAATAGGCTCATTTTCCAACTCCCCTAGAGTCAAACAGTTGAGTTTTACCGTTTTCAAATCCATTCAGCCGATCTCCGGGTCTGGCGGTAGGACTTTTAGCATAGCTTAGCATAGATTATTGAATCTGATTAGACCGTTAGCATCTCTCTGACCAAAGAGTTTCGATATTTTAAAACTTGACTCTTCTGTAGTTACATCGTGTACCAAGACCGACAGAAAATTAAAAGATTTTCTCGGCCAATATGACAAGGAACTATACTCTCATTCCTGCATAATAATCATAAATAATCTTGATTATTACGCAGGAATGAGAGTATAGTTCCTAGTCATACTGGCCTAGAAAATTGCAACTTTTCATTTTCTGTCAGTCTTCGTACATATGTAACAACAGAAGAGTCAAATTTTAAATAGGAAAAATATCAAAACTCTTTGGTCATTTTTTTTGAGAGAGATGCTAACGGTCTAATCAAATTCAATGATCTAAGCTATTCTAAAAGTGCTACCGCCAGACCCGGAGATCGATTCGTGATTCGAAAACGGTAAAACTCAACTGTTAAATTCTAGGGGAGTTGGAAAATGAGCCTATTTCCAAAAAAAGTGGAGTGTTCCTTTAACTCCTTCCCCACAATTGATGGAATTTTCAGGCAATCCATGCTTTTCACTGTTATACGGTAGGGGGCGCTATTAAACATCTTCTGAAAGATACAGAATCTCCAGACCAAAAGAAACAGCAGAAACAAGCGATAGAAGCGTTGCCTATGCACATGTAACAAAGTGATCACTGATCATCAAACATTAACTGCTTATAAATCTAAACATTAGTTGATTAATGCCGTTCACTAATGGTAACAACAGATCTTATTGTAAAGCATTTCATTTCTTTTTTTATTTGCTGTTAAGAAAGTCTTGAAAGTCTTAAAATAAGATGAGAACGATAAAATATAAGAAAATGCAAAGTTAGTGAGCGTGATAGTGAGCAGAAACATAAAACAAAGAGGGTGTGTTGTGGTTAGGGTCATTAATCCAAAACCATTCACAAAGGGAAACCCACCAATTAGGATTAAAACCAATGCCACCAGGACTATATATAGACTTGCATGTAAAACATCCATCGACAACAAATTGTGCATCTTGAACTCATAAAAACCATTGCAACACTTGCACTTAGACAATCATTCTCTACACAATACAGAGATACATATATAGTTCTATCATGTAGTTCTATCAGCCACACAATACACAATTCTTTCCCATTTTATACATGAACACAATTACTTCTTACCTTGCCCTGCTTAATGACTTTCCTGACAGCCTCAGACACCATGTTTGAATGATACTCAAGGCTGAAAGAAAAATAAACCACTCACTCATGGTTTCCACAAGAATATGAAGCAGCAAAAACCTTTCCACATTGATAAGAAATGTTTGCACCAAATCTGCATATGAGAATGATTTTTGAAGGATCATGTGACACTGAAGACTGGAGTAATGATGCTGAAAATTTCAGCTTTGGCATCACAGGAATAAATTACATCTTAAAAATTATATTTATTTCATAGTTATTTAAAATTGAAATAATATTTAGCTAATAACTGTATTTAAAAAAAAAATCAAATACAAGCAGTCTTGGTGAATATAAAATAATAAAATAAAATAAAAGTAATTATACAACAGCAAGATAACAAATCATGATGTAAAGTGTAAACTCAGATAACAAATAAGCCCACATTAGATCTGAAAACCATGTTTAACATGAATAGAAAGTCAAAACAGAGATTAAAGCTAAAAATGTTAAGCTTAAAAACATAAGATGTAAATATGGAATATCAGTGCTGGATAACAGTGGGAAACTCACTTGAGGTGTCTCAACATGTTCGATGCACTGAGGAGCATAGCGGTGGGGTTTGCGATATTCCTGCCGACAGCCTGTGCAAAGGGATGTCTGGCACCCTGAAATCAAATGCAAGAATACAGGAATAACTGTAAAAATCACATGCTGCAAAGTCTGAAACTGTTTATGCATAATGAATGAAGAAGGTATGAAAAACTATTTAGATTTAGACTCCAACCGTTTCAAACACAGCGTATTCTGCGCTGTAACTCTCGCCTGGAACTACGCCGGCTCCGCCCACCAGCCCTGCCGCCAGGTTATCGATGATGTTGCCGTAGAGATTAGGCATCACTAGCACATCAAACTGATATGGATTCTGCACCAGCTGTGACACAGAACAATTATGCTAACTATATTCATATGGCATCCTCATTGCCAGCCACCAATAAAAGATTGGAAATGCATTGGAAATACTACCTGCATGCAGCAGTTATCAATGATGATGGTTTCGTATTTAATCTTGGGGTAAAGTTCAGCCAACTCTGCACAGCTCTGCAGGAAGAGACCATCCGCAAGCTTCCTGTGGAGATCGAGTGAGTCTATGCATTGAGCTTCCAAAACTGTATGGGCAGAAATATCCCATCACACTTACATAATGTTTGCCTTGTGGACAGCGGTCACTTTGCTGCGGCCCTTCTTGGTGGCATAGTCGAATGCAAATTTAGCGATGCGGCGAGATTTCTCTCTGGTGATGATCTTCAAGCACTCAACCACTCCTGAAACGCTCTGCAAACACAGAGGTACATTATCTTTTTTTTATTTTTAAGAAAATACTTTTATTCTCCAAGCATGCTTTAAATTATCAAAAGTTTCAGTAAGGACTTTCATAATTTCTATTGCAAATAAATGCTGTTCTTTCCATTCATCAAAGAGTCCTGAAAAAAAAAAGATCAGTTTCCACAAAAATAATCAGCACAACTGTTTTCAAGATTGATAATAAAAATGTACTTGAGCACCAACCACATCAGAATGATTTCTGTAGGATCATGTGATGAATGGAGTACACTGAAGAATGGAGTGATGTAATAATATTTCACAATATTACTGTTTTTTTTAATCGAACAAAGACACTTCTTAAAAAAACAAAACAATTAATTATTTAAAAAATATATATACTTTTTCTGAGTCTGTTTTGTAAAGGCACAATACAAAAACGTCTTATTTCTGTTAAAAGCAAAAGAGATAGAAAGGAGTTTATATTAAAATCTATATTTTGTTGGGAGAAACGTGGTCACCCTCATGTTACTAACCCCCTGTATTACCGTATTTCTTGTAAAACACAAAAAGGAGAATTTCTGACTTTTTACTTCATACCAGGATAGTAACCACCATACCCGTCAACATAAAAACAAAAAGCACGATAAAAGTAGCTCATATTATATTCCAAAGTAATATGACAGCTCTGTGTGAAGAGTAGACCTTAATTTAAATCCCTTCCAGATCTGTTGAATCTTTCAGTCCAATATGTGACTAGGACCAACTACTTCACTGAAGACAATTGGCTTAAAAGTTTTATTCATGAAATCTGCATTGCGTTTGTTGCTGTATTACCACCTCGGTCTCTTCATCTATTCTTCCATACTTAAATGCCTTTAAAATAAATAAATTATAAGCACAACAAATACCTCATGCTCCAGAGAGCTGTATTCTCCCTCTGTCTGCTCCCGTATGATGACTAGATCCAGGTTATTGTGACGGGTGCTGTAACCAGGCAGGCTGTTTACATGAACCACGTTGGCAAACAGGTCCAGCTTTCTCCTTTACATTATAACACAAGAAATAACCAATTCATCAAAAACTAGCAGGAGAACCACGAGTAGTAGAAAGCAGCCATGATAATATGTCAAAGAAGTACCTCAGTCTCATCTCATATGATGCCAGTTCACCCTTGTACTCCATAGGAGTGTGAATCTTTCCTAAGCACAGAGAATTAAACATTTATTTTAAGTGCCAATTAGTATACGTTATGTCAGTACATCAATATAGAAATCAGCTTGCACAAATTTAACATGTTGAATTAAAAGCCACCACTATATTAAAATGTGATCAACTGTTAGAAACGTTACCTTTGATGGCAACTCTGTTGTTCTTCATGGAGGACAGCACCTCTTCCAGTTTCTCCTCACTGGCCATGTTCTGCACCTCGCTCAGATGAAACTCATCAAACTCCACAGGAACATCAGCTGCCTAGAGGGTGTGAAAGTGAAAAAGGCATTGGAAACAAGCATAGATGCAAGTCTACACAGTGTACTGCTGCAAAGGCTCAAACTTCTTTCTAACTCCTGAGTGAAGGATGAAAGAACTTCACCTTGAGAATATCGGGGCCGGTGGCTAAGAATGCCACTGAAGGTTAGATGTTTAAAAGTATTCTCAAGCCTTTGAACACATGGCTGAGGAAGTGCATCAGTACCTTGAAAACGTCTTTGACAGCAGTCATCAGCTCAGGTCCAACTCCATCTCCAGGGACCATGGTGACCTTGAAGGTGCTGTCAGCACGTGCCGGGGGACTCTCCGCAACATTCTGACCGGCCAAACTCAGGGAGCGGGCGCACAACGGCTGGAGACGGGCAGCACTCAGACCCTGAAGGGTCAAGTAACACAGGTCAAGGGCTATTATAGGTTGACATCACAGACAGCTCAGAGTCAGACTGTTATTTATGAAGTGAATTTAAATTCTGAATTTAACAGTCATGATAATTAAAGAGCTATTCAGTCATTGGAAAATGGATTTGCGTGAACCATGGTTCTAAAAGGTCTTTCACATCCTAAAAACCCAGGCCAATTAATCGAGTAGTATGAAGCTGCAGACTCGGAGCCTGCCGCATCTACAGTCCCCGCACCCAGAGTCCCGCATTCTCAGTCCCCTCGTTTTTCGAGACAGCGCCACCTATCAAATTGGATCGGATAAACACATAAACACGTGAAGAACCGAAACGTGAGTATCGTCAATTTTATTCAATGATTTCTTTTTTTAATCAAACTACTTTATAGCTCATCGATACACCAATATATGAACAGTCTATTTAATATTTGTAATGATAGTTTGTAACAAAATTTGAGCCGTTAACATGTTTTTTCGCCTTTTTCCCTAACGTTAGCCTTTAACCATGGACTTATTGTAGACAAGCCATTGTAAAAAAATAGTTGACATTAAAGTTGACCAATTAAATACATTATATGTGTTAATATCAAAGAATGTCATCATTAATTATTTAATCAGATTTACCTTTTTTTAATTATCGGAACTTTTCTCCTAAAACTATTGAATTAATTAATGCCGGAGTAGTTATTTTACTTTATATAATTTATGTAGACTACTTAAATTAGTTCTTATAAAACGTAAAGTATTCAAATGGATCAATATTAATTTTACTGTGATATGAAGTTGTTGCCAGCCATTCACAACTCATAGGTTACAGTTGCCTAATAATCAAATTTGCTATGCCTTCACTATGTATTAACCAGTCTATGGTATTAACATGTGAGTTAGAATGTGTCATTTGGTCTTTTTTTGAGGGTTCCTTGTTTTAATTTGTATTTACTGAAATTTGACTGTATGGGCTCTGTGGGGTGGTCTTACATTTTTAATTTGAGTTTGACTCTCTCTTTTTTTTTGAAGATGGATATAACAATTCAAACGGGGAATTCACTTCCAGAAATACAGAAATGTATTAAATGCTGCAGTGATTTTCACTGCCCATTCTGTGCCCCGATATATTTCAATCCGACAAAGTTGTCCAAAGTTCAGAAACATGTTAAGGGACACTTCAACAGAGCAGTGCAACATGAAGGTAACATTAGCAAACATCTTTTTTTTTTGCTTTTTGAAAGATCATAAGACTGTGTGTGACAGTGCAATTGTATGCTGTTGTATTCCAGGGTACACCGTACATCGATGCGGTCGCCCCTGCCGAACCCAGCAACATTACCATTGCTTGTATTGCCAGTCCACAATTTTAAGAAAGCCAGATTTATAAATGGAGGTTTTTTGAATGCAATTGAAGACACAAATAAAGTCACTAACACAATTCTTTTTTCCTTTTTTTTTTTTGCTTTGTCCTGTTTACAGCAAGATGACAGTGATTAAGGTGATCGTTAAATAAAGTACAGAATTGTTTATTATTGGTGTTTTGTCTATTATTTGAGTTTTGCTTCACATGCAAAATATCAAAAAACAGGTTTTGTAATGTTAGCATGGTATAATGTTAATTAGACCATTATATGTTGAACTGAAAGAAAAAATGGAATTTGAAACATTGTACAAAAACAAACTAAAACATTGTAGCAATATAATATCACATCATATTTTTCAGATGATAGTTAAATCTGTATTTGTATCTGTTACATCAGTAATTTCCTTTCAATTACACCCACGCTCAAAAAATAAATACTGGGTAATTAGTTAGTTTGAGAACACAATTATTATTTATTTTTTTTTGGTACATGCATCAAGCAGGGAACGCAAATATTTATTTGGATAACTTTAAATTAAAAGAGACCGTAATCTTGCATTCCAATGTTTTCAATGGCATTTGGATAAGGGTGTTATACGATCTTCCGAACAGCAGGAGGCGCTGTCTCGAAAAACGAGGGGACTGAGAATGCGGGACTCTGGGTGCGGGGACTGTAGATGCAGCAGGCTCCGAGTCTGCAGCTTGATAATGTTGAATTAATCAGCTATAATGTTTTACATTTTAAGTTAACCAATTAAGAGAATACATTTCCCCTTGCATCATTTCCCAAAATATATTGACAGCCTTTGACACAAAAGAAGATTTTAAAGAATATTGGTAACCAGAGAGTTAACGGCACTTTCATTGTATTTTTTTTCCTACTATGGAAGTCTAACGGGTGTCGTGTCTGGTTAGTCACCAACATTCTTTAAAATATCTTATTTTGTGTTCAACAGAAAGAAATCCATTCATGTTTGGAACAACTAATGACAAAATTAAACATTTTTTTTGTGTGAAATATCCCTTTAAAATGTTATGTAAACAACCCTTCAGTGTGTCTAAAATTGTACTATATAATGCTAATGGCAAATAATAATTAAATAGTAATAATAAAATACATGTACAGACGAGTTTTAATGGACCTCTCCCGTGAGCTGTCATCTGATATATTTGTTTACTATTTTTCCCAGTAACGTTACGTTAACGTTACCCATCGTCATGTGTAAATGCAATTCTGAACTTAAACACGTCTACAGACAGCAGTTTATTCCCCAGTTAATCTTTGTATTTGGCCGTGTGACGCAAACATACATTAGTAATATTTCAGTGTAAACTGTGAGGAAAAAGACAGCATCGTGTTTCAAGACTCACCTTGGCCAATGTTACTAGGCTCCCTCTCAACGCGGCCGCCATCATGCATTGACGTGAGGAAAAGGTCGCTGCGATGTTCCTCCTGAACGAGGAACCGTTCAGTGTGTGTTTCTCTACTGACCCCTGCTGGATGCAGTGTTACCACAGTGCTTCTCAACCCCCACTAGGGGTCCTCAGTAAACTAAATATACATCATTTTTTTATAAATGACATTAGATAATAAGTTAACAAATCTACTTTAACAAATCTACAGAACTCTACGGACCTCAGAGGGTGTAATGGTTGTAAACCATTTGGATTGGCAAATAATTTAAGATTTATTTTATATTAATTGTATAAAAAAATATCTAGGCCTATATATATATATATATATATATATGTATATGTTTTTTGCCCTAATTTGGAACCAGACAGAACCCACATCACCCCAAAACTACATAAATCACACTGATAATTTTTATTTTTTATTCATATAATTTCCCTGATTGTCCATTCAAAATAACATTTAGAACCTGAACAAATACATTAACTTCATGATGAAACTTGCATAGAATTAGTGTAGAATCAGTAGCCTGGCGATCTTCTATGATTCTTCATTTGATAACTAATTGAAAGAAATATCTCATGTTAGTTTCTTGTGAGGCACGAGAACTACTTGCTTTCAATCAGCAATTCTAGAAAGTTAACTAGATGATGTTAAAATATTTGATAACGGAGGCCATAAATACTCACAAGTCCGAAGTCATCAACATATGTATACTTCTGCTCTCTGTAATGATGCTTTCTTTTCATACATGTCAGGACGATCCAATCACATATAACGTTCACCTGAAATGGACCACAAAAGATTTGATTAATATAATTATTTTTTCTTTTCTTTTTTCTTGTAATCCAGTAAGTAACAGACATACTTACCAGGCCTAGAAGGGCCAAGCCTGCACCTATATTCAGAAGTGTTGGTACAATATTGAATTTTCCTGCCTGGAGAAACAAAAGAATAGTATGTGCTAAACAGCTCAATTTTAATGCTAATCTGCATAACAGGAGTCCAATTTATAACATTAGAAATATCAAAGCGTCTCACCTGGCCAAATACCATGACATCAAATCGAATCCCATATCCCTTGATAAGTGTCCTGGACTCTTTGCCATCATTGTTCTTGTAATATTTAGCAAATCTATAGAGATTTGACCAAACCACACTCATTTAATGCGACCTAACTTCCTCTGAGGAACCACTTTTACTAACGGCAAACACCTCTAACCTGAAGTTGTAACCTGGTGCCACAGTGTTTTCTGGGTCTTTGTTGTCTAGTCTGCGGAAAGTGTAGCGAGGAACACACCAGCTCTGTGGCACGTCAAGGTCACAATCCCACCGGATCTGAACTCCCATCACTCCCCCCTACGCAGAAGGAAGAAAGTGCACAAAAGTAAAACACCAAGCATGACATTAAAACATTGTATAGCATGAGCTTGAAACCGCAATGGCAAATAAATATAAATGAAGTGTCTGACGTGGACAGCCATGGTCTGAAAATCCTCATTAGCTTCTCCGACAATGTCTTTGAGTCTGAAGATTGGGCAGTCAGGGTCTGTTTTACGGCTGAACACACACTGTGTCAAGTAGGAGCTGTTTATATTTGGTAGGATATTCCTTCTGTAAGGGGGACAAAAGAGCACATTTTATTCAGTTAATAAATGGGCTTAAATGGTTATATTTTGCAGCCATCCAAGTAGAAAAATATAATGCATTTAAAAAGCTTACTTGTTGAAGTTAAATTTGGGATATCGAATATTATTCTTGATGAGCACAGTGAAGTTTTCAGCATCTGCCAGAAGTGGTGGACTGAGAAGTCAAGACGGGGGGAAGAAAAAAAACAATATTACCAACATTAGACACAGTATATTCCTTCAGAAAACAGTATAATATGCTGATTTAGTGCACAATTCTCATCTAACTTAACCCAAACTTTTAAATGGTAGTTTTTCATGGTTTCCACAAAAATATTAAGCAGCACAACCGTTTTCAACATAATAATAAGAAATAATTCTTGAGCACCAAAGTAGCATAGAATGATTTCTGAAGGATCATGAGACACTGAAGACTGGAGTCTGTAATGATGCTGAAAATTCAGCTTTGCCGTTATGGAAATAAATGTAAACATTAAAATTTGAAAATAGTTATTTTAAATGGTATTAATATTTCACAATATTACGTTTTTTACTTTTTATCAAATAAAGCCTTGTTGAGCATAGGAGTCTTATATATATTAAAAAAAAATCTTGATACAATTAATTAAATTGCGAGACTTTACTTTGGGGGATCAACAATCTTCTCTAAAGGACACCAGGACAGCACCTCACAAGTCTTCACGGTGTCATTGTAATTGACACATCTGCCTGTCCGAACACCTGAAAATATAAAACGCATTGTTCTATGTATATAAAATGATTTGTTTGCCGTCTAAACAGATGGGATTGCAAAGATGACAATGTCATAATGCATAATGTAAATTCTGAGCCATACCATCCCCACGAGCATCATTGAAGCCTCTCTTGCAGTCCCTGTGAGAGGTGCATATGGATGCTGGATTTGGATTCTAAGTCACACACATTTAAAATAATATTAAGATACATGATACAGAAAATACATTTATATGAATGTACAAAAAGCTATATTTTCTAATATATTAGACCATCTTATATTTTTTCTATTATATATAAATACGCTTTTTTATGTGAAATATTTCATTTTACAATCACAAAAAAATCTTATCTTTTTGGTATTTTATTTCAGCCAGTAAGCCTGGTTTTACTTTTTATTAAGTGACAAACGAACGGCATACCTCCCATAATGGCTCACCTCTGCACATTTGGACTGTGTTTGGTTAGGGGTGATAATCATGTTGGTCAGCACAAAGAATGAGCCATCCTCCTGAAACATTCAAAAGCACGTGTTTTCAAGTAGTATCGAACATGTATATACTTCCTCATAACTGACCAACGCCCATGAACTGCTAAAGCACTGCTATTAGCAAAAAGTAGCCTATGGTCTGTTGTGCAGTTTTGATTAAATGAAGAAGAAAAAAAAGTGTATTTTTGGTAAAGAGAAGTGGATACTTCTAAAACAGAGGCTTTCTTAAATTTTAAAAAAATGGGCTACAAGAGGTTAACACTTTGAAATAAAATATATTTAAATCATTTAGTAATTAAAATGCTAAAACTCTGGGGAAAAATCAGCACCACTGAGCTAGCTCTAACTTGACATTATTTACCGTAGCATGCAACCGTTGGCAAATGAATTTGAATAGGGACATTTTGTGGATTTTATACTCTTCAACAACATATTTACTCATGTTTGTTAGTTTGGGAAAATTAAATGCTAGCTGAGGTGTGAGTATTGAGTACAAGTTTTGCATAAAAGTCTGCCTTCAGAAAAACAAAACAGTTTTTATTTTATTTGCTTTCTGACCTTTTAAAAGCAACCAAGTGAAATTACTCTTTTTCCTTTTCTTTTCTATGTATTGACAGTGCTAGCATGAAAAGTAAAACTTTTTTTTTTTTTTTAGCATAAGAGAAAAAAAAAAACATTGCCTGAGAGGGCCTTGAAATATTGGCCAGTCTGAATGACATTTTAAGCTGGTTGAAAACCACGGGTTTAAGATAAATAAAGCAAACTTGTCACACATTACATTTATTGCCTAAGATACATTGTTCAAATACACCACAATGAAAAACATTGTGTACACATTTTCAAAGATTGCACACAGCCCTTAAACAGTGAACACAGCATGCAGGTGCGATAACCCTAGATACTTTGTAACCCATGAAGGTGGTGGTGGTGGCACCAGTGAGGGGTCAGTGGACATAAAAATTGTCAAGCCTGTACCTCCTCTTTGTCAAATCGACGGACTACCTGAGGTGGGATGATGTAGTCAGCCACATCCCAGATTCGTTCGCCCAATTCAGTTGTGTTTGTTAGAGCAATGCCTTTCACTTTGGTCGTGACCGAGCTGAGGACGGTGTCCGTGTCCTGGTATCCTTTCTTGAGAACACACACATACCTGTCCCCAAATAAGGGCGTTTTAAACGATATCATTTTTTATTTATTTATAAAGAATAAAGTGTAAAATACTTGCCCGATGACGTATGCTATGACTAAAGCTTGAGTGAACCGATTCAGCGTTCCCACTTTCTTGCTCCTTATCACCAATAATTTCGACGTGTAGTAGTCGAAAAAACACTGACCTACTGAATGACAACATCCTTTTTCGCTCATTATGATCGCTTGATTAAATAGTTAAAACATGCCCTCCACTCTGCAGTTGAACTGCAGCCACAAGTTCAGTAGGTTATTCACTTTCCACGACGCCGCAATCTGGGCCACGCTACACGCTGAAGCAGGTTTCACTTTCAGAGAATAGAAATACGACCATTTCCTTAAGAGCAGTTTTAAAGGAATTGTCCCGGGAAAAACGGAAGCTTTGTCAGGTGGTTCCTGTATATTATTAACATGTTTTGTTCAGTGAAATGATGATGACGTTGCTGTTTTCTGCACAATGAAAGTGAACACAGATAAGCTCCTTCAATAAACTGGCTCAGCCAGAGGCCTCCAAACATTTTAATTGTAATCATTTAATAATGAAAATGATATGTCTTCCATAAGGTTTTCAAATTCCACTGAGCTCTCACTTGACATTATTTACTGATGTGAACAACTGTTAGCAAATATAACCCTTCATATAGGCACATTTTGTCGATTATGTTTAAACAGACTCAAATTTTGTCTAGACTATTTTTTTTTATAAAATGCTTTTTTCGTGTAGATAAAGTAGTCTGGTGACGAAAGATATTTATTTACAATATTGGAGAGATTTATAGGAAAAGACAGAAACAACTAATTTATCCACAAGAAATTAACAAAATGTGCTATTCGTGCAGAATTGATTAAATGTACCCTCTTTTTATCCACATAAAGGTAAAATAAACAGACAGAGACTGGTGACGAAATATAACTTTATAGATAATTTTTGGGAGATTTATAGGGAAAAAATCTGACTACATTGTTTTTCTCCACAAGAAATTAACAAAAAGTGCTATTCATGCAGAGTAGGCTATATGCTGCAGGAAATCACATAATATCTGATTACATTCCATAAACACACAGGGAGGAAACATTCCTCCCAGCTCTTTCCCATGGGTGTTTAGTGATATTCTGGAACAATGCTGTATTGAGTGTCTGTGTTTTATTGCCTAGTTTTTTAAACGATAAGGTCACAGTGAGTGCAGCAATTCAGAATTTTAGCGTAAACAGCTGGAAACACGATTTCACAGTTTGCTTAATTTTGAGGTAAATTCTACACAGAAAAATTAATGATTGTCATAATGATTGTCTTTGCATATACAATTTAATAAAAGCTAATTTCATTCTTAGTGGTTAATCAAAATGGAAATTATATGGAATTACTGAGAAAATTATAAAGTATCTTTTATATAAATAAAGTTACATGCATGAATAACTGGCTGTTTTAACCAAAAATGTCTACCAGTTTGTTTATGAGAGGAAATATTTCAAAATTTTGGATCTTAAGGGCTCCATCTTTTTGGGATCCATGGTTTTCACTTCCTCCTGGAGAGAGAGGATTGTCTGATGGGCCTCATCAAACAGCTCAGCCCCAATTTCTTCTCTGACTCTGTCCTTCCATGCCTTGAGCTTGGGTCTGTTCTCAAACACATCCATGCCAGCACCTACAGGCTGAAACAAATCATCAGAAATGACAAGGCGTTATCAAATGTGTATATTGTGCCAGATATTATTCCCCCTAAATTCTCAGGTTATCATTTTGCTTTATCTTGAATTGAAATTATACCTGCATGATTTCCACAATAGCAACCAGGTCAGCCAATGAGATCTGATCACCAACAATGAACGGTTTGCCTTGCAGGAACTTCTCCTCAAAAAGTTTCAGTGATCCGTCAAGACTCTCTACTGCATTGTCCAACTTTTCTTTAGGGACCTCAACTCCCATAGCTTTTGGGATCAAAAGCTACAGCAATACAAGAAAACAATTTAGTTCCATTAACAAATAACAATCAAAAAGCTAGCAGTTAGCTGAGTAGCAATTCTAAAGATTAGGTTTCAATCCCAAAGTCACAGAACAATTGGAGTCAGCCATCAACAAGGGATTTGCTGAAATCTAAGCACTGTTCTGTTCACTAGTGCCTTCGAATGAGAACAAATACGCTTTACTCACTTTGAACCAGAGTATCCTGGATCCATGTGTCCGTATGGCAGTATGTTGCCATGATAGATATTCATTTACTCTAGCACGCTTTTGCAAGTCAGCTGGGTACCAGTGGTCCGGAGTGTGGAACTTCTCAGCCAGGTACATCATAATCGCAATACTAGGGACCATTTGAACAGGAAGAAACCGTTAATTTACACAATAAACAGTTTCACAGAAGTCACAAAACAAACAACAGGTGTATCTGAAACTCAACACTTATATTCATATTTATCTGGAACTGTGGTTCTCAAGCACGGTGCCGGGGGCCTCAATAAGCTTCAATATTTATATAAAATTATTTAAAAATAAAACAAGCAAAATAATAAGTCATAACTAAAAAAAACTATGAAAATATGCAAAAAACACAACAAAAATCAACATGTTATTTATTCATTTCTAACAAAAAAGCCCACTGGAAATGTATTCAGACCAAAAAAGGGTCTATCAAAAATAAATCTTTATTTGTTTTTACTTTTGCATTCTCTCACCCCCAACAACTATGAATATTGGTGGTGTAAAAGATGGTGTGGAATCATTCTTTAGTTATCAGTTGTTGAATACACACAGAAAGAATTAAGATAAAAGAAGAAATTGCTGAAACCAGTAGTTTTTTTTTTTTTACAAATATTTTATCACTATTAGATCTTAAATTAAATTGAAAACAAAGAAATAACTTGCATTCCATAGACCACATACCTTTCAGCCAAGCAAAAGTCTCCATCTTTGATTGCTGGTAGTTTTCTTAACAGATTGATTTTTCCATACTCTTCACCATATTGATAACCTAAGGGACAATTACGTTTTGGTAAAATACTCATGTAATAATATCAGGGTTTTCTTTTACAATTAGGTACAATTTAAATGTTCAAATACGTGCAGGAGGAACTACATAATTGTTTGCCAAGTAAGCTTGACTAACCACATCTGACACTAGGACTGCATGTAGTCCAAGCAACCACAACTTTCTCTCCACACACACACACACACACACACACACACACACACACACACACACACACACACACACACACACACACACACACACACACACACACACACACTTAAATTGTGCCAAAAGGGGAAACGATACATTTCATTATAAAATGAAGAACTTCTAATATAAAGCTTTTCCTTCCTATAAAAATTCCTTCCTTGATGAATGCTGCAAAATCAAAGTAAAGTGGACACAAACAAACTCCACGCAGTTTTATACAACGATGTATTACCGTCAAACAGCGTAATCTTCTTGTGGTCGAACTGGATGTTGTTTTTCTTGGTAAAGATGTAAACAGAGCGACAGGGCTGCGAAAACAAATCCAAATAAATTTCCAAAGACATTTTTTAAAGGACCTGACTGAAGCATAACCCAGTCCAAAACTGCAATAAAATGACTGCAGTGCTGCCAAGGGCTTGCTGCCTAGTGCTAGGTTACCGTATATGACTACTACACCACACCCCGTTGAACTCTGTACACTGACTAGAGCACATGACATGTGTACAAATCTTCTTCTTCTTCTTTTCCTTTTTATGGCGGTTGGCAAACAACTTTTAAGTGTGCATTACCGCCACCTTCTGATATGGAGTGTGGATCACAATAGCATTTACTCACTACTCTTTAAATATACAAATAAATACATAAATAAAACCAATAAATACCTACATAAATATCTAATAACATTATTAATATTAAAACATTATCACTCACATCATTATTATATACAACTTTCAAAAACACCTAAACTCATATCCTTCTAATAAGCCCTGTATTATTCAAAAACACAAATATTGCTCTATACCCTACACTCCCTGAATTCATTTGTAATATTTCCTTCATTTCAAATCTAAATTTTTCCTTACTTAACCAGTCTTTCAGCCTCATCCTTTCCTCCTTATACCTATGACAATCAATAATTACATGTTCTACTGTTTCATTAATATTACAGACCTCACACATCCCAGTTTCATGTTTCCCTATTATTTTTAGCGTACTACTTAATCCAGTATGCCCAAATCTCATTCTTGAAATAATGTCCTCTTCCCTTTTATTCCTATTACTTTCTCTCATGTCTCCTCTTTTGGATGCTGTAATACATTCTCGCTTTTGTTTCCATATTCCACTCCTCTTGCCACTTCTTTCTCATTTCTGCTTTGATTATACTTTTAACTTCCGCCTTACTATATCTTACTACCATATCTATCTCTGCTTTTTTGGTTGCATTTTTTGCATATTTGTCTGCCAATTCATTTCCATCTACTCCTACATGGGCTGGAATCCATATGAATTTTACTATTACCCCCACTCTATTAACTCTGAAAACAGTTTGGGCTATTTCCAACATAATATCCTGTCTTGCTTCTGATTGCATGTTCTTAATACTGGTTAACGCACTGCTTGAATCTGACCCTATTAACGCTTTTATTGGTTTATTATTTTCTACCCACTCAAGGGCTAAGAGAATGGCCAACATTTCTCCTGTAAACACTGACAATTTATCATTTACTCTCTTATTTAACATAACATTAATTTCTGGTATAATGAACGCAGCTCCTACTCTATTATCATCTGTTTTTGATGCATCTGTATATATCTTAGTAAACATAGAATAATTCTCCTCTAGATATCTGCTAACCTGACTCCTGTCAATACTATTCTCTTTTTTCCACTCTAAAAGGTGCAAATCTACCTCTAATTCCCCTAATAGCCAAGGTGGAACATTGGATAATGGCACAGTGGGGCTTACCATCATATTTCCTATCCCTATCTCATTTACAGCATCGCTTATTATCCAACCAAAACTCTTACTCTGTCGCCTTTGCTTTTCTTGACAAGGTTGTAGCACCTTCTGAGTCGGGTGTCTTTCCTTATGCCCTTTTAAATTTGCCCAGTACGTTAATGCTATCTGATTTCTTCTAATATCCAATGGCATCTCACTCATTTCCACTTGTAATGCTGCTACTGGGGTTGTTTTAAAAGCACCACAACAGAGTCTCAACGCCTGGCTTTGAATAACATCCAGCTTTTTTAATAATGTTCTCGAAGCAGACTGGTAAACTGTACATCCATAATCAATAACTGCCCTAATTAATCCGTGTGTACAAATGTATCAAAAAGATCACGAAATGACCCAATACTGGTAACATTTAAAGCTAATTAATATTGTCAAATGAGAAATAAAAAACGTGACAGCTCATAGAACAAGAAATATATTATTTTACAAATTAATTTATGCATATTTGACCAGTGTCTTGTAAAACTCCAGATATTGAATATATCCCTACAGAAGATAATAATACATAATACTATACTAATAAACTACTTTCCTGACTTTAGAAAGTCATTATAAAACTTGCTTGGAGATAAAATTGTTTATTCACTTTACAATGACAATTTATTAATACATGTTTATTTATGTGCAAAAACACTCAGTGTTCTACCTTTCTTCTTGAACCATGAGACACCGAGGTCTGAATTTAATTTGTCAACTTTCCCTTGGAAGCAAATGCAACCTACGTTGTACCAAATCCCCAGAATGAATTACACAGACATTTTACTTGAGCATTTTTGTTTTTGCAAATCTTTATTTGGAAGGCTGAATCAATGTTCTTGACAAACACAGTCTGACTCTGTACTATACCAAAGAAAATGTGTTTGAAACTGATGTCTTTAAAGTAAATATGCAATTCATAAATCACTCTAAACTGACTACATTGGCTTTGAATAATTTCTACGGCTTTTATAAGCTTGTGATTAGATGATTTTCTTGATTCTTATACGGCCTGATTTGACCGATAAATGTGGTTAATAATATATAACTGATTGATGTGGCACTTTCCCTGGAAAAGTTTCACAAACACAATGCTAATGGAATACATTATTATAATATACTCTTATAGCTTAATTTCTTAAACTTTTTAAACTAAAAAATAGACACACCCAACCCACTATAACTTGCTACCAAAATGCTAAATGCATTTTATATTGAACTTATTAGTAAACAGATTATTTTCAAATCACATCAATTAGCTACTTTTCAAGAGAACCTGGAGATGTTAATGCAAAATATTCTTAATTCTATAAGAACACAACTTCCTTATAACTCAGCTAGCTGAATCCCAAATAGGAATCACATATATGAAGAATTCACTTTCAAACAAGGAAGGCCTTATAGGAAGCGCATAACTGTTCCTTTCTTCCCAATCTGCCACGGCTCCAGAGGGTAGAACAATATTAAAACACTGCAACAGAAATAAGAAGAGAAAGACAATCAGGACATTATATTTCATAACGCAAACTATGGCTTGAACAAAGGTCGCTTTTAAGGCAAGTTGGTATATCTGGTAGCCATTTTGAGTCTTAAAGCAGCACTAGGTAACTTTTCAACCTTCATAATATATTTCCAAGTCTCTTGTGATGGTACATCGACTTACAACAGGTTGAATGACACGTCTGCTATAGCCTGACGGGGTCTGTAGCGTTTTTAATCGTACTTTTAAACTTCGGGTTTCGGGTAGTAACCGGCGAACAAAGAGAACTACAAAATTCGACTGCTTTACGGCATATACGTCAATTCCACCACCACCCCCACTTCCTTAAAATCGGACGTGCGAGCCAAACTAGTGTTTGTTTGCCAAATGTTATAGTCATGGCGGAAGCAGCACAGAAAAGCAAGAAAGCAAAGGTTTTGTCGGAGCAAAGCAAAAAGAGGAAACGAGAAAGTGATCGCATTAAAGGCAGAACGAGGATCAACATTGGGCCAGCGTTTTCTCGCTGGCGTGAGCTGAAGGAGGAGGGGTGCCCGACCGATGCGGACTTGGCTGTCATCAGTGATGCGCGGATTGATCCAAAATGAGCGGGTGCCTGCGGTTACGAGTCATCCAAAAATATTTTTAATGATATTCGGGTCGCGGTCGGTCAGGTCGTTTGAAATAAATGCCAATTAAACCTTTGTAATTTATATAGTACAAGACTCAATTGTCTATGAAATACATAGGCCTACACTTTATTGGCTGAATAACTGGTGCGAAGATGACGCACGAGCTCAGTCTGCAGGCAGAGATGAAAGTGGGAAATCCTTATTTACCTTTTGAATGTTGAGCGTTATTAACTTTTGAATAAAAGCTGACGCGGGACAAAATGCCAGATTTCCCAACACGTTGAAGTGAACTGAGCAATGCCATTGTGCCATTTTAATAGGCTACTTTTAAACGCATATAGCTCAGTAATGTCAGTTTAAATGTATTTGCTGAGAGGGGGCGGGATTTTTGTTGGGAAAGTCGGGGGAGAGACGCACACTTCGGTTAGACTGGATAAACACATGTCTAATTAATTAAACAATTAAAACACAATCTTAATTGTTAAAAAAATTAAACGAAATAAATGAATAAATCAAGCCGTTATTACATAACACTAGGCTATATCATACAGCATTCAGAAAAATGTGCACCCCTAGTTCCTACGTCTATGGCCCAATGACGCTACGATGAGCATTTACTAGCTACTTTAAAAAAATGGTTGCCAGGTCTGTGCAACAAAAGTAACCCAAAAATTCCCATCAGGGGGCCGAATTCTCTGCTGAATTTGTACGTCTGGGGGGTGTTTTGGGTGTGTTGGAGCGCCAAAATCAAACTGCAGACTTGGCAACACTGGTCATCAGTGTCCCAAATGGTTGTATCCGAAATTGTATAGGCTACTTCCCAACTATATAGTAAGTGAAAAACAGTATGTGACAAAAGAAGTATGTCCGAATTCAAAGTACTCATGCAAGAGTAGGCAAATACTCGGGTGACCTACTTCTTCTGGCGATTTATGAATGGCAGTGAAGTGACAGACGCTGGTAGGTCACATGATAATGAGACCATGGCGAATGTAATACAAACAGATTACATTCATACTACACACTCATGCTATATAGAACATACATTTTCAGCGGTCATAAAGTAATTACTTATTCAAAATAAGTACCTACTCAAAAGAGTATAAGAATTTCAGAGGCCACCAATGTGTAGTGAGCCAGGGTCCTTACCAGTGCCAGAAGTATGTCCTCAAAGGGCATATTGCAGGTTAGAAGACCCAACGAGTCAATGTATAGAAAAATAATGTAGGAACTAGATTTTCTTTTTTTAAAAACTTATAAATATGCTACAGTGGCTTCTGGAGTCGTTTTTGTGAGAACATTTTATAATATGCTCTTTAACGTGTAGTAGTCGAAAAAACACTGACCTACTGAATGACAACATCCTTTTTCGCTCATTATGATCGCTTGATTAAATAGTTAAAACATGCCCTCCACTCTGCAGTTGAAATGCAGCCACAAGTTCAGTAGGTTATTCACTTTCCACGACGCCGCAATCTGGTCCACGCTACACGTTGAAGCAGGTTTCACTTTCAGAGAATAGAAATACGACCATTTCCTTAAGAGCAGTTTTAAAGGAATTGACCCGGGAAAAAAGGAAGCTTTGTCAGGTGGTTCCTGTATATTATTAACATGTTTTGTTCAGTGAAATGATGATGACGTTGCTGTTTTCTGCACAATGAAAGTGAACACAGATAAGCTCCTTCAATAAACTGGCTCAGCCAGAGGCCTCCAAACATTTTCATTTTAATAATGAAAATGATATGTCTTCCATAAGGTTTTCAAATTCCACTGAGCTCTCACTTGACATTATTTACTGATGTGAACAACTGTTAGCAAATATAACCCTTCATATAGGCACATTTTGTCGATTATGTTTAAACAGACTCAAATTTTGTCTAGACTATTTTTTTTTATAAAATGCTTTTTTCGTGTAGAGAGGAAGTAGTCTGGTGACGAAAGATATTTATTTACAATATTGGAGAGATTTATAGGAAAAGACAGAAAAAAATAATTTATCCACAAGAAATTAACAAAACGTGCTATTCGTGCAGAATTGACTAAATGTAGCCTACCCTCTTTTTAGCCACATAAAGGTAAAATAAACAGACAGAGACTGGTGACGAAATATAACTTTATAGATAATATTTGGGAGATTTATAGGGGAAAAAATCTGACTACATTGTTTTTCTCCACAAGAAATTAACAAAAAGTGCTATTCATGCAGAGTATATGCTGCAGGAAATCGCATAGGGTGAATTGCCATAATGTGGGACACTGCCTAATGTGGGACACCTAAGGTCTAGTGTTTGTAGAGCCCACATAAATACATGAATGACAGTGAAACTATTGGTTAGACAAAGCTGTGGTGTCATGTTATCAAAATCACATGACCTATCAAATGTCCAATCATATTTGAGGGTGGAGCAATCATCAAACAGGAGGCACTTTGAGTGAAGACCATCCGAAGGTTACTGACATAGAGTTTTAACAAATTTGATGTTAAGGAGTTAAATACATTTTAAACAAAACAATCCTGCTACTTTTTAGCCTAATATGCTTATGAAATGTTTGTCCATCAAAAAATAGTGTAACTTTGTGTGTATAAACTATATATTTTATATTTTTATCAAATTTCCTAGTGTCCCACATTAGGAAATGTGGTTTCCAAATCCGGGACAGCATGACCAGCCTAATGTGGGACAGTGCTTCAATGAGTCAAAACTGTGTGGTGGGGCATGGTTTGTGGGACAAACATGGTTATTTACATGGTTTTAGTCTTGTAATGCAATATTAGAATACTGTTAATGCAGATTTTTACAGTCATGTGAATTTTTTTTTCTTGGAGGGTGGTTTGAAGGCTCTTTTTTGTGTGTGTGTATGTGTGCGTGTGCATGTGCATGCGTACGTGTGTGTGTGTGTGTGTGTCTCTCTCTCTCTCTCTGTGTGTGTGTGTGTGTGTGTGTGTGTGTGTGTGTGTAAAAGGTAGGTAGTTGACTTCAAATAAAAAATAGCTCTGAATTTAAAAAACGCAGTAGAAAAAAACCAATAAAGCCATTCCACTTTATTTTATGCATCTGATTCTTCAATGAAATGTATTTCAGATCACAGTGGCAAAGGTGAGAAAGACAGGGGCTGATTGTCAGATGCAGAAATAGAGGCAGAAACAGGGAAAGGATAAATCTAAAAAAGGGAAAGGATTTATCTATTTAAAAGATAAAATTACTAACTAAGATTTAAGAGACAATCTAGAAATAAAATAAGATTTTACTATTCTACATGTATCAATGTGATTTTTGGTCTTTTTATCATAGATTTTTCAGTGTCCCATATTGGGAACACAACTGTCCCACATTAGGAAAGCTGCAGATTGTCTCAGACGACTTGCTATAAGAGCACTAATATGTCTATAATTTCTCTTATGAATGGGTTATTTGAATTGAATTTTCTCCTTTGATTTGATTAGGAAACATAATGGGGTTTTTTAAATGGTATTGGGTGTGGATTTAATGTTTTGGTTACACATCGCAATATGTCACAGAAGTCTAAAGTGCAAAAAATGTCCCACATTAGGGCAATTCACCCTAATATCTGATTACATTCCATAAACACACAGGGAGGAAACATTCCTCCCAGCTCTTTCCCATGGGTGTTTAGTGATATTCTGGAACAATGCTGTATTGAGTGTCTGTGTTTTATTGCCTAGTTTTTTAAACGATAAGGTCACAGTGAGTGCAGCAATTCAGAATTTTAGAGTAAACAGCTGGAAACACGATTTCACAGTTTGCTTCATTTTGAGGTAAATTCTACACAGAAAAATTAATGATTGTCATAATGGTTGTCTTTGCATATACAATTTAATAAAAACTAATTTCATTCTTAGTGGTTAATCAAATGGAAATTATATGGAATTACTGAGAAAATTATAAAGTATCTTTTGTATAATTAAAGTTTCATGCATGAATAACTGGCTGTTTTAACCAAAAATGTCTACCAGTTTGTTTATGAGAGGAAATATTTCAAAATTTTGGATCTTAAGGGCTCCATCTTTTTGGGATCCATGGTTTTCACTTCCTCCTGGAGAGAGAGGATTGTCTGATGGGCCTCATCAAACAGCTCAGCCCCAATTTCTTCTCTGACTCTGTCCTTCCATGCCTTGAGCTTGGGTCTGTTCTCAAACACATCCATGCCAGCACCTACAGGCTGAAACAAACCATCAGAAATGACAAGGCGTTATCAAATGTGTATATTGTGCCAGATATTATTCCCCCTAAATTCTCAGGTTATCATTTTGCTTTATCTTGAATTGAAATTATACCTGCATGATTTCCACAATAGCAACCAGGTCAGCCAATGAGATCTGATCACCAACAATGAACGGTTTGCCTTGCAGGAACTTCTCCTCAAAAAGTTTCAGTGATCCGTCAAAACTCTCAACTGCATTGTCCAACTTTTCTTTAGGGACCTCAACTCCCATAGCTTTTGGGATCAAAAGCTACAGCAATACAAGAAAACAATTTAGTTCCATTAACAAATAACAATCAAAAAGCTAGCAGTTAGCTGAATAGCAATTCTAAAGATTAGGTTTCAATCCCAAAATCACAGAACAATTGGACTGGAGTCAGCCATCAACAAGGGATTTGCTGCAATCTAAGCACTGTTCTGTTCACTAGTGCCTTCGAATGAGAACAAATACGCTTTACTCACTTTGAACCAGAGTATCCTGGATCCATGTGTCCGTATGGCAGTGTGTTGCCATGATAGATATTCATTTACTCTAGCACGCTTTTGCAAGTCAGCTGGGTACCAGTGGTCCGGAGTGTGGAACTTCTCAGCCAGGTACATCATAATCGCAATACTAGGGATTTGAACAGGAAGAAACAGTTAATTTACACAATAAACAGTTTCACAGAAGTCACAAAACAAACAACAGGTGTATCTGAATCTCAACACTTATATTCATATTTATCTGGAACTGTGGTTCTCAAGCACGGTGCCGGGGGCCTCAAGCTTCAATATTTATATAAAATTATTTAAAAATAAAACAAGCAAAAAATAAGTCATAACTAAAAAAACGATTAAAATATGCAAAAAACACAACAAAAATCAACATGTTATTATTCATTTCTAACAAAAAAGCACACTGAAAATGTATTCAGACCAAAAAAGGGTCTATCAAAAATATTTGTTTTTACTTCTGCATTCTCTCACCCCTCAACAACTATGAATATTGGTGGTGTAAAAGATGGTGTGGAATTATTCTTTAGATCTCAGTTGTTGAATACACACAGAAAGAACTAAGATAAAAGAAGAAATTGCTGAAACCAGTAGTTTTTTTTTAAAACAAATATTTTATCACTATTAGATCTCAAATTAAATTGAAAACAAGGAATAACTTGCATTCCATAGACCACATACCTTTCAGCCAAGCAAAAGTCTCCATCTTTGATTGCTGGTAGTTTTCTTAACAGATTGATTTTTCCATACTCTTCACCATATTGATAACCTAAGGGACAATTACGTTTTGGTAAAATACTCATGTAATAATATCGGGGTTTTCTTTTATTTAGATACAACTTAAATGTTCAAATACGTGCAGGAGAAACTACATAATAGGGGATTATCACGCTTCCGGGTTTCATGGGCGGGATTTTTCAACTTTGTGCATGTCCACTTCCGGCGCAGTTCAACAATGGCTGAAACGAAGGCTAGATGTCACTGCTCTGTTCCACTTTGTCAATCAAACAAACAACGCCAACCTTATTTAAGTTTCCATGGATTCCCGACTGAACTGAGTCTAAGGAAGAAGTGGATTAAAGCGTTTCGCCGGGATGTAGGGGAGGCTAAACGCACGTAAACGCCGCTTTGGCGCACCTCCCAAAATTCTGAAATAGCGTTTACCCACCTCCAAAGTGCGTTTATCCACCTCTTATAGCCTAAGCCATTTTAAATTAAGCTTATTTCGTTCTAGTTTAATATTGTTCATTATTAGTTTCATAGGTTGTTAAACCTAGACGCTGCATTACTGTCAGTAGCTGCGTTTCCATTCAAATTGCGCACATTGAAATTGCGAATTGAAAATACATAACACGTAAATTTCGCATGAGGTGGTTATTCAGGCAATTCGAAAAAGGAATATTTGGAAAGAGTTTTTTGCGCATTTACTTGACCGTGTTTGGGCTCCGTGTAGCCTACACAAATAATAATTATTATTATTATCATTAGGCTATTATAACATTTATTAGGCGACATATTTAGAAGACGCTTTTATCCAAAAAAAGGAACAAAGCAATTCATCAAATGTCATTCATAATACGGGTTAGACAATAATAATACTGGGCTAAGAATATCACAAATAAACACAAGATTTTGACGCATATCCAAGGGTTTGTGGAGCGGAGTGTGAGCGCGCACTGCATGACACGGAGCCGCGGACGCGAACACTTGCATTTTCCTATCAACAGTGGAAACAACATAAAATACTCTATAATTTCTGGTCATACAGAATATAATAATACATTATTCGCAACTACTTTTATTTGTGTAAACTCACAATAACAAGAAAACGTTGTGCTTTAGGCGCGCTTTCATGATCTCCGTGAACTGGAGCGCGAGAACTGAAACTAAATATAGCCTATGTAGGCCAGTGATGCGCGAGTCAATGTATAAGCAACCCGCACCCGACCCGACCGACGTTTTCAACTAACCCGCGCATCACTGATGTAGGCTAAAGCTTGAAATGTCCACTTTTAAACGAACAAATTCGAATCGAAAGCTAATACATTCTTCTGATTATGTAATGCGTGAAAGGTGCATTTCTCTCTAAAGGCGCATCCGCTTAACAGCGGAGATGGAGATATGTTTTTTTAGCCGACACTGATTTGGAAACAATAGTTTATTAATAAACAATTAAAATGCCTCGTTATTTTTTCAGACACATTTTATTATTATTAGCCTAACTCACCTAAATTACATTGCTATGGCTCTTCTCATTCAGCACTGCGGGGAAAAAATATCATTTCCAGGTTCTAATTTTGTCTTAGAAAAATAGTAAAAAAAAAAAAAATCCATATTAATTTGTGAATATTTTAAATGTTTAATAACAGGGCAAAAAGTCATAAACAAAAATTTGTCTATATATATATATATATATATATATCTTTTTTTTGCGCAGCATTTGGTGTAGCCTACAGTTAAAATTTTGGTGTTCAACTTTGCGTTTTAAAAATACAACAACCGTTTTCGTTTTGCAATTACGGGTTAAAAAATATTTTTGCTCTCTCTGTTTTTTCATTTATAAACTTTATGAGGGATGAGGGAACAACCAGTGATATCCTTGGTAGTAGGCCTAACATCAAATGATAGCCTATAGCGATGTCATCAGGATACACATACACCGGGTGACCAGGTCGTGGTCCACCAGAATTTATAGTTTACCCACCTCTTTTTTTACCACTAAACTTTAAAATAAAACAAGGTAGCACGTATGTTTGTATAAATATATAATGCAGAGGTGGGGATGCAGTATAAATAAACTTAGGGTCGTCCATTATGGGTTCGCCAGAGTGATGAGTGATTCACCGGAAGTGGCAGTGCACAAAGATCACTGAATGCGGAAGTAGGCTACTACGTATCAGCGTGATAATCCCATACTGTCTATGGATAATCCCCTATTGTTTGCCAAGTAGGCCTAAGCTTGACTAACCACATCTGACACTAGGACTGCATGTAGTCCAAGCAACCGCAACTTTCTCTCCACACACACACACGCACGCATGCACACACACACACACACAATTAAATTGTGCCAAAAGGGGAAACGATATTATAAAATGAAGAACTTCTAATAGCCTATAAAGCTTTTCCTTCCTATGAAAATTCCTTCCTTGATGAATGCTGCAAAATAAAAGTAAAGTGCACACAAACAAACTCCACGCAGTTTTATACAACGATGTATTACCGTCAAACAGCGTAATCTTCTTGTGGTCGAACTGGATGTTGTTTTTCTTGGTAAAGATGTAAACAGAGCGACAGGGCTGCGAAAACAAATCCAAATAAATTTCCAAAGACATTTTTTAAAGGACCTGACTGAAGCAATAAAATGACTGCAGTGCTACCAAGGACTTGCTGCCTAGTGCTAGGTTACCGTATATATGACTACTACACCACACCCCGTTGAACTCTGTACACTGACTAGAGCACATGACATCGTAAGTGTGTACAAATGTATCAAAAATATCACGAAATGACCCAATACTGGTAACATTTAAAGCTAATTAATATTGTCAAATGTGAAATAAAAAACGTTGGATACATTTTTTCCCCATTTCTTTTCTTCCCACAGTATTTTGACCGTGACAGCTCATAGAACAAGAAATATATTATTTTACAAATTAATTTATGCATTTTTGATCAGTATCTTGTAAAACTCCAGATATTGAAGATATCCCTACAGAAGATAATACATAATACTATACTAATAAACTACTTTCCTGACTTTAGAAAGTCTTTATAAAACTTGCTTGGAGATAAAAATTGTTTATTCACTTTACAATGACAATTTATTAATACATTTTTATTTATGTGCAAAAACACTCAGTGTTCTACCTTTCTTCTTGAACCATGAGACACCGAGGTCTGAATTTAATTTGTCAACTTTCCCTTGGAAGCAAATGCAACCTACGTTGTACCAAATCCCCAGAATGAATTACACAGACATTTTACTTGAGCATTTTTGTTTTTGCAAATCTTTATTTGGAAGGCTGAATCAATGTTCTTGACAAACACAGTCTGACTCTGTACTATACCAAAGAAAATGTGTTTGAAACTGATGTCTTAAAAGTAAATGTGCAATTCATAAATCACTCTAAACTGACTACATTGGCTTTGAATAATTTCTACGGCTTTTATAAGCTTGTGATTAGATGATTCTTGATTTTTATATGGCCTGATTTGACCGATAAATGTGGTTAATAATATATTGATTGATGTGGCACTTTCCCTGGAAAAGTTTCACAAACACAATGCTAATGGAATACATTATTATAATATACTCTTATAGCTTAATTTCTTAAACTTTTTAAACTAAAAAATAGACACACCCAACCCACTATAACTTGCTATCAAAATGCTAAATGCATTTTATATTGAACTTATTAGTAAACAGATTATTTTCAAATCACATAAATTAGCTACTTTTCAAGAGAACCTGGAGATGTTAATGCAAAATATTCTTAATTCTATAAGAACACAACTTCCTTATAACTCAGCTAGCTGAATCCCAAATAGGAATCACATATATGAAGAATTCACTTTCAAACAAGGAAGGCCTTATAGGAAGCTCATAACTGTTCCTTTCTTCCCAATCTGCCACGGCTCCAGAGGGTAGAACAATATTAAAACACTGCAACAGAAATAAGAAGAGAAAGACAATCAGGACATTATATTTCATAACGCAAACTATGGCTTGAACAAAGGTCGCTTTTAAAGGGGAACTCCAGCGCAAAATGAACCTTTGGTCTAATTACACATTGTTACCTAGTCAACCGTTATCTGAGATTTGTTTTCATGATTATCGAATGTAAATAGTTTTATCTCTAAAAACAGTTTAGCCTATAACGGTAGTATAACGCTAGTATATGGGGCATGGAGTAATGACAAATAAAAATCGCTTGTTAATACCACTAACAAGACTCAAAATAGCCCCACACTAACACGGCAGCATAATGAGGGTCCCTACCTTCAAACCGAAGCATTGAGAACTTTGACAGTGTCCAGACAGTTTAATAAGAAGATATTTTATACATACAGTCAACTTCACGTATACAAGCAGAAGCCATCTTAGAAAAACAGACTCGATCAGTCGATCAACGAAACGCCGATCTAAATGCGCTGGACCATATGAGATTCTACACAGTTCAGCGCATTTGGATCGGCGTTTCGTTGATCGACTGATCGAGTCTGTTTTTCTAAGATGGCTTCTGCCTGTATACGTGAAGTTGACTGTATGTATAAAATATCTTCTTATTAAACTGTCTGGACACTGACACAGTTCTCAATGCTTCGGTTTGAAGGTAGGGACCCTCATTATGCTGCCGTGTTAGTGTGGGGCTATTTTGAGCCTTGTTAGTGGTATTAACAAGCGATTTTTATTTGTCATTACTCCATGCCCCATATACTAGCGTTATACTAGCGTTATAGGCTAAACTGTTTTTAGAGATAAAACTATTTACATTCGATAATCATGAAAACAAATCTCAGATAACGGTTGACTAGGTAACAATGTGTAATTAGACCAAAGGTTCATTTTGCGCTGGAGTTCTCCTTTAAGGAAAGTTGGTATATCTGGTAGCCATTTTGAGTCTTAAAGCAGCACTAGGTAACTTTTCAACCTTCATAATATATTTCCAAGTCTCTTGTGATGGTACATCGACTTACAACAGGTTGAATGACACGTCTGCCATAGCCTGACGGGGTCTGTAGCGTTTTTAATCGTACTTTTAAACTTCGGGTTTCGGGTAGTAACCGGCGAACAAAGAGAACTACAAAATTCGACTGCTTTACGGCATATACGTCAATTCCACCACCACCCCCACTTCCTTAAAATCGGACGTGCGAGCCAAACTAGTGTTTGTTTGCCAAATGTTATAGTCATGGCGGAAGCAGCACAGAAAAGCAAGAAAGCAAAGGTTTTGTCGGAGCAAAGCAAAAAGAGGAAACGAGAAAGTGATCGCATTAAAGGCAGAACGAGGATCAAAATTGGGCCAGCGTTTTCTCGCTGGCGTGAGCTGAAGGAGGAGGGGTGCCCGACCGATGCGGACTTGGCTGTCATCAGTGATGCGCGGATTGATCCAAAATGAGCGGGTGCCTGCGGTTACGAGTCATCCAAAAATATTTTTAATGATATTCGGGTCGCGGTCGGTCAGGTCGTTTGAAATAAATGCCAATTAAACCTTTGTAATTTATATAGTACTAGACTCAATTGTCTATGAAATACATAGGCCTACACTTTATTGGCTGAATAACTGGTGCGAAGATGACGCACGAGCTCAGTCTGCAGGCAGAGATGAAAGTGGGAAATCCTTATTTACCTTTTGAATGTTGAGCGCGTTATTAACTTTTGAATAAAAGCTGACGCGGGACAAAATGCCAGATTTCCCAACACGTTGAAGTGAACTGAGCAATGCCATTGTGCCATTTTAATAGGCTACTTTTAAACGCATATAGCTCAGTAATGTCAGTTTAAATGTATTTGCTGAGAGGGGGCGGGATTTTTGTTGGGAAAGTCCGGGGAGAGACGCACACTTCGGTTAGACTGGATAAACACATGCAGCATCTTAATTGTTAAGAAAATGAAACGAAATAAATGAATAAATCAAGCCTTTATTACATAACACTAGGCTATATCATACAGCATTCAGAAAAATGTGCACCCCTAGTTCCTACGTCTATGGCCCAATGACGCTACGATGAGCATTTACTAGCTACTTTAAAAAAATGCGGGCGGGTAGTTGAAAACGTCGGTCGGGTGCGGGTTGTTTATACATTGACCCGCGCATAACTGGCTGTCATGCTTTTGGACTAGTACGGTAAGTATAAAAAAATATCAAATGAAAGCCTATGTCTAAACGGCGTGTACAAGTTTTGTATGGGCTACATTCTTGCAAGTAAATATATAAGATGTACAAAATCATATTTTAGGATACCTAACATGTCTGTGATATTTGTTTATTTGTCTTGCCTCGAGCTATAATGCAAATCGATTTGTAAAATTTGCAGATTCATCTATGGTAGCTTGATATTATAATATTGACGATATGGTTATTATCTACCACTCAAACATTGCATTGAAGTATCATATAGATTCAGTAAAACGGTAACCAATAGACTAGGCTACTATAATGACACTGGCTTGTAAACGTGAGCATTGCGATCATTTGTCGTTAGAAAAAAAATAAAACCCATGAAATTATATTCATATGACATGCTGAAATATATGCCACTGTACCTGGATGAAGACATTTCACACGCGACGCAAGCAGAACACCTGCATGTGAACTCCTACTACAGTGTTCAGGGCTATCATGGTTGTCAACAAATGCACGTGCATGTAGGATGACAGAGTTTACGGCAGTTGTAGGGGACAATACTGTTTCCCAACTGTAGGGGGACCCCGAGAGCAAAAGTTACCTAGTGTTACTTTAAAGGGATAGTTCACTTTAAAATTAAAATTCTGTCATCATTTACTCACCCTCAAGTTGTTTCAAACCTGTATGTATTTAAAATTCAGGTTTGAAACAACTTGAGGGTGAGTATATGATGACTGAATTTTCATTTTAAAGTGAACTATCCCTTTAATCAGATCCCTAGTTCAGTAGTCAGGGCCCTGATCAGGGAGTCTGACATTTTAAGGGCTGTCTCAATTGCAAAATCCTACCAGTGCACTGAAACATTTGCTCCCTAAAAAGTCCCACAATGCACCATGAAAACCAGGGAGCATTGATGCTCCGTAGGCCTGCGTCCAAAATCGCATCGTCTCTTGAGTAGGTACTTATTTTGAATTACCCAAAAAGTACATTCTATGTAGAATGAATGTAATCCATATTTACTACATTTGCCCTGTTGTCATTATCATGTGACCCACCAACGTCAGTAATATAGCACTGCCATTCACAAATCCTCTCCTGTGGTCTCATGGGATAGTAAAGTGTCCATCGTAATGCACACTTCAGAATCTCGCCAGAAGTAGTAGGTCATCCTACTCTTTTATGATTCGGACATACTTCTTTTGTCACACTGTTTTTCACCCATTATATAATAGGGAAGTATGTGATTTCGGATGCAGCATATGTTCCCTTAACTGAAATTCTCAAGCACGATACAAAGCATGTGACCCAACTCGACACACATAATGACAAGCGATAGATGTTTTTAAAACACAAACTATTGTTTAATTATATTTCAGCATAAATATGCATCTCTAGGCAGATGATGAACTATGTAGCAAACATTTGAAATTTTGTTTACGGCTGAAATGTTGCATGTTTAACAAGCAAAGTGTTTATCATAATGTACTTTAAATAACATTTTAAAAAATGTCAGAAAGACATCAGTTCTGCTGTTGTGCATAAATACTAGTAATGATGTTGTACAATGAGGATGGTGTCATTTCACCGAAAACAAAGTCATCAGCAGGGTTGCCAGGTCTGTGCAACAAAAGTAGCCCAAAAATTCCCATCAGGGGGCCGAATTCTCTGCTGAATTTGTACATCTGGGGGGTGTTTTGGGTGTGTTGGAGCGCCAAAATCAAACTGCAGACTTGGCAACACTGGTCATCAGTGTCCCAAATGGTTGTATCCGAAATTGTATAGGCTACTTCCCAACTATATAGTAAGTGAAAAACAGTATGTGACAAAAGAAGTATGTCCGAATTCAAAGTACTCATGCAAGAGTAGGAAAATACTCGGGTGACCTACTTCTTCTGGCGATTTATGAATGGCAGTGAAGTGACTGACGCTGGTAGGTCACATGATAATGAGACCATGGCGAATGTAATACAAACCGATTACATTCATACTACACACTCATGCTATATAGAACATACATTTTCAGCGGTCATAAAGTAATTACTTATTCAAAATAAGTACCTACTCAAAAGAGTATGAGATTTCAGAGGCCACCAATGTGTAGTGAGCCAGGGTCCTTACCAGTGCCAGAAGTAGGCTATGTCCTTAAAGGGCATGTTGCAGGTTAGAAGACCCAACGAGTCAATGTATAGAAAAATAATGTAGGAACTAGATTTTCTTTAAAAAAAAACTTATAAATATGCTACAGTGGCTTCTGGAGTCGTTTTTGTGAGAACATTTTATAATATGCTCTTTAACAGTGCCACAAGTACATTATATAATTATTTATGAACTAGGGAGCTGAATGAGATGCGCCCCATGATTTTCTACTTATTAACTTGTCAATGGTAGGTGGGATTTATAATTAAGGGGGATGGACAATATCAAATATTCACGCACATTAATGTAATGTCAATCAACATTTTAGTCCGTCTTTCACAAAGAGGTTTACTTTTTAAAAAAATTAGATTTCAAGCTCTACGTTATAACTTTTATTGAAGTAGGTAACTAACATATTCAAGGTGTGTTCAACCCTGTGTTTTCCCATCTTTTTATTTATTTATTAATTTACCGGTCATCGCTCAGCCCAAACTCTCCTTTCAGGAACTGGAAGATTTTGGCGCTGTGTTCCTTATTCTTCTCCGCAGTATCAGTCACTCCAATGGCAGACACGGACATGAACACACACGGGGAGCAGGACCCTGCGATCATCATCGGCAGGTCAGTCTTTACCACCAGATTCATCCTCTGGAGAAATGGCGGCGGAAGTCATAATGATCAAGGTCAAGATATATAATAACGTGTATAGAAAAATATCTTCTGTCCACAGACCATTGTAAGAACCACTTTTTTTCCCTTTGCATAGCTTATTCTGGCATAAGTTACTCACGTCTTCCGGTTTCCCCAACGCTGCAGCCAATGTAGAGCATAGTCTTTTCAGAAAGTCTTCTGGAAACTTGCTTGCAGGTAAGTTAGTTTCTAAATCTATGAACGGCATTTTGAATAAGTTACTGCTGCCGAGTAATGTGTGAGAACGACCCGTAACCCCTCTTCTGTGATACACCGCCCTCTCTGATTGGTTGAAAGACAGAGACGCCTGTTCACCGAGCTCTGTGATTGGTCAGCATGCCGAATTCCTTTCACGCCTCTTGTACGATGAGATTTAAACAGGTTGAATCATGTTTTTTTGTTTTTATCAATGTCAATTCAAAATTGCAATTTTACAAAATAGTGTTTCTATTCTGCATACTGAATCCAATGCTCTGTTCCTTGTTTGTATAAAGTGAAAAATGCTGTCAGTATTTGTTTTTTCTTTACTTCTGACAAACTAAGAGATTGTGTAATCAAGTCTTGCAGAGCAAATTTAGTTAGGAAAGAGTGTCATATCACTAGTTATCAGGCTTTTGTTTTGTAACTCTATTAGATCCTTGTAAGTCATTAAATCATTATCAAATGGCATACACTTGTGCACATGAAACAGACTACACACAACAGAAAAGTTACACATCAGAGCAGCATGACGACATATTATTTGTATGACATTCACATGTTTAAAAAAATAAACCAAAGAAAAAAGATAAATAGCAGCTTTTTAATTGTACAACATCATTTACATGATCTCACATTCAGAAGTACTGGTATGTATTTCACAACTATCTACATAATAAGTAATTCAAATTAACTGCTGGAGATTTCGAGGACTAATCTTCAATCTAGTGTTTAGATCTTCCAAGTTCTCCATCACACCAGAGATGTTACACCTAAAGGGACAACATATCACGAAGTCATACCAAAGACAAGAGTTTTTATTTGTCACATTAGCCTACATAAATGCAAGTGTATCTTTCACTTTATTCGTGAGTAATTCTTACAAAATATTTTTTCGCATTTCAAGCACTTTGAAACAAAACAATCCGATTTAAAATTGTTGTTGGCTGTTGACGAGAGGCTTACCCTGTGAGAGTTTGCACTGCTTAAGAGCTTCATTGAAGCCTTCGCACAAGCTCAGATCAGCCTGAGTCGTGGCACAGTCCAGGAACTGCCTCACCTCAAAGAGACATGGGCCAGACTGAGAGGGTGGAAGTCGTGAGGGCTCCTGAAAACATGAAGAAAACAGACAGAGAAATACAGGATGAGGAGATGTAACCACTGCCATGCTTCTCGGTTTGTTTCATATTCTCCATTAAGATAAAAAAGTACATTAAAATCAATCGTATCATCATCACGTATGCAAGCCAGCGATCTATTGGACAAGTTTACTGACGTTGATAGTGACATTAAGAAGTGCACCCATGGAAATTTAAATAAAAATTATTTTAAAAAATTGGAGCCTGATATATGTTGGCACTAACTGTTGCTGCCGAGTGCAACAGTCGAGTTCTGGAAGTAAAAATCCAATTTATTTTCTCCATAAGGTAATACATTTTTTAACAACAACATATAAACCATTAAATAACAAAGTTGTTAATCAATTCTATATGCTTTTGTTGATCCAAGCCGTCCGCATTATTTCAACTTTTTTTAAATGACCATGTTTAACAGCAGATGGTGAAAAACTACATTACCCATGATTCTGCACCGATCAGAAAAAGGTAAGTCCCATGACACACTGTGAAAGCGCTCCCTACGCTCCCAAAATACTTAAATATTTGTAAACAACATCTCTAAATCAACAGTTTTATATATCTGTGGTTTTTAATTTGTCATTTGCAATGCTTCATGGGATTTTAGTTCTTTCCCTCAAAGCCTTTAGCCTAAGTCTTGTACCTTTATCTTTTTGTAAATACTTTTTTTGCTTCAAATCAAAGTTTGTAATGTTTTGGTTCATGGCTTATAACTCTGTAATGAATCCTTTTTTAAAAATCCCAATAAAACAGTTTGCACTCAATGGAAAAATTTATTTCACTGATAAATATGACATTTTTCAGGCATCACCTGATATGAAGGTGCTGGTTTGGGTGCCTCCGAGCTGCTGCCTCCACTGAAAGCACCCGAGATGGCACTGCCCATCACGTGCCCTACAGCCGAGCCGACTGCCACTCCGGCAGCTGTGGTGGCCATTTGGGCCATGAGACCTGGCTGTTTGGGCTGGACCGCGGCAGGGGCCACTGCCATTGGAGGAGGTGGTGCGGGGGCTGGAGCATAGGATGGGGCAGGCGCACTGACAAGGAAATAAGGTGAACTATGTTATTGAGTCCAAGTAACTAAGTATAAGCAAGTTATACATATATAACGAATATATTTGACATTAACCTGAATTAGTATCACGTGATGCAAACACGACTTAGTTTGAGCTGCTTTTGGCAACTTCAGATGGAAAGAAGATAAAGTCTGCTTGAATCATAGGCAATTAAATGACAGACATTACGCATAAATAAATAAACACTAAGCAGATATGAATGCTTTTCAACTCCTTGTCATAAAGAATAAGGTTTTTGGTTTGACCTTTCACCTACTGGATGTATTTAGGATAGGCTACACAAAGGGATATCTGAATTCCCTAATTTCTAAGCAAACAAACATTGTTTAGTGGGGTTTTTTCCCCTACAGTTCCACAGTCTGGAGTTTTTCATTTAATGCTGCTATATCGTGTAACTTAACTCTTACATTGAGTCAAAATAAGCTTGCAGCTCGCTAACGCAGAATTACAGTGCGTAACAAAACTATCAATTGGCATAACGTTACCTTGCTTGTGCTGTTGAAGGACGACTGCGGCTTCCTCTTGCCATTTCAAAAGTAGATCGTAACCGCAATTAATGCCCAATATTATTATTATTATAAAGTCTCGAACAAAGCGAGGGGTTAGTTATATCCTCTCTATCCACACAGACAGACTACTGAATGACAGCCGGTATGTGCGCACGTGTGTTTGACCTTGTGTGGTAACTCTAACTACAGCCATGGCGCATGCGCGCGTCAGTGTTCTAGAAATTTGTAGAAAAGCGCAATTATTTTTTTGTGTGTGTGTGTGGCGTAAAACTATTGTGTATAAAAGTGAAGCTCAAATGATTTTCCTAAACTACCAAGGCAAGATTGTAGAATACTAGCTCTCTTATAAGATATTTGAGATTTAGGGTAGGCCTAGCCTAGAATGATTTGACAGATTTGTTTTAATTAAATTTTCTAAATTCATGATTGTGAATGAGAAATCGTTTAATACATTTTACTAAACAGAAACACTACATTACATTACATATAGTTTATATTATGTCACACTCACAAGCATTCCCACTAGATGTCACTAAAATATCGGCATTGGGTTGTAGAATCTACTCTCTCTTATAAGATAGCCTATTTGAGATTTAGGGTAGGCTATTTAGGGAGATTTAGAATGATTTGACAGATTTTTTTTATTTAATTTTTTGAATTTATGATTGTAAATGTGAAATCCTTTCATACATTTTACTAAACAGAAACACTATATATACTCTAGTAGTTCATCTTATGTCACACTCACAACTCACAAGCATTCCCACTAGATGGCACTAAAATATCGGCATTGAGTCCATCGCGGTGAACGCAGAGCCATTTGAACTATAGCCTAATAGGCAGGCATATGAAGCATAATAATAGGCAGGGGTGCACATAACTTTTTCAGTGAGTTACTCAGGTGAGGACCAGGAGATGGTGTTTGGTACTCACCCCATATGTAGCGTGGCCACAGCTGTCAATCATGACGTCACATTTCCATTTTTATAGCATAAAATAACTAACTAAAACCAAACTTATAAAATAAAAATAAATGAACACTTAAATTTACATCAGCGTGAAAAGAACGACATAAAACGATAGAAAAATTTATTTGAAGTGTTATTTGATTGTTCAGATATATGTATTTGAATAAATTAAATATAATTAATCCTTATTAAAGGTATTAAAGAGCAGTGAATTTTCTCTTTTTATTTTGTTGTTTGATCAATATTAAGTGTACAGAAGGCATTAGGTTTATTACGCACTGTCACTTTAAGAGTGTGCAGATCCAATTGCACTGATGCACGGTACGTTCTGTAAAGACATAACCGACTGTGTTTACGTGAATACTCTCCAAAACGGACATTTAGGCATAATGTTGTGTGTATTTGTCCATTCAGACGCGAAAGAGAGCTCGATTCAGTCCTTGCGCGCAGCGTCTATGTGCGGGGCTGCACGCTTCGGGTCGTGTGTGTGTGTGTTCGCACAGAAAAACATACCGAATAAAGCTGTCTTTCGCGTCGTCACTCTTATTCAGATCTATCCATTTGTCTGCTCTTCTCTTTCTCCCAGACGTTTACATTTTTTAACGATTTCATTTGAGACATGCATGAAGCGCATGCCGACTCGGTAGATCAGCACGTTACAATTCAAATGTGCGCGTCTTCCACAAACGCAAATCAGTTCTGACTGGATCACTTCCCCAATCGTCCCTCCCTTACATTTCCGTCTAGTTTTTATTCGTCATAGTGGTCGTCATTTAAAACAAGGTTTTTATTTAGTTATCGTCTCGTTTTCATCTGTGAAAAAATTTAATTAACACTGCCTAGGTTGCATTTTGGCGACAGTACGCAAAGGCGCGTAGTAACACAAGTGGCATTACGCATTCCTGATTTTTGTCGCGCATGCGTACCTGCGTACCAGTTATGTGCACCCCTGATAATAGGGTAATTTCAGTTCAGCACAGAATAGAGCAAGTGGGAAATGTAGACAAAAATACAGAGGGTCTATTAAATTTGTTATGTTTTATTGTATATCATGTGCTTGATTGAGATTATTTCAGTGTTTAATGATGTAGGCTATTGTATCTCTCAGTTGGGAATAGACGCAGGCCTTATATGCCTAGCCTACTGTTTGTCTTCAAACCCATTCGATTTTCCCCAGAGTGTCATGAATTATTTGTATGTGAACATATTCAGTTATTTTGCTGGTTTAAAATATGTTTAAAATGTGATGTGATGTTTTTGACATATTTCAAAATCTATTTCTATGCATCCTTGCTTTTCTAAATCAAATTCAAGTTGAACTCCAACATTGGGAAATTTTCAACTCAAAAATGACATACGTAAATAAATAAATGAAGAAAGGTTCAACTTTAGGCGAAATGGAAGATTGTAATTTGACATAAATGCTTTTTAGTCAAATCCAAGGACAAAAACATAAAAACAGCACAAATACTGTCCAAGATTGTGTTGTGGTCACAGCTGGCCTGATAATTTCTGCTTAGTGTGTGGCGTGGGGGAGCTCAAATTGACTTAAATTGGCATGATTCACACCCCAATCTCAGATGGCAGGAGGTGATTCAGCATATAGGCTTTGTATAAGGTTCTGCCTTATTTCAACATTATAGGTGGTCTGTTGTGTCTACATTATATGAGATTGAACTTAAATAACCATTAGGGGTCAACAGGAATACCGTGTCCATAATGGTCTGTGATGAGGCAGGCACCAGAGTTCCTCAAGCGTCTGTGGTGAATTCCAAAATGATTTATTAAGTCTAAAAAGTAATTAAAAAAATCCAAGAGGTAAATAATGCAATAATTTTGTTATGCACGTTTTCAAAAATTCTGATAGCAGTTTTAAAGGGTTAGTTCACCCAAAAAAAGAAAATTATGTCATCGTTTACTCACCTCAAGTTGTAACAAACCTGAATGAGTTTCTTCTGTAGAAGATATTATTAAGAATGCTGGTAACCAAACAGTTGACTGTAGCATTGTATGGAAAACCACAGTATGTGGGTGGGGGGGGGGGTGGGGGGGGGGGATACTATGACAGTCAATGGCTACCGTCAACTGTTTGATTACTAGCATTCTTCAAAATATATTATTTTGTGTTCAACAGATGAAAGGAACTATATATATCACTGTGCCAATTGCATCTCGCATCACAGTGCTAAACAACAAGTTGCACTAAAGCCAGCTTGTGTTTTATAACCTCCACTCCTTCTCCATGCTCTTTCTTGTGGTCACAGGCACATGGGGATGGAGGGCTCAGGGTGAGGAGGGGTAGAGGCTATGATTCATTTCCACGGGGCTTTCTTTCATGTTTCCACTGAGTGACGTTTAATAGAGCCTCAGGGGTCTGGTTGAAGCTGCTTCCATGGTGGAGTGTTTGAGGAGTCTGGCTTGCATTTTATCGGACTGAGGGGGGCCCGGACCCCGAGAAAGACTGACAACAACACAAAAGAAGCTTGTTTTGAACCTCTTGGTCTTCATGATCGAAACTTTAGCTTTATTGTTCTTAATCAACATAGAATTTCACAAATAAACACGTAATTAACAGCTGCATGCTGGTATGGACCCCTAGTTCAACTTGTAGCATGGCACACACGTACTGGAAAAATATTTTCCCTAAGGCCCTGTAAGTCGAATGCATAAATGTAAAGCAAACATCTTGTGTGATAACCATAATGATTACTATTTGCTGAAATGCACAACATGGACCAACACAATACCAATACAGCAAAAATAAAGCGAGTCTTTTGTTGAGTTGTTCATTAGAGGCTTCTGAATGCCATTCGTACCCCAAAGGTTCATGATCCTGGTGGGATGTGAGGGTTCCAGCATTGTAATATCTTCACAGGATTCCTTATTAATGAAAAGTCCCATGGGGCACAGAGGAAGAAAAGGGAGGCTTCAGGTAGTTGTATGATCTTTTTCCACTCTTAACTTTCTCTCCCTATAGGCGTTTTAGTGATACCCACCTCTTACAACCCACTGAATCTTAAAGAGTTGCACTCCCAAAATAGCCATATAAATGCTTTAAACATTTGGCACTGAAAGAAAGAACTTGTCTCAATCAGTAAAAAAACACATATAACTGCAACCACGCGTGTTCATCTCTGTAATCTAATTGCACAATGCTGTGTGGTGTTTTTATATATGTGTGTGTTGATAAAATACTAATTTAGCAGGGAAACAAGTTACTAAACCAGACTATCTTTCTGCTTTGAACTTTGTCTGAGGGGTAATTGAAGGATTTCATCTTAGGAATCTAAATTTAAAGGACATTGAGTAAGCAGAGAAAATGTATGCACTTGATCTCAGATACAGAATAGGGGAGAGAGAGACAGGGGTGATTTTCACTCATTTTCCTCCTGACTATTTTTTTAAGGCAATTTCTGTATAAGTGCACATCTTAAAGCTATTGAACATTTCTATAATATTTTCCCTGAAAAATAAAAGAAATGTATTTCCTATTAGTGGGACATGTTGTCACACTATATGGGGTAAGATGTCACAACTGAACCTGTCAAATATCAGATTATAGAATTTTCCGCCAAATTTAAACATGCACTTGTAACATATGTTCTTTTTTGGTTTAGTTTCGTGCGCACTTTGTCTCTGTGCGCTTACTTTAGGCCTACTGCAACCTGTGACAGCACTATGATTCACAAGATTAGGGTCGGTTACATTTTAATAAGGCTTTTAAAATAAGTATTTTATGCTCACCCAGGCTGCATCAAAAACACAGTTAAAATCAGTTTTCTATTCTAATATTTCATTTGATGGTAAAGCTGATTTTCCAGCATCAATACAGTGTCAAATGATCCTTCAGAAATCATAATATGATGATTTGGTGCTCAAGAAACATTTCTTATTGTTATCTGTGTTGAAAAAAGTTGCGCTGCTTAATATTTTTTTGTGGAAACTGATCTTTTTTTCAAGATTCTTTGATTCTCCACTCCGACTTCAACCAACTGGACAAATACTCTGATTCATTTCTGAACTTCTGACCTGTAATGCTCCTGAATCATAATCATACACTGTTCACTCATTGGCCAGAGGAGAACTGGCCCCCAACTGAGCCTGGGTTCTCCCAAGGTTTTTTTCTCCATTCTGTCAACTGATGGAGTTTTGGTTCCTTGCCGCTGTTGCCTTGCCTTCTGGCTTGCTTAGTTGGGGACATTTAATATTCAACAATATTATAGATCTGCCTTAAAGGTGGATGATGATGAAATTGTTTTTTGTATTATTTTCATGTTATCACTGTGAAGCTGCTTTGATACAATCTGTATTGTAAAAAGCGCTATATAAATAAAGGTGACTTGACTTGACTTTGATTAATAGAATTTAACAGCATTTGTTTGAAATAGATTTGTAACAATGTAAAAATCTTTACTGTCACTTTTTAGCAATTTAATACATCCTTGCTGAAAAATAAATCTTACTGACCGTAAACTTTTGAACACTAACAGCAGTTTCTATTCCCATATGTTTAGTATTAGTTTTAAGTGTCATTTCAGGTCCTGTACGGACACACCATAATCACTTGGGGAAGAGAACCAGCTGGAGAAGGTATGAATTCAGATCATGTGCTTGATGATATACATGAATCACTTTCAGCATGTATCAAATCTGTCTTTGACCATTAAAACATGTATTTTCTCCCCTGAATTGAAAGAACCCAAAGCTGTCGTTCACAATTGACTCATGCACCCAACTTTTTTTTGGAGGAGTTAAAAAAAGGACTATAATTCATGGAAGGGCGAAAAATAAGTGTTACCAGACACCTCGTAAAACGGAGTTCAAGTTCAAGACACATTTGTATTCCATTTCCTTCTAAGGCTCGGGTTTTGCTATCAGAAATGTCCTTGATACGTTTAAATGTTTATGAGCCAGTGTGGCATGAATTGTACCATTAGACATCACTCTCTTAAATGGATCAATGTGCCTGCGTGTCAGCGATTATGTGATTCAGTCGCAGCTTAATGCAATGATGGGAAGCCTAAAGATCTCCTCCCTAATGACCCCTTGCAGATGCTGACTTTGATTTTTGCAGGTGTGCATGTGAGAAAGAGTGGGAGAGAGAGAGTAGACATACCTATGTTTACGGCCAAAACATCAAATAATGGCGTAAAAAGACAAAAAAGCACATTTGAGAAGCATCTCTCGAGATTTTCCTTGTTTGCGTACTTTGATACTCCCTGCTGTAAATGTGCTTTGAATGTTCAGTAGCAGAGATTTTACAGCAAGGAGGCCCTTAACTTTACAGCTATCGGTAGATACACAGTTAAGCTCACCGCAGGGCTGTCGCAGCAACGTGCGAGTGAGTTTAAAGTAAATAGTAGGTGCTGTTAAGGTAGTAGATGTGGAAGCGTCTATTGGTATATTGCGTTCACACTGAGCTGACAGTGCAAACAGAAGTGAATTCACTATCTGTGCTTTTCATTTTCTGATCTCTCCGGCTTTGCGCACCTGGGATGCCTGGCAGAAAACCGAGAGAAATAAAAAGTGTCTCCCCCCCCCCCTGCCCCCATCTAATGGGGGTTTACAAGTGACCCTGTTATTTGAGATGAGTCAGCCTCATTGTGGTTCTTTCCACTAAAGTGAAGGGGATTGATGGATTTTAAAGGAAGTCTGGACACTCTTTCTTTGTTTTCAGACAGCTATCTGAAGACATAATTGATTTATATGTGTGTCTCAATGGCTTTGTTGTGGTTGGCTCAGGTCAAAGGGTTAACAAACACTGGCATTTAGTTTGAGGAAATGGGAAGCACTCTTAAAAATAAAGGTTCAAAAAATGTTTGTTTTTTTGCAGCGAAGCCATAAAAGAACCGTTTTGGGTTCCTCAAAGAACCTTGAAAAATCTCTTAAATAACTATTTTAAGAACATTTTAATAATCTAAAGAACCCTTTCACACTAAAAAGATCCTTGTATGCCATGTAAAGGTTTTATGGAAGCACAGATGCCAGTTAAGAACTTTTTCTTTTTTTGAGGCTGTCGGTGAAATCCACTCACAAAGGTGGATTAGGTTCAGGTGAGTCCTCGACGTGTAACAACACACTCTCTGTTTATCCACAGGATGGTGCTAAAATGTTTTATTAGGATTGGAGGGTTCATGTCAAATTGAATTTGAAATTGTGCAGAAGCTTCGTCTTAAAAAAATAGATGAATGCCTCTTATCAATTTATAGAACGCTGAGGGGAAATAAAGCGACAGCTGGAGATCATGGAATAATCATCTCTTGAATAAAAGTCGAAGCTTATCTCTGAAAATGCTTGAAATACTCAACGGTCAAATCAAACCAAACCTTTTGTGATTAGTTACAGTGAAGTTTAGAAGTAAAAAATAATTGTTTGTTTGTTTTGAAGAAGCTTGCGTGTCCCTCCAAAGGCAGCTCTTGAAAAAACCATCATCAGCCCACTATTTCAAAAAACTGCTTCGCATAGCAAGATTTCTCTTGGTTTGGATCCAAATGCGTGGAGCAAAATTAAACAAGGCTCTTTGTTACAGTGATGGAGACAAAGAAGGGTCTGACTCATTTGGCAGGAGTTCTAAAACAGGATATAGATATAGTTTCAGCATTTTCCCCAGCTGTGATTTATATCAAAACAAAATGGAAAACTGCCAAAAGTTTGAGAAGAAAAATCAAGCTGGTACACACCAAACAAGTGAACAAACGAAGCACATGTAAGATGTAGAATGCTGTTGACACTGAAGATTTGACAAAGTTGAACGTTGGAAACAAAGTTGTTCCTAAGGTCAGTACTTGACACTGGCACATCAGATCCTTTCCTCAAAATGGCAAATTTCTTGACACCACAGACTGATGCTGTTCAAAAGAGATCAGCAAAAGCCCTTTAATTTGCATGCTTCCCGAGCAGGCAATTTCCTCAACAATGGACTCAACACTAATGACACTGTTCATGCGCTTTAACCAGAGGCATCTGAGAAATGTGTCTTCTCATTGTCAGGTGCTTTTAGGGTCAGGTGGATAAATCAAGCATGCCACTTTCTGAGCAGTGCCAAATAGAGAACACAGCTTTTGTTTCAATCTCAAAAAAGCAAGTCTGTATTTTACTCACGTATAAACCTTCATCTCCAGTATTGTTTCTCCTCTATTAATGAATTTAACCCTTATGAGACAGGTTACTGTTTTATGTTTTAATGATGTATAGTAATTTCAAAATGAATGCCTTATATTCCTTTAAAAAAATTATAATTAGTTCTTACAGTAAACAAATTCAAATAAATGGTGATAAAAAAGTAAAGTTTTTATAACCCAATTATTCTGAATTAACACTATATGTGACCCTGGATCACAAAACCATGTCACATAGCACAGGTATGTTTGTGGCAATAGCCAACAATACACTGTATGGGTTACAATTATTGATTTTTCTTTTATGCCAAAAATCATGATATTTAGTAAAGATCATGTTTCATGAAGGTTTTTTTGTAAATTTCCTACCGTAAATGTAAAACATTTATTTTTGTGAGTGAATGCAACACAATAGCGAACATATATGCACAACTTTAAAGCTGATTTTCTAATGTTTAAATTTTTTGCACCCTCAAATTTTCAAATAGTTGTATCTCGGCCAAATATTTCCATACATCAAAGGAAAGCTTATTTATTCAGATGAAGTATAAATCTCAATTTAAAAAAATGGACCAATGTGACTGGTTTTGTGGTCCACACACACACACACACACACACACACACACACACACACACACACACACACACACACACACACACACATAGGCCAATATAGTACATTTTCAAGTAATTTATTATTTTAATAAATTATATTGAATTTTTTTATATGAAGAATATTTAACATGATATAATTTTAATCTGTAGATAATATAATATAGGGGTTAAATGGAACAGGTGCACTTTAGAAATTTGCTTAAAATCACAAATAATAAACACTAGCCTATAGTAGGCTAGGCGGACACGTATTTAATAAAACGACTGATAAAATGTTAACAGCATATTATTACTTTATAATCCAACTGTTTAAGAGGAGGGCTACTAGCCTATCTAAACCTCTCCTGCTAACCCACATCACTGAAAACCAATCCTGCTCCTACCCACAGTCTCCCCTCTCGCGACGGAGCGCGCCAGAGGAATGGAGGGCTGGATCACGTGATTGCCGGTGAACTTGCCACTCCAGCCCCTGAAAGACAAGTGTAATTTGAAGAAAAGAGAACAAAGAAATCAGAGAGTATAAATCCCTCGGCTAGTCTGCGCTTGGTCACAGTAAAGCTCGAGAGACAGGCGCGCGCGCTCTCTCTCTCTCTCTCTCTCTCTCTCGCGCTCGTCTAGTAAAGTGTCCCGCGCGCATGCAGGTGGTGCGTGCGGCTCTGAATCACAGCAGGATGATGCGATCTGCACAGCTTGTCGCTGCAGTCTTATACTGTTCAGTGTGCATTCATTCTCTACCGGTTCCAGACGGAAACAGCTACAGGTACAACAAACCTGCTGCGGTGAGTGATTGTAAAATTATTTTAAGAGACTATATCTAGAAAATAGTAATTAACATAAGTAACTTGTAATAAAGATATACATACATGGGAAAAAACTAATATCTAAACGAACGAGTCGCAAATATTGACATATAAGCATCTGTTTCACTGTGAACAAGTGAAAGTTCACATTTTCTTGGAACATGATTTATTACCCATTTGTTACCATTCACCTGTTTCACAAGGATCTACACAAGATATGCTAGCCTACTACAATAAACAAAACTTGTGTAGATGAGAAAAGAAGACAATACCTCTGACCAGCAGAGATTAGTTTTATTTTTTATTTTTATTCTTTTTATCACAAAGCTCATTTACATTATAGTTGCATGGGGTAGGCTACCCTTTTCGTCGTATGGTGACGTATGGTCAAGACCCGTCAGTATTGGGGTGAGACTGTGTTAGTTAAATGTATGGCTACTGTCACAGTTGTAGTGGAGATTAATATTATCTACGTTTTTTTGTCTTTGAAAAAGCAACATTTTGATTAGTTGCGTTCACATTTTATGCTGCTACCAGAATTCTCTTAATGTTCTTTATTTAGTTATTTATTGACTTGTTTTACTCATTTACCAAACGACTCAAGAATCTAAAGAGCTTGTCTCGATTCTACTATTGGATTCCATTCTATTTTTTTTTTTATGACTGTGCCATCGATAATTTCGTTGTAACTGTTAATAAGTGTGGTTTGCCATATTTGCATTTGTCTTAAAGGTGGGATATAGCCTACTATTGGAATGTTGTTGTTTTTTTCAGGTAGTGTGTTTTGGGTCAGTGAGTCATTGGCAGTAAGTGAAAGGCAGGGTTTTGTGTATGAATGCACCGATTCAAACTGGCTTCCAAAAATAACATAATGCCTAGGGTAAAAAAAACACAATTTATAATGAACTTTAGCATAGCCAAGCAAATATTTAGTTAATACAATTCTTATTTCTTTTTAGACATGGAATAATAAGTTAATTTACATTTATAAATTAATTCACTTCAACCGCTCCATCAGATGCCATTTAGGATGTGGTGCAAATGTTTGATTTAGGATTTTTTTTTAAACATTTTTATACACATATAGCCATTGCTAAATAAACTCACTGCATTTGCATTAATTTGTCAGTATCATGCCTTTGAATCCATATTTCTGAATGTTATACTTTAGAACCAAACCCAGCTCTTTTATGTTGAATTGGTTTCAGAAAAGATCTTTAACTGTCCTGTAGTCTTTATGGTTTCAACTTCTTGCTGATCCTCGAAGAACTGAAATCTGGCTATAAGAACTTTGTTTTGCACAAAGAAAGAGAGGGCTTGTAGGGCTTAGAGGAAGTGGACAAAGAAGAACTACAGATGGCTGTTGTAACCCAGTTGGCAAATATCCATACAGAGATTTTTGCAGGGAAAATGTCGGGCTAAAAAACACACATCTATTTGAAACTGTGAATGAAAGAGCAGAAACGAGTAGTTGTAACAGGGCGGAGAACAACTGAACACTGTCTTTGTTTTCAGAACGCAAAGCATTACCACAAAATGACAATGAAACATTGCATGATGTCAAAGCATCTGGCTATAAAGAACAGCTTCCTTTTATTGTATGTTTGTCTTGACCCACTTTGCCAATCAAATAGGAATGGCACCTGCAATCAAACCAGCTCCAGACGTTTTTAAAAAGCATTGTTCATGTTTGAAAGTTGAGAGGCAGCTCTGATGCGGAGCATGTGCTGTCAATTTGTTCCTCGAATGTTGACAAAGCGGGAGCAGGAGATTATGCAGGCAGGGACAAGTCATCTGGCACGCTGAGCAGGATAACAAACCCTGTGTTTGCTGACAGAGAGGAAAATGGAAGGATCCAGATAGCTACCACTGCATTTGTTGACCCCCCTGAGAAAAAGAAAAGCTGATGCCCTTCTTTAAGGCATTGTGCACGCATCACAAGCTCCATGAGAACTGCCAAAACATTATACAACTCGGTCAACACACTAACCAAACATGACTAATGTGCAATCCACAGGGTTATGCAAAATGCTGAATTCCCTTTCAAATCATGAGCTAGAATTTGAATCGATTTGGCCACACAATACAGGAAGTTTGATTGGAATTTGAGAAGAAGATTTTCATCTATCTATCTATTTATCCATCCATCCATCGTTTGTTTGTTCGTTCTATCCTCTTTAAAATCATGAGCTGCAATATGAATTGAATTGGCCACACAATACAGGAAGTTGATTGGAATCTGACATGTATCCCATCCATCCATCCATCCATCCATCCATCCATCCATCCATCCATCCATCCATCCATCCATCGTTTGTTCGTTCTATCCTGTTTAAACTCGTGAGCTGCAATTTTAATTGAATTGGCTACACAATACAGGAAGTTGATTGGAATCTGACAAGAATTCCATCCATCCATCCATCCATCCATCCATCCATCCATCCATCCATCCATCCATCCATCCATCCATCCATCCATCCATCCATCCATCCATCCATCCATCCATCCATCCATCCATCCATCCATCCATCCATCCATCCATCCATCCATCCATCCATCCATCCATCCATCCATCCATCCATCCATCCATCCATCGGCCAACCGACCGACCATCCGTTCTATCTATCATTCTATCATTCTATGGCACCGGTCTATCTGTCTGTCCATAAGGCCTATAAACTCTCAAACTTCAAGGATTTTTAAACCTAATTCTTTAGGTTTAGGATTTAGGATTTTTTCTAATTCAAATTTTCAAACAAGTCTTTGTCAAGCCAACATTCAAAAATTGTCCTGACAAAAGTTTGTCATTCTCTTTGAATTTCAGTTTGTGCATCAGTTTCAAATTCAAGAATTAAATTGCGATTTAAAACGTGTTCTCAATTCAGTTCTGAATCGTGCACAATCCAGGATGTAACCTTTGTAAAATTTTAGGGAGAGGAAAGGAAAATATCTTCTTACCCCTTCACCTTGTTAATCAGCACCAATTATTTAGTTTTGGTTATCCCTATAACCCAATCTCAACATATAAGAAAAAAAGGACACACAAGGTTAGAGGGTCGAGTCTATAGGTCAGGGTCATTTGCAACACACCACCTGTGGAGCGGTTTGGTTTAGCTTTCTTGCCCGTAGGCTCAAATGAGAGCATGATTGACACCAGAAACCCTGATGTACCTGGTTCTGATTCAAACCCCCATTTTCCAGTCACCTGACCTTTAGATACAGAAACCTCTCACCAGCTGTTTTCTATCTCTACTGAAATGAAGAGACAAGAACTTATGCTCTTGAAATACCTTTATTTCAAGTTAATGGCTGCTCCTGGCAATACATCAGATGTGATATTGACTAGTTGTTCCACATGGAAGCGAAAGAGTTGACAAGTGGAAACCATTAAAACGTTTATAAGCTCTAGTATTTTCCCTCCCTAGACTTGACTTTAGAGTAGACACTGATGGTCTGCCTTGGATGCACTAGGCTATGAACATCTTCAATCAACATCATCCCTATCCTGTTCCCACTAAACAATCTTCCTTTTCAGTGTAATCACTTAACTTATGTATACAAGCCCAAAAGAATGTAGATCTCTGGAGGTCTCTGCATGTAAATATTTACCCTAGTCCGATTTCCTCTGGTTCATACATTATCTAGTTGTGGCCTTTTTTTAATGTGCCAGAAAATGCCTGTAACAGGCTGGAATTTCTTGTTTGTAATTTTTCTCTGGACAATGCCATGCTCGAGAGAGACAAAGAGACAGAGCCAGGATGTTTGTATCATAGATGCACTGGAATTAAATAGCCAAGCCAGAAAAGCAGGATGATAGGAAGTGCTGTTGGCTGTATTTCTAGGGCTTGCTGAGTCAGTAGTAAACAGTCATCCGAATGTAGAAAGGCGTTTGAGTTTGTTTTGGAAACGCATAATGTTTCGCTCCTGGTGCCGGCTGTGCTGATGAATGTAAGGGATCTGTCAGGAGTTGGTGACATCATTCGGATGCCCCATAGAGAAAGATTCGGCTACAGACAAAGAGGTTATCCTCAGGAACCCTGTAGAGATTGGCACGGTGCCAGGCACGCCAACTCTCTCTAAACCTTCTTCTTGCACTGACATGTCAGCTCTTTTCTTCTGGATTTCCCCCCAAAGGCTTGTCGTCGGCTCAGGATCTCTGTGTTTTGTTTCAGCATAACATACTGTATCATGTTAGAGTTTTTACCCACTGGCCTATTGACCCACAGATGCACATGCTGGTGGTGAACATGGTGGTATAAATGAGCAGTTAATTACATGTATGCAGAAATGCAGCCTAGTTTTCATTTACATTAAAATGATTCCCAAATGTTGGATATTTGATATTATAAATGGAGATGTTAAAACTAATAGTTCTTCTGTATGGTTTAGAACATGCCAGATCTTCCCGCAGGCACAAATGCCTGATGTTTGGATGCATAAAGGTGTTACTACCGCTTAAGGTAAAATAATTCCCAGTTGTTTTTGTTTCTCAGCTGATGAGAGGCATATATCTGTCAGGAAGGTATCATAAAAATGTCAAAAATGTGCACAACATGATGAGGTTTGGAAAAAGAGAGTTTTGTTTTATATGGCCGCAGTGCTTCTGAAGCCGCTTTAGTGGGTTTCCGAACGGACTTCCATTTTCACGTTTCACTACATGCAGGTGGATGCTGTAAAATATGCCCAGACTTGAGGAATGTCTGGTTGAGAAAACTTTCTGTAAATTGGGCCTATTGTTAAAATGAGATGTGTGCGTGTTGGGGTAAATTGTTGGCAAAGTAAAGATTTCCCAGCACAGTCCCTCAATGCTACAGTAACATTTAATCTTTTTTTTAATTAGTCATAAAGGAACAGTTCATCTCACCCTTTTTGGTTTTCATTTTTGGAGCTTGAAAGATGTGTATGAAAAATGAAAAGGTTTGTAAAAATTCTCCTTTTGTGTTCTATGAACATATCAACAGGTTTCAGTTTAATTTAGCTCTTAGATTCGCCACAATTATGGAGCAGTGTTTCATAAGATCTACTTATAGATTGGTAGTTGGGATGTTTGTTGAAAAAAATTCTGGCTGCGTGCTTTTTCTTACGAGACTTGGCAGTTTCAGCTGATATAATATTATGTGTCATTACATCAGCAACCTGATCCATCTTGTTTGCACTTAGCACCTCCACCTTTTATAACATACTGATAGCCTATTATGAAATGTGGTAACAAAATTGGATCATAGAGTTCATAGTATTTCTATGACTTTTTTAAGTCACTACCATTCAGTATAAGATTTTTTTTTTTTTTAAAGAAATTCATACTTTTATTCAGCAAGGACACATTATATTGATCAAAATTTCACAATATTATTTACTGTATTTTTGATTAAATAAATGCAGCATTGATGAACACAAGAGACTTCTTTCCAAAAAATGTAAAAAATAAAATAAAAATAACGAGCATAAACGTTTGAACGTTAGAGTACTTGGAATTGTGTGTTGGTTATACAGAATTTATCAGTTAACATTTTCTAGAAGGGGGGAAAAACATAGGCTGTCTGCTGAGTTTTGGTTTGAAATGGGAGTATGCGTGTTTACTTTGGCCCAAGGGGTCTGTTTTATTGATTTAGGCTTTAACCTTTGACCCTTGACTCCCGTTGAACCTGAGACACCCGGGTGTTTTTCTTCCACCTCCGTCGCTCCCTATGTAGTCTTGAGGCCAGTTTGTCATCGCTGAAAGGTTTGACTGCTCTACAATAAACAATCTTGACTGTTGTACAAAAAACTTGCCTGTCTCCAGGTTGTTTAGAGACTGCTTAAATTACATGCTTTCAACATGTATGACCATTTAATGATGGTTCAGCCCATGGAAAGTCCATGCGCACTCAGCGGATTTGAGAAACAAACTGAGAGTAGATAAAGTGCGGTAAATTCTTCACTTCTATCTGTGGAATTTGTGCGGTTCCTCATTGCCGGGGGTGTGGGGTCATGTTTTAGCAACGCTATCAAGTTCACATGTCAGTGGATTTTTACTAAGGTACTATGTCTCAACTTGCCCACAAATATTTGGTTGTTTTTCCATTTATTTGTTAAAATTGGTCTTGATTTACACCGTGTTCTAACCAGATGCTACGCAACAAGTGTCCAGCAATAAGCAGCAATTTGTCTCTTTGCACTGAATGTGAAACTGTTTGTTTGTAGCCAATCAGATGATATTTGATGTTTGATTTGATGTACTATAGAGTGCTGTAGGGATTACATATTTTTTTAGGCATAAACCAAGAAATGAGCATTTACGCCTTTCCAGTTCCATCGTCCTGAAGTCAATGGGTTTTTTGAATGGGTTTTTTTGTTAAATGCTTGAAATAAACACAAGTTCAAGTTCTTGTGAACACAAGCTCAAGTTATTTTAATGTCTTATTCTATGACATAAAATACATCAGATTTTGTACAAAAAACTAAACAAAAAAACTAAACAAGTGGCTAAACAGAGCTTGTCAGGATATTGAACATCACCACATCGAAAAGGAAAACTAATCTACTCATTAGTTCATTTTCACAGCTTTGCTGTGTTTATAATCACGCTCTCGCAAACTATTCTAACTCAAAATTTCAGGAAAAATTAATTTTCAAGTTCAAGTTTCAAGTTGTTTTTGTTTATATAGCATATTTAAAACCAGCAAGCACATCTGACCAAAGTGCTGAACAACACAAAAATGACAAAAGGTCACAGTGAATTGAAAGCCAAGGGAAAAAAATTTGTTTTAAGAGACGATTTAAAAATAGTTAAGGACTGTGCCGATCTGATATACACCGGAACTTAAGGCTTCAAAATAAAGACTTAAAGAGTTGACGGAAGATTAGTGATGGTGATTTTGAAGTCATGCGACCATAGCATAGTTCATTTACAGGCAAGGGTTATCTTTTTTTTTTCTGGCAAGGTATTAAAGGCGTATTAAAAAAAAAAAAAACATTTGATAATTTGTGAAGATTTTCATGATGAAGAAAACGTGTAAATATCATAAACGTTTGTTGGCCACGTATTTTCTGCAATAATCCAATAGACAATGTAAAGATCCTATTGTTTTTTGTCGAAGGAACCAGTGTGATTCTATCTTACGGGTTGGCCTACAAAATACATCATCATGGCAGCAGCTCTCTATAATGTGGAGCATGCTTTTGAACCAATGAGATTTTAAAGTGGGTGGGGCAAGCCAGTCCAACAAAAAAGATACAGAGAGATTAACTGTCCTGTCATTCTTCTTTGTCGGGGTCACAAGATTTTATCCCTGGTCGTTTTACCATTTGAAATGAAAAAAGTTTCATTACCAAATGAAAAAAGTCAAAAACATGCAAATAAAAACATCCATGGTCACTCATTTTTATTCACTTTAAAGCCACTCGCTTCATCATAGTAGTCCTACCTGCTCTCTGTGATAAAGAAACACTTAAACAAATTGCTTTTTTTTATTTTCAAACATGTTGCTTTATATTTCTAAATGTTTTATGGTTGTCTAAATATATCTTGTACTTAAATTACAGCTTTTAAAAGACTCCTTATGGCTACGAGTGGCGGAAGGATTTTTAAAAGCATTTTTAAAAAAATAGTTCAACCTATACCACCCCTGGCCTCTTAACCATGCACAAATTAGAGAGAAGTAGGTATAGAGAAGGAAAGCGAGCGAGAGAGGGAGAGATAGAGAGAGAGGGGGGGTTGTTAAACCAGCACAGCTGGAGTAGAGAGGTTTGGGGAAAGAGAGATATTGGGGCAATCTGACTTTCCCTTCAGGCAACTAACCTCCCAGTCCATTAACAGAACCATTTCCTTGAAATTTGGTTGAGGAAATTGACTGTGATAATGCTTCTTGCAAATTATCAGTGACGTAAATCCAACTGCTGCATAACTATAATTTGACCGCTCCCAATGTAGCCAACAATGTAGCCTTATTTGCCCCCTTCACTTTACTGTTTGTCCAGCCAGAACACCCAAGCAACCACCGAGCAACACCTTAGAATCTACCCAGAACACCATAGCAACCACTGAGCAACACCTTAGAAACTACCCAGGACACCCTAGCAACCACTGAGCAACACCTTAGAAACTACCCAGGACACCCTAGCAACCACTGAGCAACACCTTAGAAACTACCCAGAACACCCTAGCAACCACTGAGCAACACCTTAGAAACTACCCAGAACACCCTAGCAACCACTGAGCAACACCTTAGAAACTACCCAGGACACCCTAGCAAGCACCCACACATTTTTTATTTACTATTACAGTATTTATGTAGCATTTTATTATCTTTTTATCAGCTTTTTAATAAACGTGATAACTTTTAGATTTTTTATTAAAACAAATATATAAAAATGTGTTTCATTTTTTTTAATTGTTTATATTTAGTTACATTTTAATTTTAGTTCAAGTTTTAGTAATTTTGTATTCTTAATTTTGATAAAATGTGATAAGGTTTATATTTTGTATTATATATATATATATGTATGTAATAGTTTTAGTTTTAGTTTTAATTAACAATAACAATACTGATAGCATCACCTTAAGAACCACCCAGAAAAGCCACCGCAAAACCAAACCAAACCAAACTAGCCCATTTCAATGTTGTAGCATCTACGAATTATGTTGTTTCTGGTCAAAGGTGCATTTGACTGACAGCTTATGTGTGTGTTGACAGGACTGGTCTCAAAAGACCCATCACCATGGCCTCAAAAAGAGGAACCAACTTGATTATGTTCAGGATACCCTGAGTGAAGACTCTAGCAATAAGAGAGTGCACCCACACTCGGCTCTTCCCAAGAATGACACTGAGTTCTGGAACAGGCCTCGCTGTGGAGTCCCAGACTACCCCTCAGAGAAGAGAGGGAACGCCTTGCATTACTCAACCCACAAAGTAGGCTTGCTTGGGGGCCGTCATCGCCGAAAACGCTTTGATTTGTTCGGAGGACGCTGGGACAAAACAGACCTCACATACAAGTAAGACTTGCACGGATGGTGTTTGCGGTTGTATTTGGTTGCTGTGTCTACACTTATTGAGATGATAGACATAAAATGAATGAAACATAAAATCGTAAATGGGAGAAAACAACTTTGATGTATTTGCCAACGTACCATTTTGAGCCTTACTGAGGCCTCGCTGAGGCAATGATATAGCTATTTTTAGCATTCTAGCTTTAGTCAACACACATCTGACTGAATCTATACATTAAGTTTTTTTTTCCTTATTAAAGTGTGTTTTTAAATGAAATATTAGCTTTTTATGGCAGAAATACAGTATTTTATTGCCCACACAGGATATGCTAGGAAATAAATCAGAATGTTTCTCTCTTTATCTTCTCACATTTCCTATAGTTCTTATCGGTTGTAAAGAAGACCACACACTCATTCCAGCATTACACCCATTTAATTAGAAGCAGTAAACTGTCTCAGACCCGGGACTGCATGGCTCCAGAACACAGAAATACCAAGCCCACTTTGATTTAAAACAGTTAATCATTTTCTTAAACAGACACACACACACACACACACATGCACGCACACACACACACACACACACACACACACAAGGGGGTTTTGCTATCCTTGTGAGGACATTCCATAGGCGTAATGGTAAAAATGGGAATTTATACTGTACAAACTGTATATTCTATCCCCTTACACTGCCCCTATCCCTAAACCTACCCCTTACAGGAGACATTCTGCATTTTTACATTTTCGAAAAAATATAATTTAGTATGTTTATTAACCCGTTCCCCTCATGGGGACCGCTGGCTGGTCCCCACAATGGAGGTGATTTCAGGTTTTACTATCCTTGTGGGGACATTTGGTTCCCACAATGTAATATAAACAAAAGCACACACACACACACACACACACACACACACACACACACACACACACACACACACACACACACACACACAGACACACACACACACACACACACACACACACACACACACACACACACACACACACGCACACACACACACACACACACACGCGTTGGGTTTTCATGTTTTATGGGGACTTTCAATGTGATTTTATATTGTACTAACTATTCTATCCACTAAACCTACCCATCACAGACAACTTTCTGTATTTGTACATTTTCAAATATCATAATTCTGTATGATTTATAAGCTATTTTCATCGTGGGGACCAAAAAATGGCAAAACTACACACACACACACACACACACACACACACACACACACACACACACACACGCACACAGAGAAAGAGAGATACAGAGAGACAGGTGCTATTCAGTCAACTTGAATTTTATTGGTTTTTAAAGGGATTGTTCACCCAAAATGAAAATTACTCTTTACTCACCCTCATGTCATTCCAAAACATCGGAAAAGAAGATATTTTGACATTGTCTCAAAATGTATTTTTTTTGTACATGCAATGAAAATCAATGCTGTTTTGAACGTCACTGACTTTCTTCAAACTATCCTCTTTTGTGTTGCACAGCAGAAATAAAGACAAACAGGTTTGGAATGACATGAGGCTGAATAAATGGTGACAGCACAATGTATTTTTGGGTGAACAATCCCTTTAAGAACCCTTTTTGATTGACATGATGACCTTACTGTTGTGGTTGTCTGCTCACCACTCCATGTTTTGACTGACTTGCCTCGTACATCTTTGTCTAAGATGGTTCCCACCGGACAGGACTCCTCTGTAATCTCAAGTCAAGCAGATCAGGAGAAGATCAGGAGAAGATGTTACATTTCAGAGCACTCATGTGTGTTACGGCAGCGGAGCTTCTAGTTTTCTCTTCAGTGCTCAGCGGGGGGTGAGATGAGGGCCCAGACAAAGAAAACCAGGCGTACAACCATGATTAAAACTGCCCCTTGATTTATGGCCCTTCCCGTAAAATATCACAGCCCATAAATCTCCCGTGGTTCTCCATCCAAATCAACCAACTTTGCTGTAGGGCAAACTTTACGTCTGCATACTGTAGAGACGGAAGTCTTAACAGAAAAATAGTCTTTTGGGCAACAGGGAAGTAGTGACAGATCTTTTCTTCCATATTGTGACATACAGCACTGCATTAGATTTACCCATCAGTTATTTATTGGATGGAGGCAGATCTGAATGCAAGCTTTCTGTCTATTGTAAGGAAGATCGAGTTATGACATTTTAATTAAATTTATAAGATAAAAACAAACAAACAAACAAAAAAACATGCATGGATGAACTGTTCGCAATAAGATCATTGAGGTGCATTTAGAAAATAGACGGTTTCAATGATTAACGTAAAATTTCCATTTCATTCCGACTTTAAAGTGAAAATGAAGAATTTTTATATCGGTCCATCCCTTGCAAGTATTTATTGCTTTTAAAATTTAAATATGACAAATATATAGCAAAAACTTTTTAATTTTAGTCTCAGTTGATGTTTGGCTAACTGGTTTGAGCAAGACAAACCTAACCGTGTTGCACCCTGAAAATGACCATTAGATTCCTTCCCCCCCGAAATCGTGTAATTTGTAACCTAGATGCTGCCTCATCAGAATCTGATGTCAAGACAGCAACACACACACATACTTTATCCCAGCATACCCCAGTCAGCACCATTCTAATGCTGTGCCACTATGTGCTGTCATGACTCACGTCTCTGAAGGTTGTTTATGAGCTAGCACCTCACTGTCCTCTGTAATTTGTCCCCTCACTTAATGACGGACTGTATACATGTGAACAGTGAGCTCAAAGACACCAAACCTCGTCCTACCCCCACTCCCACGCTTTCAATTGAGTTTCTTTACTTTAATGACTGTTTTAATGAGTATGTGTTTCTCATGTCACATGTGTGCAGTTTTTGGGGGTCTGAAGTCATTTGCATCTTAAGGTGTTTTCAGACCTGTAGATCTTTCTTTTTTTTTCGAAACAGGGACATAATTTGTTACAATGTTGCATTTTCTTCCTGGTTCGGTTCGATTTCACAAAGCAACATTTCAAAGCGTACCAAAATGTGTTTATGCAAGTCACATGTGAGTAAAACTGTCCTCTTATTGGTCAAATTTCACCTGTTTACGTTTCCTGTGTCATCCATCAAGATGGATTGACATTCACTCCGCATCCACATTCACTCCGCGGGCTTATTGTGGCTCTCGTGACACTCGCAAACATTTAACATCCAAAAAAACATGTCTTAAACCAGACGCTAATTTGCGCTGCTCTTGGTAGATTGCGTTGGTCTTTATGGAAATGATCCGGCTAAGTCTGTGTTCTTTAATTTGTGCGTCGTCAGAAGATCACATGCAGAACTTTCTACTCCCATCAATTCTTTTTTTTTGGAATTGCGCTCTCACGCGAATTTGCCCTGTTTAGTGTTCATGCCTAAACGAACCAAACTAAGGGAGAAAACACACCAGGTACACACCAGATTCCAGAACAAAATGATATCCAGGAAAACACCCTTAGGGTGTGAAAAAACAAAATAATACATTTTGTCCTGGTTCGCTTAAAGGTGCTCTAAGCGATGCTGGGTGACGTCACTTCTTGTTGACATTCAAAGTATTGTCAAACAAAACGGAGGCTAGCTAGACCCTCCCTCCTCCTCATCCCGTCTCCTCCCCCTCCCTTCGTTTCCCAGTGAGCATAAACAACGGCTCCGTCATAAACAAATTTAGTCAAAGTTGTCAATAGCCTATAAATGAACATTCAAATTTATAACAAACAGTGGGTGAATACAATCATTCACACAAGCTGTCGCCCTACTGTGAGTTTGCTTGATCATTTACAATAGTGATCGATCGCTAGCTGCTATAAACCTATATGTTGTATTCACTAAAGTTTGCGCTGACTGCATAGATCATGCTAATTATATCCTTGTGTTGGTTAGGCGAACACGAATGTCCATTTAGAAAAACAAAAACATTTATTTACCCACCTGTCCAGCAAAAACAGAGCTACCTGAATGTCGGATTGGAAGGCCCTCTGGCGACGGAGTTCTCGCCACCTTTCGCAGGCTTTTCCAATGTAAATTTGGGACTTTGCGCGTTCCTTATCCTTTCCCTCTTTGCAATTTGTTCATCGGAACGTCGTCTCTTTGGTTGTGTGTCGGCCATATCAAACTTCAAGAGAATATAATTCTAACTTCCCTCTTCATACTTCTATCTCCTCCTCCACACACCCCTTCATGTGTACGCACACTAACCCTCCAAAACTTTGCTTGTCGGTTATTGGCTGGAACACTGTTTGTTATGTTTCGCGGTGCGGGTTGCCCCAGTTTGTTTTTGTTGCCGTTTGTGGAGCCTGGGCTGTCTACAGAGACCGTGTTTTTTTACAGTGTGTTCAGGGGACAGGCAGCTAGCAGATAGTGAGGAGATGTTTGCTTTATGTGACAAAAAATGTTTTGGCCTAAAAAACGTGTGATATCGCTTATAGCACCTCTAATGTTCACACTGTCGTTTTTAAGACAGAACCTAAAGATAAAAAAGAAAAAAACTTATTTTGCGACGGAACTTAACAAAACATCCAAAGCAATGCTGTGTTCTGGGCTAAATGCGCTCATTGTATGTGTGCACGTATGATAATATTTTGACCATCTGAAAATTTCCTGTTTTTGCTTTGTTTAGATGTCTTTTTTATGTTGCGTTCATATTTCAGTCGAACCGCACGATAGTTTGTATGAAAAAGGTGGGTCTCGATCGCTTGTTTGTTTCGCACCAGGGTTTGGATGGCAGTGTTCACACTTATTCAAGTTAACCGCACTAACAGAGCAATCGCACCAGAGTCTGTTTTAATCGAACCAAACCTGCCAAGTGTGAACACACTAGGGTGTATTACCATCTGTCTTGTTTGGTTCGATTGAATCCAACTTAAGGTCGTTTCCCCTCTTGGTGCGGATCTTTTGGGCAGGTGTGAATACAGCAATCACACTCGGGTGCAGACGAAACAACCGTACCGAGACCCAGCTGAAGAGGTGGACTCGGTCCGGTTCCAAACGAACACTGGTTCGAATTTCTGTCCAATGAATGGATGACCTTAGCACATGTGTGGTTTTGTTTACAAATTTTGGTTCACTTGCAAAAAGGGCAGTGTGAAAGCGAACCACACCAAACAAAAACAAAAATCAACACTGTATTTGGTCCGGACCAAAGCAAGTGAACTATAGCGGACTTTCCTGGTGTGAATATTAAGTCTAGTGTGAGTGCACCTTCAGTGGATAATAATGAACGACACCTGTGCAGCGAGTTCCACATGGAGGCCTCTTGTGGTCCCCTGGGGGTGTCCCCAGTTTAAAAACCCTTGACTTTCATTTTTTTTGGGGCCACTGTATTGGATTTTTAAGAGTCACTAGTCTAAACCTGGTTTAAATTCGATCTATTCTTTTGTGACTGTAGCGAGAGTCAAGAGTTAAGAACATGATCCCAATTCTAATTGGTACAGCGATTATGGCAGGACAGTTTTTTAAATCCACAGACTACCACACTGGGCTCTCTCCCGCTGTCATAGCTCCTGTCTGGGCTTGCAGACGGCAGAGGCCCCACGATCTTAGATGGTCTGTGGCTCCAACATGCAACCCCAGAGCGATCCTCAGTCCCACAAAGCTAATAATGACCAAAGCATGAAGGTGTCCAAGCATGGAAAACAACATAGAGGTACCAGTCACTATAGCTGCTGGTCAGGAGCTAAACAATACTTCAGATGTGCTGCTTTAAAACATTTCATTATTTTTTTTTAATGAAATGCACCAGAGGGAAGCTTTATGGAACATGATACGGACTTGTGGTCCACCAGTTTAAATGCGCTCGGTGGGGATTCTGCTTGTGAAAATAAGCATGCATGTCTCCATCAATCAGCAAGCTTTATAATGCAGGTCGTCTTTCATCTGAGAGAAGTTAATCCTCTGGGCTCACTCCATGAGGGATGCATGTTCATTTGTAAACAGCATTCAAACATCTAAGCTGTTCATCAAGAATAGAAAGAACAATTGTTTGTTTTTAGGAGGAAGCAAATCTAATTCATGGAAGAATGCTACTAAAGCCTCTTCAAAACAATTGTCACTAGATTAGTCTATTGTGAATTATTTTGAATTAAGATCTTGTTAAATGACAAGAAACAAGAGTGGTGAAATATGATGCTATGTATTTCTACAATGCTTAAGCACTTAGGGGTACCATCGATAGGGGTGCCATCACTGTCACACACTGATCAAGTATCACATTTGTTTTGTGATTGTGGTCAGAGAGCGTAGTGGCAAACATTCAGACTGCGCTTTGCTTTTCACAAAAGACAGATTCTGATCCAGTTCCTTAGTTCACCACCAAGAAGGGTAGCAAACATGTTTAAATAAAGGGGATTATGGAGGTCATGCACTTTCATCCAAATGGGTGGTCTGTAAAAAGCGTTTCTGAGAGTTTGTGCTCGTGTTACAGGATCATGCGGACCCCTTGGCAGATGAGTTTAGAGAAAGTCAGAGAAGTGCTGCGGGAGGCACTGCGGGCCTGGAGTGACGTCACCCCTCTCACCTTTACTGAGGTCGTCAGCGGACGGGCGGATATCATGATCGACTTTAACAGGTAAAAAAAAAAAAAAAGTTGTTTTCGCTGTCCACTGTGTGCCTTGCATGTGTCAGAATCCATGTTGATGTGTTTAAAGGGGTCACACACATTTTGTCATTTTATTTTTTTCACTCGAGGTCCAGATAGGGAGTCTTGCATCATAATTCATGCATGAACATTTTCCACTCGGTTTGATGTTTTTTTATTGCAGCTTTAGAATTATGTAAATGCACTCTGTTGTGATTGGCTAACGTCCTGAAATATGTAATGAGCTTGTTTATGGGGAGAAATATTTCTAAATAAGTCATATTTGCAGCTTAATTTCGATAGTCTTATATTATCTTTTTGAATTTGAAAGAAAAAGCTCTGAAAATTAGCCTACAGAATGTTTCATAATCCATGAAACTCTTATTTTAAAAAGATGAATACAAATCCGATTTATTATGTTATGACCACTTTAAAGTTTGCAAGTTGCATTCCAAGAATCATCAAAGACAATGTTTCAGTGAAAAAAACTACTTTCAATTTAGCTCACTTTCACTTTATATTCTATAAATCTGTATTTTATTGATGAAAACTGTTTCTCTGGCCTCTCATTTTACTGAGCTTGTAACGCCACATTGTCAGTTGAGAGATGTGTGTTCATTGACACAAAGAGGAAAAGTTTCCACTTCACTAGTCAAACACAGACGCTTTTCATCTCCTCTAGAAGTGGGAGATTAGAGAGGGTGTCGGTTTAGGATTATAGGTTGAAAATTTACACTGCACGTTCATTCATGCACGTGTGTTACGTTTTAAATTCCCATATAAGAAAAGTCATAACTCGGAACACCCGTGGGGTTGAGTTCTAAATATGGACACGCAACACTGCGGCTCAAAATCAAGCCCACAATTTCTTTCTTTTTGAAAAACTAACCTGAATGTTAAAAAGCATGAGTTTAGTTGGTAGCAGATTACTAAAAAATGCATACCCCCCATATTATTTTGCAATGTGGAGAAACGCAATTCAGAAAAAACCCTTGTATGCTTTGTGATTTATGTTATCGTTAGTTACAGCACTAAAAACATGAATTATCATAAGCAAGTATGTTGAAAGATACCGCACAATTTACTGAAATTCTGTCTAAAAAGTATGAAAATTGTTTGAAATGTTTATCTAACTAATTTTTATGACTATATCTTGACAACAATTTGGAGTAGAAACACAATAATTGTCATTAAAAAGCTGAGGTGTTTAAATGCTTTTTACACTATGCAGCTACACATCAGACCAATATAAATGTCCTCTTTTTCAACAGTGTGTTTTATTTGGCTCAAGGCTCTCGCTCCCTGCAGCGCTTCATTTTCTCAGTTTGCAAACTGTATAGTCCATATAAAAACGTGGATTTCAATTAAAGCACTGATATGCAGTTATTGTTTTTCTGAGATACACACGTTTGAAGCTCCAATGAGGGATAACGCTTTTCTTCAAAGCAGAGTGAAATATATCTAAATCCATCTCGCATAAAGCAGAACATCTGGGTTAATTTGTGTAGTTAAGTGTGGAGCTCTAGGCATGCCAATTTCATTTGTTCTAACTCAATCTTAGATTCCATCAACGGGATAGCAGTTGACCGAACATTTAAGGGTTTGTTTTAGCCAGAATAGTGGCCTTCCTTGACCTTTCAGGTCTTCAAGATTTAAAGATATGTGATCCTGCAAGGATGTGCGTAATTTAACCTCCCTACATTTCACAGTGGAAAATTTGGGGTTTGGTTTATCCAGTACCATTCAGCCAGGGTGGAATTTGGCATTCCATTAAGAACAAGGGAATCAGGAAAGTTACTCAGGTGTGGCAGTTACAGGACTATAATGTGGAACAGTCACATGTATTACGGCAATGCCTCTATGCAGGCCATTATTCTCACCCATTCCATACGAAGTGTGCTCATAAAATGATTTTCAGCGATCAGCTCATCAGGCATGTTGATGAAATAAGAGAATGAGAATCATTGGTATTGTCCTGTTGCCTGAGAGACTGTGTTTCACATTTAGGTACTGGCATGGAGACAATCTTCCTTTTGATGGTCCAGGAGGAATTCTGGCTCATGCCTTCTTTCCCCGAACGTACCGGGAGGGAGACATTCACTTTGACTATGACGAGTCTTGGACAGTGGGCAACAGTATGGGTTAGTGAGAATCCTGGTTCATTTGGTGCCCTGTCCTGTAAAAAAAAGATTTTTCGTTGTTTCCATTTTTACTGTGCAAAAAATGCAATTTACTGTGCAAGTCCAAGCAAAATCAACATTTGCACATCTCCGAGCAACACATCATTTAGTTTCTGACTGAATCAATGTTTTTGAATCATTTGAGTGAATACTTTAAGGACTCAAAATAGAGAGAGCTTTGGTGATATTTAAACTAAACTAATATTTAATTACTACAATAGTATTTTCGTGCATGAAATGACATAATAAGTGGAAAACGTTGGTCAAAAGCGTACACACACAATGTATTTACACACAAACTGACCACCAACCTCAACTTTCTGATGCCATCTTTATTTTTTAGCTCATCTGTCACAGAATGGAACATTCAGACAATCCTTGATCCTCCAAAGGCCACATTCTGAAGCTTTCAGATGCAGCTTGTAACTTGTTTTGTACTTGAATGAATCGAACTATTTGGTTCAAGACACTCTCATAAAGGAATCAATGTGCTTGAATTAATCAGTTGAATCACTCAATGATATTTGTCTGACAGAAATACTATATATATACATATTTTAATCCTCTTTCTTTTTACTAGGTACTGACCTTCTCCAGGTGGCCGCTCATGAGATTGGTCATGTTTTAGGATTGCAGCACTCCATGGAACTAGGCGCAGTGATGTCTCCTTTCTACACCTTCTCCTACCCGCTCCAACTGAGTGAAGATGACAAGCGTGGCATACAGTCCCTCTATGGAGCCAAACATTCGGATGACAGAAGGAAGAAGGAAGAGAGACCTCCCAAAGTCACAGAGACCAATGAGATTGAAAGCACTGTGGTGAGTTATATGGCTGATTCTGTCTGATCTTGGGAATCTTGGCAATCCTTCTAATTTGTTATATTTTTTTCCCTATCTTTCCAGCCTGATGCTTGCCAAACCGACTTTGATGCTGTATCCATGATCCGAGGCGAGCTGTTTTTCTTTAAGTCGGGTTATGTATGGCGGATCCGTGATGGTACACTCCAGGCTGGATATCCTGCACTGGCATCCAGGCACTGGAGAGGAATCCCGGGCAACATTGATGCTGCTTTTGAGGACAAGTCTGGAAACATCTGGTTTTTCCAAGGTAAATTGTCTCAAAATAAATTAGACATACAAAAGGTTTGGGTGGGTATCTTTTTTTTTTTTTTTTTTAAGAAGTCTCTAATGCTCACCAAGTCTGCTTTTATTTGATCAAAATACAGTACAAACAGTAATATTGTGAATTATTATTACAATTTCAAATGGCAAAGCTGAATTTTCAACAGCCATTACTTCAGTCTTCAGTCACATGATCCTTCAGAAATCATTCTAATAGAATGCTCATTAAATATTTCTTATTAATCAGTGTTGAAAACAGTTGTGCTGCTTAATGTTTTTGTGCAAACTGGGATTAACAGAATGTTCAAAATAACAGCATTTACACTGTAAATGTGTTTATTTATTGTCACTTTTGATCAAATTAAATATGACCTTGCTGCATAAAAAAGTATTTCAATGAGTGAGTGAAATGAATGAATGAATGAATGAATGAATGAATGAATGAATGAATGAATGAATGAATGAATGAATGAATGAATGAATGAATGAATGGTAGTGTACGTGGACAATGATGGATTCTGTGGTGGTTTCTCGTGGGAGCACTGGCGTCAAAACAAATCATTAAGAAATTGCTCTAAGCAAACTAGATCTTTTAGCATGATGCAGTGTCAAATTACTCAAAAACGTTTGACTACAAGAGAGATCTGGGAATAACCCCAGCAAATAATATTTACAAAAAAAATTATCCAACAATTTTAATCAAGAAAGATACCAGAGAAAGAGACAGACTGAGGTGGGGTATGAGGGAATTGGCTAGCTATGTGTTCTGGCATATTTCTCTTCACGTAAACAGTCATTTTCTGGTAGAAGTATTTGTGCGTATTGCATTAAATTGATCGTGTTTACTGCCTTACATGGTTATGACAGGAGTTGAAATATGGGGTAGGGGTATGGACAGGTTTCATATCATGTACCATTTTAAGTTTTGCAGCTATTTGAAACCGTGTTTATTTTTATGTTTGTTTGTTTATCATTTGTTATTTTACTTTGATTTACAATGCATTTATTTTAGCTTTTTTATTTTCTATGTCACAGATGCTGTGATGTATTAAACCCCTAATATTCCTTTTATGTTCCTTATAAATATAGAAATCCTGCAATCCCAAGCATGCAATTCTCCAATTTCTTACAGCATTACATGCATTGCACTTTATAATCCAGTAAACTGAGCAGCCTTAGCAGGGGTTCAAGACGAATGGAAAATTCATCAGCCGCTGTTTAATGTAACTTCTCTCACCCACTATTCTCTCTGTAGGCCAGAGTTACTGGGTGTTTGACGCAGAGCGGCAGATCACAGGGCCGGACTCTGTACGCCGACTCGGTCTAACAGTGAACGACATCCAGGCAGCCCTTATGTGGGGGGAAGATAAGGCCCAGAAGATCTACTTCTTCAAAAAAGGAAGCTACTGGCGATTCAACCTGAAGGAAAACCGTGTAGACAGCATCCACCCTCGCAGCATGAGAGACTGGAGAGGCATACCCAGTGACATTGATGCTGCTTTCCAGGACCGATTCGGTACGGTTGTCACTGAGACGTGGACTAAATTTACATGCGCACCAATAATGTATTTTTTACAAATAATCAGAGTTAAGGACTTAAAGGGTTAGTTCACCTAAACAGGAAAATTATCCAGTAATTCACTTACCCTCAAAGCCATAGGTGTATATGACTTTCTTCTTTCAACACAATCGGAGTTATATTAAAACATATCCTGGATCTTCCAAGCTTTATAATGGGAGTGAATAATTTTTAAAGCCCATAATAGAGCATCCATTCATCATAAAAGTAATCCGTACGGCTCCAGTGGGTTGATAATATTTATAACTTTTATAAACTATAATCACTGGCTTCCGGTAATGGCCGTACGCGAGTCTAGTTCCAGCGGAAGAGTGACCTTTGACCTGAAGCGTGACGTAGGACATAGACGTAGACGCCTCTAGCGGTTCAAACAATTTAGACTTCTAATTCGTGACCGGTGTTTTGTTTTGCTCTATCCTCTGTGCTTCCGTGTTCGTCAATACGTCATGCGTCGGGTCAGAGTTCACTCTTCTGCCGGAACTAGACTCACGTGAGGCCATTACGGAAGCCAGTGATTATAGTTTATAAAGTTAAAAATATGGATTACTTTTATGATGGATGGATGCGCTTTTTTCGTTTGGCTGAAATAAGAAAGTCATATACACCTAGGATGGCTTGAGGGTGAGTAAATTATGGGATATTTTTTATTTTTGGGTGAATTAACCCTTTAATCGCAGTAAGATGTTTACATGACACGAGTAAACTTCTTTACTCATGTTTACATGCAACTTTCATTATTCACAAAAAAATGGTGGTTATTTTTACCACTGTTATTCACATACAGTAGCTGTGCTTCTGGTCTTAATCTACTAATGTCTTCATTACAATGTTTTTGACCATCAATACACTTTATTATATTCATGCTGCGCAACATTGTCAACATGAACTCAGCAACCCAAAAATGTAATACCTTTACCACTATGTTTATGAATCTGCGCATCACATCACAGTTGCTATTGCTATACGTTGTATTGCGTAAATCTCATTATAAACACATTATTAGGGTGCATATAAACATGTTTTTGAAATTACAAAGGTTATTCTTGATGGAAACTAAAGTCAAAGTCATTCTGTTCCTTATCTCGCCACAGGCTTCGCCCACTTCTTGAGAGGGAAGCAGTACTGGAAGTTTGACCCAGTGGAAGTGAGGGTTCTGGAGGGATACCCACGATATATTGGCATGGATTTCTTCGGTTGTTCTGCAGCCCTGTATCGATGAATCATGGGTGCAACTAGGCATAAATAGCAAATTAGTTTCTAATTTGTTCATCTTTTTCACACACCTAGTGCAACTAGTACCCCACAAACAGTTTTGAACCAATCAAGCTCAAATGTAATTATTCAAGCAGGGTTATTTTTAAAATCAGGTAAAGTGTCAGATATGCAGTCTCCATATCTGACCACTGGATTAAACACTTTTCTGTGGTTTCAAGCAGATACCGTGTATCTACTCAATCTGTCACTCAAGATGCTACATCTGCGCCACTTAAAGGGATAGTTCACCCAAAAATGAAAATTGTGTCATTACTTACCCTCAAGTTGTTCCAAACCTGTATGAGTTTCTTTTTTCTTTTGAACACAAAATAAGATATTTTGAAGAATGTCGGTAATCGGACAGTTGACCATAGCCATTGACTTCCACAGTAGGAAAAATAATACAATGGAAGTCAATGGGAGCTATCAACTGTCTGGTAACCAACATTCTTTAAATTATCTTTTGTGTTTAACAAAAGAAATAAACTCCTATAGGTTTGTAACAACATGAAGGTGAGTAAATGATTACAGAATTGTTATTTTGGGGTGAACTATCCCTTTAACCATAATACGGAAATTGACTGTTGCTTCTCGTCTGCATCACATTGACTCTCATCTCTCAGGAAAAGCAGGAAATTCTGGCCTTAAAATATTTTTCGTACGTATTGTGTAATTGATTATTTATTTTTGTGTATTTTTTGGCAGTATTGATAGTGTTAGGAAAACAGTCATTTTTTTTGCAAAATACCATAGTGTGCCATGCCATTAGATAAATTATTTGACAAATTGAAAGAATTTAATGGGTTAAAAAACAGTTACATGCCGTTGATAACCACAGAAGATCATTTTGACCGTAAAAACAAGCAATAACAAAAAAAAAAAATGCATTAACTATAATGCACTTATAATGGAAGTCTATGAGACAAGTGATTCCTAAGGGGGTTATTAAAGCAGAAATGTATGTTAATAGAGTAATTCCTCCATAAAAATGTGCTTTTTGAGTTGTAACGTTATCTAAATTGTTCTTTTTCAGTAGTGGGAATGCTTGGAAGAACTGGTAATAGACAGCGTGACAGGTGCTGTTGCTAAAATGTGTATTAAAGGTACAATATGTAAGATTTGTGCATATATTAAAATATCCCAAAATCACAAGGCCAGTGTTATATATTTTGTTAAGTTGATTACTTACAATATCCCAAATGTTTCCAACTATTTTTAAATCATGAGAAAATTGCAATTTTAACCAAGGAAACGGGGCGTGTGAGCAGGGGTGAGCTGGGAGTCGCCAGTCAATGGCGTCATATCCGCGTTACCCTCGGTTTCCGCTCGTACTGCGTGGAGTCCTGGACAAATGCGGAAGTTGTAGTTGTAGCGTCTATCAAGCAACAAACGTTAGCTTGTTTCGTGCAGTCGTTATGAAACACAATTAGTCTTTACCGATTGCAGCTGGTTCTGTCGACAAAGACAAGTCCCATAAACGTACGGGTCAATTTTATATATTCCAAATGTAGCATTCAGTAATAGTTATGTTTATGTAAGGAAAGTATTATTGCTTTAGGTTTGTTTTTAGTTTATTGACATTGTTTATCACGTCTGGTGTTTATGGCCATGTAAAAAAAATATAGCATGTGTTATACATAAAGATTAATCAGTCTTTTGGCAAATGATGTGGATATGTTCGAATGTACTTTTACAACAATTGTTTAGAACACGTAAAACTGCGCAGTGTTATCACAACAATGAATTCGACAAATACAGTAACATCTATGATAACCAATTTAGTGTTAAACTTTACTTTTCTTGCGGTTAATTCATTTTAATGAAATAAAAGCATGTCATTAAACACAACATTTATAAAAATAGAACTTTACCTCATCCATGATTTTTCTATTCCCGTCTGACTGATTTACATCCACGGTGGAGTTAAAAACGACAGTTCCCATCATTCCGCGCTCCTTCACATCGTCATCAAGCTACGCTGTTGTTGTTATTGTTTTGGAATGTAGCGCCCTCTAGCGGCAGAAAATCTTGCATATTGTACCTTTAAATCTGGAAGATTCCTTTAATGCCCTAAATATTTCAAAATAAAAGTGCACATATCTACTTACATTAGCAGTTTAAGTTCAGAGGCACTTTTGGTATAGGTGATACAAATGTAGTTACCAATGTTTACTGGACTTTGTAGATCTAGCTGAACATTTTTTTAAAATTTGTTTGTTGAAGCATTTAGTGCTCTTCAAACCGACAGCGATTTCATTCATTTTCAATGAGAAATGGCTATTTCACAATGGTTGTCAGTGTGTAAAGGACTTATGAAGACCTCTTCTTCAATTGTGATAATGTCTATGTTACAGTGCAGGTCACTGGTGCACATGTTGTGTAATTCCAATCAAACTTTTTGCATAGTGGGGCTACTGAGGTATATAATCCTTATGGCCTGGGTAATGATGGCTTTTGATCTAAGGAAACTGTACACTTCTCATTCACTGTTATTATAATTTTTGACATGTAATCAGTTCTTTCTCTTGTTATTGTTTTTAATTATCCATTTACTGTGTAAATATATTGTAAAAAGAACTGTATTACATTTCCAGCTCCAATAAAAGTCTCTCTTTGTTTATTGTATTCTGTCTAAGTATCTGTTGTCTCGGCTCATTTCAGAGATAATTTGATAATATGAATTATCAAAGATTCTGCATAGAGCTTTTGCTCCTAAATTACTTTCCTTTACAGCTTGTAATATTATCAATGTTTGTGTGTTTCTTCAGCTTCGGCCACTTTTATGAAACGAACAGACTTTATTTTTTATTGCTTATATGAGAATAACATATTGGAAATTATTCACTATGCCTTCATTATTTATTTTGCAACCTGTTTTTTTTTTACTCTTGTCATTGACTCAGACTTTTTTTTAATATATATACAGTGGGGATAACAAGTATTTGATACACTGCCAATTTTGCAGGTTTTCCCACTTACAAAGCATGTAGAAGTCTGTAATATTTATCATAGGTATTCTTCAACTATTAGTGACGGAATCTAAAACAAAAATCCAGAAAATCACATTGTATGATTTTTAAGTAATTAATTTGCATTTTATTGCATGACATAAGTATTTGATACATCAGAAAAGCAGAACTTAATATTTGGTACAGAAACCTTTGTTTGCAATTACAGAGATCATACGTTTCCTGTAGTTCTTGACCAGGTTTGCACACACTGCGGATTTTGGCCCACTCCTCCATACAGACTTTCTCCAGATCCATCAGGTTTCGGGGCTGTCTCTGGGCAAAAACGGACTTTCAGCTCCCTCCAAAGATTTTCTATTGGGTTCAGGTCTGGAGACTGGCTAGACTTAGACTTAGACTTAGACTTAGACTTAGAAAACTTTAATGTCCTCAGAGAGGCAATTTGTTGAAATTTGTGGCTAGGCCACTCCAGGACCTTGAGATGCTTCTTACGGAGCCACTCCTTAGTTGCCCTGGCTGTGTGTTTCGGGTCGTTGTCATGCTGGAAAACCCAGCCACGACCCATCTTCAATGCTCTTACGAGGGAAGGAGGTTGTTGGCCAAGATCTCGCGATACATGGCCCCATCCATCCTCCCCTCAATGCGGTGCAGTCGTCCTGTCCCCTTCCCCCCAAAAGAATGATATTTCCACCTCCATGCTTCATGGTTGAGATGGTGTTCTTGGGGTTGTACTCATCCTTCTTCTTCCTCCAAACACGGCGAGTGTAGTTTAGACCAAAAAGCTCTATTTTTGTCTCATCAGACCACATGACCTTCTACCATTCCTCCTTTGGATCATCCAGATGGTCATTGGCAAACTTCAGATGGGCCTGGACATGCGCTGGCTTGAGCAGGGGGACCTTGCGTGCACTGCAGGATTTTAATCCATGACGGCGTGGTGTGTTACTAATGGTTTTCTTTGAGACTGTGGTCCCAGCTCTCTTCAGGTCATTGACCATGTCCTGCCGTGTAGTTCTGGGCTGATCCCTCACCTTCCTCATGATCATTGATGCCCCACGAGGTGAGATCTTGCATGGTGCCCCAGAACGAGAGAGATTGACCGTCACCTTGAACTTCTTCCATTTTCTAATAATTGCGCCAACAGTTGTTGCCTTCTCACCAAGCTGCTTACCTATTGTCCTGTAGCTCATCCCAGTCTTGTGCAGGTCTACAATTTTATCCCTGATGTCCTTACACAGCTCTCTGGTCTTGGCCATTGTGGAGAGGTTGGAGTCTGTTTGATTGAGTGTGTGGACAGGTGTCTTTTATACAGGTAACGAGTTTAAACAGGTGCAGTTAATACAGGTAATGAGTGGAGAACAGGAGGGCTTCTTAAAGAAAAACGAACAGGTCTGTGAGAGCCGGAATTCTTACTAGTTGGTAGGTGATCAAAAACTTATGTCATGCAATAAAATGCAAATTCATTATTTAAAAATCATACAATGTGATTTTCTGGATTTTTGTTTTAGATTCCGTCTCTCACAGTTGAAGTGTACCTATGATTAAAAAATACAGACCTCTACATGCTTTGTAAGTGGGAAAACCTGCAAAATCGGCAGTGTATCAAATACTTGTTCTCCCCACTGTATATACATATAATATTTGAAAACATTAATTTTATATTTAAAATAATTCTAAGAATTTTTGGATAATCTGATAATCTAATGTTTTAAATGTCATTTCCACCACAGAATGTTATCAACGCAATACATCACATGAAATGCGATGAGAATAACATTGTGGTGAAGTAAAGAGGATCAAAAGTGTCCATCCCACCCTCTCTGGTCTGGTTCTAATATGTTCTATCAGAGGTTTTGGGGTGGAAATGGAAGACGGCTGTACCGCAGACCCTCCTGCCGAGACAATTCCAGAATCCTGCTGTCTTGGCCCGCTTTCAGACTGAAATTCCCCTTTCCCCTGCTTCTATCACACAGAGCAAATTTGTAACACAATGACATTGCAACACAATGACATCATTATTTCAGTTCCGTTTTATGTGAAGCATCTGTTCCGCCATCCTTCGCCAAGTTACCACGTTTTGGGTTTCACTAGATGTCGTGCTGCTTTGGACGAAACGCAAACCCCGATTCTTGCGTTATAAAGGATTTGAAACAGAATCGGTTCATAATCATGCTTACTAAATGGGCTCACCAGTCATGAGTGTCTTTGTGTGTTTTTTTTTCACATAAGAAAGCCTTAGGGGAGCGCGGGGCACAACCTAACGCGGGGCTAAATGTAACACGGACCTTTTACGTAGTTACTCAGGGTCACGCGGGTTGTGTTTACGATCTTTTTCTCTCGCTGCCAGAAGACGGTCTCCCGTGGATTTGTGAAAAGTTTTGGTAATATTTTGTGAAGATACGGGACAAAGAGTGTTTTGACACCATCTAAGTATTTTTTTTCATCATACGTATTTTTCTGTTTCTGAGTTGTGTGTGTACGTCACCAAATCTAACTTTATATATTGCCTTAATCACTGTCTTGTTGGCTAAAACATGGCACCATTTTGAAACATGTCAGCAACTCCTAGCAACTGTTAGCTAGGTTTAAAATATTTTTTACACAGCGGGGTTGGTTGTAACACAGTGTTACAACTAAGCCGCCAAGTGTTCACAATATTGTAGCCTATGGGATTTGTTTACTATATTGCTCACTTGTTTATTTATAAAAAATATTGCCTGTTTTCATGTAATAAACACTTTAAAATGTGATTTTAAGCTTGTTTTTATTATTATTACTGTTACTATTAATAATAATAATAATTTTGCATGCAAAACTGTGCAGCCCTTTCCTATATCTCTATCCATGATATTGATCCATAATAGAAGGATGATTGGATGAGGGATGGATGTATGGATATCTATCTATACAGATGTACAAACAATATCAAACTATACAGATAAAATAGTACTGAATTATGTGTGTTACAAGTGTTACAACTAACCCCTCTGTCTGTTACAACTAACCCCGCATATGGGGTAAGTTGTAACATTTGCACTTCTGTCACTTTCAGTGCAACTGTACAAAAATGGAAGGTCCTAGAAAAAACTTTAAGTGTTCATTTGTAGCAGAGATGTGTATGTTTCTTGTGTAAAAAAAAGATTAATCTAACCTAATTGTTTTTTAAATAATTGAGCCAAAACCAAAATGCGTTAGGTTGTGCCCCGCTCTCCCCTACACCAAATCTGATTACCGGGCAGTCAAACCATTTCAGAAGCATTTTTGTGTTTTATGCTTTTCATTCAAGAGCTTAGTTCCGTTTATGCATATTACATCCTCCAAAAATGAAATTATTTTCAAGGTTTCCTAACACCCAGAACACTCTGGCAACTGACTAGCAAACAAACAGAACCCATTATATCAGTTGCTGAGTTAGTGATTTTTGCACACGTCAACACCCCTCATGTTGTCATGAATTAAGACGAACTCTCGCTAATAAAGTGGCATTGTTCTCGTTCAGTAGTCATAGAGGCCAGACACTGTGCCAGACGTCTTAAAGTGCCGCTGTTACGCATAGCCTACACATGTACTTCTTCTAAGAGTATGTTGTAAAACACATGTCTGCATTTTGAACTTGAAGAAGGACGCTTGCCTTCAGGATAAAACAAGCCTACACAGGTCTAACCACAAGCATGCGCACACAGCTGACCCGATCGACCCCAGCAATATTTCTCTCATTAAATTAAAAAGCAGATTGTTTGTATGTTGACATATTTCCTATAAATCACATACAACATTGCAACTGAGAAAACATGTGGCTTTTAATGATTGCTGCAGAATAAAACCTAACTTTTTTTAGAATCATGTCTGTTCCTAATCCTGATCGGTCTGAATCATGATCTGATTAAAAGTCAACAGTCAGATTTTGAGTTTGTTAAAGGGGTGGTATAATGCCCTTTTCACAAGATGTAAAATAAGTCTATGATGTCCCCAGGATATGTATGTGAAGGTTTAGCTCAAAATACCCCACATAATTTTTTATATAGAATGTAAAATTGTCACTTTTTGAGGGTGAGCACACACCGTTTTTGTGTCTGTCTCTTTAAATGCAAATGAGCTGCTGCTCCCGGCACAGTGGGCGGAGCTTCAACAGCTCCTTTACCTCACACAGACATGCACTGAAAATGTCAAAGTTTATGTTCAAACCGGAGTCAGACAATGATGGAGAGACTCTAGAAGAAGTGACAACATGTAGAATGCAACAGGACATTTCTGAATGGTTAGTTGATGAATTTATGTAGCTGAAGTGTAGTTATCTTCTAGTCATTGATTAGCACATTCTGTCATGATAATCTATAAATCGCGTTCCCGAGGGAGGGGTTTATGTACATTTTAGGGTTGGTGATGTCACTAACTCGGGAGGAATGTCGTGTAGTCCCTACAAGCCGTTTGTTGTAGTCTTTAAAAAAACGATTTCTTAAAAAGCAAATATCTTCCTTTGCTTTGAACTTTGAGCGTTGTAACTCTGCAGATGTTGTTTATGCTCAAACAGCAACATTACCCACTAACTAAAGTTAGAAAATTGAAATCATAATCAACCACCCTTTTAATCATGTACTGACAACCTCTCCTGATAGATGATCTTCATAAGACTGGAATGTCCAATTTGTTTGTTCGAGTAAGGACAAACAAGCATAGACCTTATTCACAGCAGCACCAACTTTGATTTTAAATGGGAATGAAAGCGAGGCTGTGAAGGATAGACATAGGCTATACATCTCTTCATTGGGTTGTACTGTTATTAGGGGCCAAGCGCCGAAGGTGCATATAGGCAACTATTGTATCTGCTAGTTTTCTTCTTCTTCTTCTTCCGCTCTTGAGTCTTTGGCAGCCCATAACTGTATGGTAAAAAGTTGTGAAATGTGGCACACAGATAGAGGACAGTCTGAACATTAACCACAGCAATTTTGGAGTCTACAAATCAATCCCTCTAGCGCCACCAACTGTCCAAAGTTTCATTTGTTTGTTCTAATAACTTTTTAACCATAAGGGATAGAAACAAAATTAGGGTTAGGGTATTACAATTAGATTAACAAAATGTCCTCTGATTCCTTGACCCAAGACAATTAAATCATCTTCAGACCAAACAAACTGTAAAAAAAGGTTTGAAAAGCTTTTTTGTTAAACCCAACCACTCTCAAATAACGTGCAAACATTTCTTTCCAAACCCATTCTGTTAACTATAGTTTGTTTACTGGTTTAAGTGAACAGTTTAAACTAGGCTTGACAAACACAGAAATGCATGTATCTGTGAAAAATCGTTTTCGTTGTGGTTCAGCACTAAGTTACTTAAGTCGCCAATTAGCCTAATAGTGTTTTCTTGTTATACTTTAGTTTTATTACTTTTATACGCATGAAATCCCGTCACAGTCACCCAGAGATGCTTGTGCGTTGGTTTTAGTGGTCAAGTGCAAGAAAGAAAAACATCCTAATAATGAAAAAAAAGTGTAAATATATGACTTTCCAGAGTTTTAGGGATGCAGTAACATGTTCAGGTAAAGTTCCTACATTGCATCAGTATGTTCCATTTACATCTATTTTATAGGTTTCAAATATTCAATGAACAAATAATATACAGTGAAAAGTCTGAAAATGACCCATTGTTTACTCAATGCATGTTAGTGCTTGCTTAAAATGAATCTTTTAATTCTAAAAATGAAATTGAATGTCATTGATTCTTAAGCGCACAACAAATGTCAAGGGGGCTGGAACTCTACTGTATTTATTATTCCCATTACTTTTTCTAGAACCACCAATTGCATGTGCTGTGATAGATTGGCACAGGGTTATAGGAATGCATAATCTATCACAGGCATCGTCTAATGAGGGCTTTGTGGATTTTGATTGAACTGCCTCCAGTTTCCATACACATTAAAGACACATCATCTCAAATTTCAAAAGAATGCTTTGGAAACTGAAGCGAGCGGTCCTTTGTGCATGACGTATCTGGTTGAGAGAACAGATTCTGGGCCCGGCTGATGAACTAATGCACAGAATGAGACAGCAGACGACAGGACACTTAAAAATGACTGCTGGAACAGACATTGAAAAACCTATTTTTAAGCATCCCAATATAAACCAAGACAAATTCATAGTTCCCATAGCTTTAAAGCAAGGAATTGGTATGACTAAAAGTGCAACATCTTAGTGAAGAGTAGAAAAACAGCATTCACTATATAAATTAAAATAAAATTAAGATTTTATTAATTTCAATGGTTCCTGGAAATAATAATAATTGTTATTATATTGACACTTAATTATTAAAATATTTTCTAATTATCATTTTATTATTTTTAGAATTACTTAGAGGTTTTTAATGACTGAGATCATTGTACTTAATACATAATAATATATAAATATATACACAGAGAACTATAAGAATACAATTTGCCATTGTCTTTATTTAAAAAAAGCAAGTCAAGTTCATAGTATGCATTAGCACCTTTAACGAAAAGCACAATACTCAATCAAAGCTTCTCAACAATGTCCTGTTCTTACAACCAGACTAGACAGAGGTCTCTATAACTGAAGACCAGATAAACGGCATGACAGGCTTTCTAAGGGGACGTCCCGAACAGCCTCCATGAGGTTGCCAGATCAGAGTTTAAAGGCCTGGTATTAAGAAAGTGTGTAATGCTGTGTGGACTGAGGAGGTCAGAAGGCTGGAGGAATGTTATCTAGAGCTGTGTAGATCTGTGCAAAAGCCTCCAGCAACCCTGAGGCCATTCGAGAGACTGAGCTTATTGAGTGGCAGCATCAGTAACGTCTTGTCTTTACCAGGCCGGGGCGGTGTTGGCAAGTCGTCGCATACGCCTGCGAAATTTAAAAAAAAGCAATATTATTCAGATGCAATACATGTGTATTCATTATATATAAAACAAATAAAAAGTTGTCTAGTAGGCAAGGTCTATTTTCTCACCTTGTGTTTCTGTCCTGGTCTCTGATTTTCTTCTCCATCTCTGCGTCTGTCAGGGTCTCCAGCAGAGGGCACCACTGGTCGGCATCACCCGTGTTCCGAATGGCAATCTCAACCGTTGGTAATGGGTTCTCACTACAGGAAATGAGCCAGATGGGGTCAGAAGTGGACAGCATCACTTTAACATCATGGAAGGCCAATGATGCATCATTGATGACCACTGAGGCACAAAGGTGATGAATGCTATCTAGAAATACCTAGTAAACTTTTGTAAAGGAAAACGGTTCATATAAATGATATGATTTACTTTTAACCGTCATACAGATTTCAAAGCCATGCTTGTGGCAGCACATGCAGGGGTCAAACAAGAACAGTCTGTTCTGGTATCACTAGGTTTATGCTATGTCATTTTTAAAAGGAAAACTGAATTTGGCATTAACGGCATGTCAATATACAGGGACAAGTCCTGCAAAGATATAAAAAATAAGATGAAAGTACTCAGCTTCCCGGGGTATGAAACGTGGGGGGTAAGAGGGAGAGAAGATCAAGAAATTTTGAAGCATATTGACCTGAAATCAGACCTATTGGAACAGACAGTGGGAGAAGCAAACAATTAGAAGGTTAAAGCAAAAACAAAAAGCAATGAAGTTAATCACACAGAATGAAACAAAAAACTCAGTAACATTTTAACTAAACCTCAAAGCGAATAATGTGCCATTTTCACCTATGATCTACAGACAGCATGATCTCATGGTGAAAATGTAATGCTAACCGGTTATGCCCTCACAAACCACAACCTCTAAAAGGCTAAAGTAAGGTTGCAAGCCATGCAAGAGAAAAGCAACTGAATTATGAATCATTATGGAAGCAAAAATTAATGTAGGCTGTACTGCAGGGAGAAAATGTAGTTACTTTATAACCAACGGAGGAAAGAGAAACACATAAAACTACTTCAGGGCACAATAAAGAGAAGTCACAATGTTTAAACGGTTGTCTGCTTGCTGTCGGACAAATAAACGAGATTGTAAAGGCCCAGACCGCATTAAAGATGGTCTCAATTTCGTGGCGTCAAGACATGCCATGTGTGTATATATGACCACATTATGGAAATTCCACTTCATACAACCTTATAGAACACCGTAAATCATTGTTTAAAATGGAACCAGGCCCCAGACATCTCTACAATCAAACAATGCAGTACAGCACAAACAGACACAGATATCAATGTAAATATTACATGCAAGAACACCATGTGAGACATACGCTACCGTCCAAAATAATTGGGCTTGTACGTTTTTTTATTTTATTCAATGCTGCATTTATTTAATCAAAAATACAGTAAAATAGCAATATTGTGAAAATATTTTTAAAAATATTATTTTATTTATTCCTGATGACAAAGCTGAATTTTCAGCATCATTACTTCCGTCTTCAGTTTCACATGATCCTTCATAAATCATTCTAATATGCTTATTCATATTATTATAAATGATGAAAACACTTGCACTACTTAATATTTTTGTGGAAACCTGATATATTCTTTGATGAACAGAAAGTTCAATAGAATTTAAGACAGAAATTATGTAAACAAATGTCACTTTCGATTTCAATTTTGATTTCAATTTATTGCATACTTGCTGAATATAATTAATTTCTTTAAAAAACATATGACTTATTTTATTAGTTTAAGAATACACGTTTAAAAAGTTTATTTAAACATTTATTACTACTAATTAACTTATTATTACTTCTAAAAATGTTTAATAAATGCAATCCTCTGTACTCGTTTTTTCACTCCACTTGTTTGTTGCTGCTATGAGTTTTAGTTCCTTGCATGACAGTGATTAGAATGCCATACCAGACACATAACCCATATAAGCATCTTTCTCACTGATAAATAGGTTTTTGTGGCGAGTGGGAAAAAATTCAACCTACATGCAAAGAAGTTGGATCATTGTCAAGGCATGCCTAGTTTCTTTTTTGTATTTTCTGCGAAAACTGTGAATAGGTTTTCAGTCTGTTTACAAAATACCTTCTGATTCTTGGGTAAATTCCAAGGCAATATTACAGGCTAGGGAAATAATTCACTCTCTGCCTTATGACAGTGAAGTGGCGGTATAAATACTAAAGAACAAATCATGTCTCAACAGTGAGCCGCAGAGGGAATACCACAGCGAGTCTTCCTTTACACTCACTGTACGGATTATAAATGAGTTTGGAGATCATAAATCATGGCAAGCAGGGATTTTGAAAACAAGAAACTGTCCTAAAATGACTCTACGGGGAATACAGTGTTTCTAGAGCGGTTTGTGCATCAAGCAACTTCATTTATGGACCATCATCATCCTGAAACTAAAAGCCCCAAGGCACATGCATTTTATATCAATAATTGTCACACACTGTGAAGCACTGCTGGTCCATATGAGAAAGCAAAAGAATAAAAATTTAACTAGAACTCAAACTTATGTTTGAGGCGAGCATTAACTGGCCAATATTGGAAGAGTATGCGTGTTGCTCACCTGAAGGCGTACGTCCTCTGGTGCCAGCTGAGCTGTCCGCGGATGCTGTAGGCGATGGTGGTGACGAACTCTCCACCGAGGCCCAACTCAGAGCAGAGCTTCAAAGCAAACGTTTCTGGTGAGTTCTCCTTCTCTGACATGTCCCATTCGAACTGATCCACCAAAGAGATGTTCCCCACATGAATGTTTAGCTGAAAGTACAATGCAGGTCAGCAATGGAATTAACTGGGGATGCATGATATATCAGCCACCATGTGGTTATCGGCCCGATATATGTTCATTTTTAATATTATCGTTATCGGCCCAATAAGAAACTTGGCCGATATATTAAAGCCGATAAGTAATGGATTATTTTTCTTCAGCTGAGACACTTCATGCGCACTCTTCGCATTGATGTTTTTGACTTGATTACTTGAAATATGATTGGAATCACTTCAAAAAAGAAAAATACAGTTAAGTGCAAGATGTGCAGTGCAAGTCTGTCATATAGGCTAAGGCTACATTAAATTATAATGAGAATATCATTATAATTGTGTGCTTGGGGCATGGATTTAATGGTGAGACTTTTGTTTTTGTAGGCTCTCAAAAAGTATATAAAAATTTGGATTTAGATTTATCGGCCAACATATCGGCTTTTAATAATAAAGAATTATCATATCGGCCAATTTTGATATCGGTGCATCCCTAGAATTAGCCCCATGAATTATGATTGCCTTTTAACAGACTAAATTTACACTGTTCGTTTTTGGGATTGACAACCGGATTCACTGACAGGTGTGAATCTCAATGTCCCATTCACACAGCAACTTACCGTAACGCCTCGAATACTGTCAGTATGAATGTGCAACGGGAGTCAAGCCTGTATTCTCTATACAGTAACCAGTGACCAAAGTAATATCAAAGATGGCGACGGCCAAAAAACGGAAAAGTCCAATCTTCATTAATTGATAGCAGTTTTTATATCTGGGTGAAGAGCGGAGCATTTGAGTCGTGCGTAGAACACAAAACTGAATGGAGCAGAACAGTTACTGGATCTAAAACCTTTAGATGACGCACAGCTCACTGTAAGTTACAAAACCACAACTGAAAACCTGCAACACTCGATGGACACGCATTTGTGCAGTGCAGAGCGGCTCTCTCGCACTGTATGACGTGAAAAACAAGTAGTTGTCCAGTTCGGTTCCGTTCACAGCACAGGTTTTTCGAAAATGTGGTGTTGAGTCCTGAAAATGTACAGGTGTGATTTCGGGTATACTAGAATGCGGTAACTCCCATAAATAACTGAACTGTGTTAAAGACTCAAATACAGGACTGACAAAACAATTCTGCTGCTGTGTGAACACTGCCATAAAGAGACCATTTTACAAACAAATATAAATTAGGCCTTGATCAGCTAATTAAGTCTAATTTAGTCCAAACTGATCAAATAAAAAAATGTGCTTTTGGGTACTACTGTGAAACACACCTTAATGATGACCCTCTGGTCTGTCTGCTCATCCAGAATGCTGTCGGTAGGGTAGGACTCGATCTGCTGTCTAATGGCCGAGGCGATGGCGGGGACGAAGGCGAGAGGATTCAGGTCCAGGTCATCACACAGGATCTCAGCAAACATCTCTGGAGTCATAAGTTTCTCTGGAGACGCAAAAAGCAGACACTTCTGCACTTAAATGTCTTTAGCATGAATGCATCTTGCATTCAACAGCAAAAGAAAAGAAAAAACATACACTACCATTCAAAACCCTTAAGTCAGTGAATTTTTTTATACTTTTATTCAGCAAGGATGAATTGAATTGAGCAATAAAGTGCCATAAAGACCGTAACATTTCCATTTCAAACAAATGCTGCTCTTTTGAACGTTCTTTTGAACGATCAAAAAAAATTTGATCAGTTTCCACAAAAATATGAAGCAGCACAATTGTTTCCAACATATTATTATTAAAAGTAATAAATGTTTCTTGAGCACCAACTTAGCATATTAGAATGATTTCTGGAGGACCATGAGATACTGCAAATGAAAATATACTAAAATATATAGAAAAGTTACTTTGAATCATAAGAATAAGTCAGAGCATCTAAAACACACACAGACAGATTGTGTCTGACCTTCATGATTTTAATTTTTCTTTTTTAAAATAATGAGAATGAGAGTTTTGCACCTTACTGTATTGACTATTTGGGGGGAAATTATGCGTAACTCATGAAATTAATGTTTTTTATTTTGTCGCCTTACCGTTCATGTTCCAGGTGAAGGCATCTCTGAGCTTCTGCCCATCAATCTCCATGTCCAAGCGGATAGGCACCAGGACCTCTGCCTGGGATGCATTTTCGTGGATGACTGCCGGGTCGTGGTCATCGAAACTATGCATTGAAAGAAAGCAGAGACCCATAAACACACTCTATAATTAATTAGCACCATATGCGCAGCATGTGCTCTTCAACTCCACCCCAGGGCTCGGATTCTGAACAACTGCCCACATTTTTCCTTCATGTCCTGCCCTTTTCTGACACAACAAATGCCTGAAAGTTTAACAACCTGCATATGTGATTATGTGAGGGATTTAAAATGCTTGTCTTGTAAGTAATGACAGCAGAATGAAGTAGTTTTGGAGCTTTGCTTTAAACCAACAGCTGGCTGGCGGCATTCTAGTCTGAAGTGTCTAATTTAAAGCCAATCATTGACATTTACCACAGTCCTCAGAAGGATATGTTGAAAAATTGCAAGGTCCATTACTTCCTCTTGGGATAAGATGATATAGGTCAATTGACCCTTCGCAGGGAGCTTGATTGACAGGCGATCTGACCAATCATACTTCCCCATCCGCCATTTTGTCGGACAAAGCAGTCAGAAGAGTTAGTAGATTAATATGGGAGAATTTGAGCTTGAAAAACAGTGTACTGACGTCTTTCCGCGGTTAAAACAACATTCCTTATGTTCATTCATGTTTATTTGATGCTATAAATGAACTAGAAGGAAGAGATGATCGGTTCACGAGCAGCTTTAACTGAAGCTCTACAGCGATCTGACAGACACATTAAAGAGCCACAAAAAGGTATTTATTGTAAATTTATTTTAAAAAATGACCAAATTTGAAAGGTGAGACTGTTTAATACGTTTAATATCAAAAGTAACCTGGTCTGTCCTGTCTGTCAGCGTGTTGTTAGTCTCCTCTCTGCTCCACGATGTATTTCTCACTGCGTGAGAACATGGTGTGGCATGAGAGCGGAGTAGCTTGTCGGGCATAGCGACAGTAACTAAGGGGGGCGGGTCTTTGCGAACGGTCAATTGAGGGCCTAATAACACAAATTGACTTTGAGCGTTTGAACCTTTATCAGGTTATCTTTTCGTGAAGGAAATGAGGAAGAAGGAACTTCAGCATGTCCAAAGGAAAATGAGCCTAACAAGGGTATTTGCTTTTCATAACAATCAGAAAAGATTCTGTCAGCGATAAACAACATAACCTGAAAGAACCCGTTCGCAATAACAAGCCAGTGTTTTGGACTATTGCTTCATCTGCTGACCCAAAACAACGAAGTCATGGGAAGTATGTAGCGGAAATGTGGTTTGGTTCCTTCATAAACATCCTCTGGTTCGATATTGTCCTGATAACATCATGCAACAATCCACCGTTGCTTAAATAATCATCCAGTTTTACATTTCTTAATTATATTTAGATTGAGTAACATGTCGATGATTGTTGACAGGTCGAACCTAAGAAATGTTTAAAGACCCGTGAAATGGCTTGAGCACATTTTCTTTCCTGTGTTGACATATTTCCTACTGAAATATTTCAAATGGAGGCTGACAGCATCAATTTGGCTTTGTTTTCCCAGAAAGAAATTGTAAACATTTAGAAGTACGCAAGCATATACATTACCAATCAAAAGTTTGTGGTCAGTAAGACATTTTAATCTTGAAAAAATCCAGAAAAAATGGATCACGGTTTCCACACAACTATGAAGCTGCACAACTGTTTTCAACTTTGATAAGAAATGTTTCTTGTGCAACGAAATCAGCTTTTAGGAATGATTTATGAAGTGTCATGTGACAGTGAAGACTGAAAAAAATTCAGCTTTGACATCACAAGAAAAAAATTACATTTTAAATTATAATCAAATAGAAAACAGTAGTAATAAGTAGTAGTACTATTTCTAATTAAATTATGATTATACTAACTTTTAAGAAGTAATAATAATTTGCAATATTACTGTTTTTACTGTATCTTTATCAAAGAATTGCAGCCTTGGTGAACATCTTACCTACCCCAAAACTTTTGAACAAGTTCAAGTTCACTTTATTTCTATAGCACATTTACAACAGCCACTAGGCTGACCAAAGTGCTTTACAGAACAACCATTTTAAAAGATAGTAAGACCTGAATAACAAAAATAAAAACACAAATAAGAGCAGCAAAGCTAAGCGAAACCTTAAAAGCATACACAACTGTTCTTAAGTTTGGGGTTAGCAAATATATCATTTATCTTACTGACGCCAAACTTATGAATGGTAGTGAATGTGTTTTTTGTGTGTATTAAACTCTCATTACTTATATTACCATAATGGAAATGTCCTTTTCTTGTCACGTCCCATTCGGTTTCTGTTGATAGTGGTGGAACAAGGCACTGCGTCCAGGTGATGGGAGCTGTTGGGTAGGGTAGGCACCCATTGACTGCTCCTCTTTCCCTTCTGCTCCCTAAATTTCAGATACAAAGTCACAACAACATAAACTTCAATAGAAAATTATCTTTTTGGGGTTATATATATATATAATATGTGTGTTTATATAATATAATATGTGTGTAATGTGTGTTTTATGTACAGTATATATGTATGTGTGTGTATATATATATATATATATATATATTATATATATATACACATGCATATATAAAACACATACAAAATAATTAAGATAGAATACATCGATCAAATCTGCTATAAAACACTTTTTTAAAAATCTATTCACAAAACTGACTGGAAGTGTCCATATGTGTATTAATAAAATCAACCCCAGTTGACTTGGTGCTGTGTTTATTATATTTGTATCACTTCTTGTTCTCCATTTAGACCTGTACATCACATAACCGAGGACCACTAGACTCCTCACCTGAGATACGCCGGCGGCTCTGTGCTGATGGACACTGCCTTGTACTTCTCATCATTCCCCTCGAAGATCTCCTCACATTCAGACGCCTTCAGCAGGGTCACACTGGTGGCTAAAGTTGTGTAACCATGATTTAAAACAAAAACACTGCACAAACTGCTGTCTAGAAGCAGGACTAAGGGACTATGAGATATGTGCTGCTTACAGGTGCTTTCTGGACCTGAGACTTTGAAAAGATCATTCAAAGGGAAAGGAATCACTTACCGTGTGAGGATGCTACTATCTTCTTCCGCTCCTCCACGGATGCAAGGCGTCTCCATAGTGACGGGTACCGCTTATACAGAGAGCCTCTGAACATCCGCAGGTAGTTGCCAACCTAAAAAGCAAAGACAAAGTAAATACTAAATGTTTTTAAAGGAAGACACTACACTGTTTTTTCATTCACTGGTCAATTTTGAAATGTTGGGCTATTTTGCTCCCATAATTTGACTTTGATACAGACCTAGTGGAAAGAAAACATCCAAAATATACATTTAAGTGTTTATTTTATTACACTTCTCTTTGCATCTGTAGATTTCAATTACAATACATATCTTTAAAGGCTGTATTCTTAAAATTAGTTTTTTTCTCCTGCACTGAGACAGAAATCTCCACTTCAGTCGCATTTACACAAAACCTATATAATAGTAGGTTAGTTAGTTGATAATATATCATTCAGCTAGTTTATCAAACATTTTACTCTTACAGATATAGTTTGTTCTTGCTGTTGACAGTATTTTCTCATTTGATAGAGTAATAAAAAGAGATATCCAAAATCCCCTCTGTATAAACATTTAAAATGATGTCAACAAAATGAAACGTGAATTTTGAACCTGGCTTTATTCAATGTTCAGATTTCTGTTTCTTGAAATGTATGAAAATGAATGCACATTAATGCCTATTTAATTCCTCATTTGCATAGTCAAACAACATTTCTGAAAACTTGTAATACCAAAAGAAAAATTGTGATAAGATTGTTCAACTTAGTAAGTTTGGTGATATATCTAGTTTTTACACTTTCCACATGTGGTGTCTTGTTCCCCCAAAGAAGAAAATTCTGTCATTAATTACTCACCCTCATGTTGTTCCAAACCTGTAAGACTTTCGTTCATCTTCAGAACACAATTTTTTTTAAGTTTTCTATCCTTCCATAGACAGCTACGCAACTGACGCTTCAAAAAGTTCATAAAGAGAATAAGAGATCATAAAACTAATACATATGAATTTGTATGAATTGAATTTAGATTGAATTTAGGTCAGCGAACATATACAGCTCAACAAAACCTGCTTGACACACAAGAACAAACCTCTTGCAGAAGCTCAAACGTGATGGGCAACATGAGAATGAACCTCATTAGTTCTTGCACGTCAAGCAAACATGCTTGAGCTTCCGTTTACCACAACTGATGTGTGAGTTGATGAATGTTTATGTGAATAAAAGCCTAAATTCAATCTTTTCATCATATAAAGCAATCGTGTCTCTTCAGAACATTTTGGACTAAACCGCTTTATTCACATGGATCAGATTAACAATCTCTTTATAAACTCAAAGTGGTAGTTGCATAGCCGTCTATGGAGGGACAGAAATCTCTCAGATTTCATCCAAAAGATCTTCATTTGTGTTTCAAAGATGAATGAAAGTCTTAGGGGTTTGGAACAACATGAGGGTGAGTAATTAATGAAAGAATTATCATCTTTGGTGGAACTATCCCTTTAAAAGAAATGCACTGCTGAATTCGCAAACACATAGGCTATTACTCGAGTCTTACTATATCTGCCATTGAAAGATGTGCTAAAAATAGTAAAAGTAGTACTATAGCTATGTTTCCGTGTGCATGGTGTGACAGAGTAACTTACACTGTTTAAGTTGAAATAGTTAAAAAATTATTCGCACTCATGTTATTCCAAACTCTAGGTCACCATTCACTTTCATTGTGAGAACAGAAGCAATGAAAGTAGTACGTTAGATGGAGACTGAGGCTGTCAGTTCCTAACGTTGTTCATCTCTTTTTGTGTTCCAATGGCGGGGAAGCATAAAGGTTTGGAACAAAAGGGTAAATAATCACAGAATTATTTTATGTGTGAACTCGCTTTAACATGTTTAACATACTATTGAAATGAAAAACTGCTATATTTATAACGTTCGTTATCTGCCAACATGTCTGTCCCAAATATACATATCGCACTCCAAATCTGACTTTTATAGATCGGATAGGCACTTTACAGTGGAACAGAGATAATTGCAAGCTCTATTGATCATTGAATCATTCATTCATAACGTCGATATGCAGATGTCAGCATCTTTAACTGGCAACAACCAACAAAGACAAGACAAAGATGTTAATACGATGGCTACATTAAGTTAATGGATATCAGGTGTAAAAATACGCACAATTCTCTGTGAGATAGAAAACGTACCTCTGAACCTATCATGTAAAAATCCTCATCTTCCTCGAGTTGAAATTTTATTGGTTTTTGTCCAAATGTTTTACTCAACGCCATCTTTGCGAACACAATGAGCGACAACGCGCATGCGTATAAAGGAAGCGGCGAGGTGGGAACAAGAGCTCATGCTCTGGGGCGCAAAGCTGCAGGCGTGCAGTAATGCCTGCTGTTGGAGGACATCTCACTAGATATGTTACTTACACAATAGGCTTCTAGGAAGCCCTAAAAAAACAGTCTACTTTTCTACGGAATATCGCAGTAGGCTATTTATAAATTATTAAAAACTGAAACTAAACAAAAATAGAAACGATGCCAAGTTGGCAATAAACTGAAATACGTTTAAAGGGGACCTATTATGCAAAATTCACTTTTACATTGTATCTCCTTACCAGAGCATTTAACAGTAGCATTCAAGTAAGAAATACTTTTTGTATTAAAGCTATAAAGTTATTCAATCAAGCAGTGAGAGATTTTCTGTTTTTCTTTTGTTGATTCTTAAAAAATGCTGGGTTGTTTTAACCCAAATTTGGGTCAAATATGGACAAACCCAACCGTCAGGTTAACATTTTTAATTAAAATAATTTAACCCAACGACTGCGTTTGTCCATATTTGGGAACAACCCACTATAACACATGCGATTTCTTTACTTGCTGTTTACTTTCACAGACATAACCGACTATGTGAGTTGTGTGTTTTGACACAACCTTGAGTGTAGCCTATTTGAAAGTTGAAGCGCAATAAGTGGAATGATCTCTCCACCCTCATCCGGAATGCGGAATTAATTATTTCCTTTTCCTTTAATCCTCCATTGTCTGGCTTATGCTACTACGTAAGTAATATGTAAATAAGATGTGAAAAATAACTTAGTTTAATAGTCACTGGATGAAAGGTGTGGCTCAGAAATCCATATCAAGTTTATACAGATATGGCTTTAAAATGATATGCAGATAAAAAACGTTAATGATGAGGAAGAACTGCAATGTCACGTGAGCATGACCGCGATAGAGATGATAATCAAAACCAAACAGATATTTTAGTTTTTAGCAGAGTATCTGAGGCAGGAGCTATAAAGGCTCCGCCCTCTTCTGGAAAGTGGGGTGGGGAGCAGCAGCTTATTTGCATTTAAAGATACATGCACGAAAACAGCATGTTTTTCCTTCCACTCAAAAATCTCTGTGGGGTGTTTTGAGCTGCAACTTCACAGACACTTTCGGGGGACACCTGAGACTTATATTACATTTTGTAAAAAGGGGCATAATAGGTTAGTTGAAGCACTAAAATTATGAACTGGAAATAAAATAAAAATAAAAATAAATTAAACAAGTAATGCAAAAAGCATGTAATGGAATCACTAGAAACTTTATGCTCCAAGCCAACTTAAGAGTTATTTAACAGGTTGCATATTTAATACATTTTATATTGTATAGTCATCATTTGTTTGCCATTGCTTGTACAGGAACATTAACAAATACAATAAAACAATTTTTTTAAAGTGTTCCTGTGCTTCTCGCATTTTAAGAACCAGCCGTGGCTTTTCACTCAAGTTGTGTTCATATTCAATCAATTAATTACAAATGTATGAGACAAAACACGGTACACGCTAAAAGAAAGGCCAATTTTAGGCTGCTAAAAATATTTACTTTACTAAGAGACTATTAAAAACTATTATCCAGTATTATCCATTAAGCCCACCAGGCTTCGCTGAAGAACATCTTGCTTGAGATCTGTGAGTCATATAATCTAAAGTCAAATTATTTAAATTTATTTGCAATTATGTGACTATGGCATAGCCACTATGCTAATTAGACTGGGAAGTTTGGAGGAAAATGTGCTTGCGATTAAAGGGTACAGACATAAATGTTTAAAACAGACCTTTTAAAATGGTAATCAGGTGTGAAATTTCCATTAGAAAGAAGAAATTTGCTCATTCTACATTCCTGTGGTGGTATTTCCTAAAAAGGTGGTGAAACTCTTACATTTGCAGCACTTTCCAGACACCTGAAACATAGCCCTGATGGATAGAAGCTGGCATATTCACTGATCTAAACCATTAACACGGGTCAAAGCCTGAACTCGCTTTATTAACGCAAACACATATTTTCATTAGACATGATGCATTAAACTTCACATTATCCTTTGGCTTGGAACATTAATAATCAGTCATTACCAATAAGATTCACAAATATTCTTGCTGAAGCAGTTTAATCACATCCTTTGGTGTCCTTTAGGGGGAAACAATTGTGAAACAAAACTAATCGATGTTGTAAAATGTTCTACAAAAACATTTAATATACTTCACCCAAAATTAACTCCCCATGTTTTTTATTAACTAACGTCACATCACAGTTTTTTCGGGGGTGGGGGATGGGGGATATGGGATGGTGGGGGTTGGGGTGGCTTTTGTGGAACCCCATTGGGCTAACCCCAAATAACCTTTCAGTAAATGGATCTTGAAAGAACAATTTTTTCTAACTATCTATCACACCATTTTATTGAACATATAAGAGCCTAAGATAGTTCTATACAGCAATGACCTAATCTCCATAAGGGACACTACACTGTTAAAATTGTTTCTGCAAAACGAGATAGGCCCAGAGTGTTATGTGGCTTCATTTCATAGTCAATCTGTTCAGTCATTTAATAGAGAAAATCATAATTTTACAAGAGTGCTCCTCTTAGATAGTTTCACATGAGAGATTCAAACATAGTGGAAGATAATAGAAAAGACAGAACTGAGCCTCAGAGGAAATAGAAACCTCCATCTAATTATATGCGTTTCTTTACTCAGTCGGTTTTTGGATTTTCAAGCAATTTGCCCTCATACCGGTTTATAATCCTAATGAAATGATGGGATAATCCCACAGATCTAACACTTCACTGCCTATTTGAATAGAAGGTACCTTTATCCGCAGTGGCTTAGTTGTAGCTTATAAATGATACATCTTTACTTTTCTATATTTAGGGGTGTTAAACACTATACGAATATTTAAAGTCCCACTCCGATCATATTTTGAGCTATTTTTAAACATTCCCAGTGGTCTTTAAATTATGATTATGCCATTTTTAGCCAAAATCTCAAAACCTGTGCCGTTTTCTGGGACTTCGCTTCAGCAGAGCGGCAGTAGCTCATTAGCAATTCGCCTCTGCGTTGTGGGCGGAGCCGTTGGCACGGAGAAGCATTACTGTATTATATATATACACTTAATTATTATTATCCGAAGTTAATCAAAGTTATCACCGATCATTATTTCACTCCGAGACGTCGCGGTAAAAAACAGCTCGACTTCGTCTCAATATTTCATCCCTCCCACAGTGATCAATCAGGACATATTTAGTATCGGTGGATTGCTCGGAATTTCGGGATTATTATGATGCTAATGTCACCGCTATATCTGAAAAACTGACTGACTCTCTCACGAGTGATGGGCTTGACACACGAGGGGACAAACGACTGCGACAGGCGAAACTCGTCGCCACCCGGCGTGTGCAAGTCTACTTGGACGAGCGCGGAATTTCACATGCACGAATGTCGCCTGTTGCTTGGCTGGAGGAGGCTGGCTGCCCTCTCTCTTTATGTAATGATGTAATTACTGACGGTATCAGTCTGTGCTCTCCAAACTTTAGTTTTGACGATTGATAGACGGTGAAAAGTGACTTATTTGTGACAGTATGTGTTCCAATTTGAGTATGAGCTCGTGGCCCCGCCCAGTGGAGTTACTACGTCATAACTCCAGTCTATTTTAAACGGCATTTTAGCGTCTGCTACTGATTCACAGACATTTGAATGTAGAAATACTCAGAAATACAACTTTGAGCTTATTTTTCTCAAGATATGTCCTCTAACATCAGAAAAATGCCACAAGAACATGTTAACACCTAGAAAAACATGATTTTCATCGGAGTGGGTCTTTAAATGAGATTTAATTGATAAGATTCACTTGCATCTATTTTCCAAACATGTCATGTACCGTTTTAGATTCTGCTGTCCATGTTTGCTACGAACACTAGATGGCAATCTTGTATAAATGTTCCTCAACCCAAACATATGCCCTCATAACATTGAGATGGTTTCAGTGACTCCATGCTGGAAGTTAGGCTACTCAGTTTCACTGGTCTTTCAGCCCTTATTCACTATTGAAATGTGTATACTGAGGGAGTGTTTGCTCAGTTTAAATGTTTTTATGTGTGATTCAGCATAAAAAATGTCTCGAACGCCTGCCAAAGCCCTCAAAGCAGAGATTTCATATTTCTCAAATACTGGCACCTTCTGTTGTCAATAGTGTGCTATTGTGTGTTTTGCGGCATTTTTTAAATGTGTCTTCCCTGAAAATGTAATATTTATACTTCTCTGTGTGTAAGTGCATATTCATATGAAGGAAAATATATATATATTTTCCATTTCTGGTCATAATCCAGCACTCACAGTGGCCATAAACTTTACAGTGCACACATGACTTCCAATGAATTCAATATTGCAGACATAAAACCCCGTCTTCCTGAAAGGAATTATTATGATGAATTCCTGACATAATAATTTAGTGCACATATGGACATACCAGGCTCCATGCGCACTGGCAGGATTGTTTCTGACCCTACAGAAAGCTTTTATTCTTTATTAGAGAGATGGATTGGAGTGCTGGCAAGCACTTTCAAGTAAAAAAAAAAAAAAAGGGACCAGGAATCGTCCATAGTGGGAACTAAATGTCTGAGACCACATTGAAAATCTGGTATTCAAAATCAAATAAGCCTGGGGGAAAAAACAGAAAGCTTAAGGATTTAAAAAGAAAATGAAAACAAAAAAACATTATGACAGGAGGTATTTCAGATTGTGCTCTGAGGTAATTAAATTTCATGGATAAGGCTTCCATTGAACACATGATGGAGAATCATGCTGGAGAACATGATCATCAGGTTTTACACAAACTTGTGCAGTTCATGCATGGCCTGCTGCTGTCATTAAAGCAAAATGAGGACCAACCAAATACTAAAGCTGCGGTTAGCAAAATGTTGACGAAATTGTAGTTAATTGTAGTGATGACACACAGCTCACACAGACGTCACTTTCAAAACAAGCAGTTTTCTGTTGGTGACCAACTTGAAACCGTTTGGCCTTAAACCAACTTGAACTTGAATCATGCAAACTGCCAATCAGGCAAATTCCTAATGAAATTGAAATTCGACAAACAAACCGCACCTTAAAGGGATTGTCCACCAAAGAGGAAAATCCTGTCATCATTTACTCACCCTCAAGGTTTTCCAAATCTGTATGAGATTCTTTGTTTTGCTGAACACAAAATAAGATCTTTTTGAAGAACGTTGGTAATCAGACAGTTGACGTTATACATTGACTTGCATAGTATTTTCTTTTCCTACAATGTCTATTGTCAACTTAGTGGTTACTGGCATTCAAAATATCTTATCTTGTGTTCAGCAGAACAAAGTATCTCATACAGATTTGGAACAACTCGAGAGTGAGTAAATGATGACAGGATTTTCATTTTGGGTGAATTATCCCTTAGTTCTTAAAAAAAACATTCTTTATTTTTAATTAAATTAATGTATCACTCAAATTGCTATACTGATAATATAAAAAGCAACGCCAATGTTGTTTTAAATAATACAAATTAGATTAGAAGTTGAAATTGTATTTGTTCAATTGCCTAGGGGAAAAAACTGTGTGATTCTGGTACAATAACCACTCCTTTGACAGCATAGTTTCAAATAGCTTTCATTTTAATCTTGTGACACATTAGAGGTCACTTCCATTTGCTTCATCAACATGACTCTCCCTCATGACTGTCGTTCACTAAATAAGGTTTATGTTTATTACTAAAAAAGAGTTATGTATATTCAACGTTGAATTATAACAACGACGTTGCTTTTTGATATTTGGTTAGGGCTTATTAAAGCTAATATTATGCATACAAGGTTTTCATTGCTGCTTTTCTGAAACTGTCAGATGCTTTTCTACGCAAGTAAGACGGGACGGACTACAGCCTCAGTGTTGTTTAGTGTAGGTGCAAACATTTCATAAACTGCCATGAGAAGAAAAATCAATAACACCTCTGCCCCTTCCCATGATATCATCTGTGAATATTTCCAAAGCCTGATCTTGTTGACACTTTAAAGATGGCCCTGGAAAACCGCCAGAAATCTTCACTCCTCTTTCCTTTCTTTTCTAGATCCATTTTTGTCAATGTTTTGGCCTACTCCCTTCACTTCTCAGCTCAACTCTTCAACATTTTAGACAGCTGTGAGCTGCTATCCTTTTTCACTGCGGATTCCCAGTAATCGATTTTCTGTGCTACAGTTTGCGTGCTTCTATCAAATGTAAGTGGATATCCAAGCCAGAGTAGAATTTTCTATTGAGAATTACGTAAATGTACTGGTTAATTATCAATAAAACATATTTTTTTCAAATAAATCTATTTTTCATTATATACCTTTAATATTGAAATGTCTGGGTTTGATTTGAACACTACTCAGGAACCCATCCAGAAGATTATGATTATGTTTTTAATTACGACTGCCAGTGATTGATGCATTGTTGTCGTGAGTGCAAATGAGCATTCAAAGCATGAATTTTAAGAGGGAGAGAGAGAGAGAGAGAGAGAGAGAGAGAGAGAGAGAGAGAGAGAGAGAGAGAGAGAGAGAGAGAGAGAGAGAGAGAGAGAGAGAGAGAGAGAGAGAGAGAGGCACTTTAATATGTCATTTGGGATGGCTCGCATTCAAGTGACTCTTTAGTAGTAAAAATGATTCCCCGCCTTATCCTGATGATGCCGCTCTGGGCCCTCACATCCCAATGTAATTCCACAGAAAATCTGTTGAACCTCTCAGTGATGAGAATGAGACAAAATTGCATAAGCTGATGCACTTAAGAGGACTATTCCTTTACAAATGTCACTTTTAAAGGGATAGTTCAAAAGTCAAAATTTGATATACCGGTAATTTATTCACTCATGTCATTCCAAAACACGTTCTTTCTTCAGTGGAACGCAAAAGGAAATGGTGACCAAGGGCTGTCAAGCCCCTAAATAACTAAAAGCATCATATCTTTTTTTATATACTGTATAGATCAGGAGTGGCTAATGTCGGTTCTGGAGAGCCACAGTCCAGCAGAGTTTTGCTCCAACCATTATAACTCACCTGCCTGTAGCTTTCTAGTAACCCATAACACCATGATTAGCTGGTTCAGGTGTGTTTGATTTGGGTTGGAGCAAAACTCTACAGGACTGTGGCTCTCCAGGACCGAAGTTGGCCACCCCTGGTATAGATAGTTCCATCATGAAACTCTTCCAAGCAGCTGATTGGTTCTCGTAAAGCCGACTGCTTTGGCCAATCGATTTGTTTGTTCTATATACGTAACCATTCCGTCCCGAAATGGAATTTCCATCCTAAAACGGCTCAACTCAGTGCAGTGTGCCATGGAATTTCCCTAGCCCTCCAGCTTCCCCAGCTCCACCTGCCTAGATTAGCTAGGGGGTTCTCATTACTTTCCTTGCAGCTGCTCACATTCCATTCACTATATATATATATAAATATATATATATTAGGGCTGTCCGTTAAACGCGTTATTAACGGCGTTAACGCAAACCCATGTTAACGGCGTCAATTTTTTTATCGCGAGATTAACGCCTAGCAAACTTTGTAGTTTTTTTCACATGCTTTTGCAGCAACTAGTAACGTTATTAAAACTACAACGCCACACCGGATCTAGCTAGACCAGAAACAAAACAACAGCACGCCGCACACACTTGTTTGGGCTTGCGAGCCGCCAAAGAGTGGACGAGAGGCGCAGCGCCGAGCCGAGCCGCGTCTAGCACAACTCGTATCGCACATCGGACGCGCACTTTCTCCGTTTATGGCCAGCAATAAAAACGCAGAATGGCGCCGCCGGTGTGTGTGTGTGCACTCATAGAGAATAATGTGTTCGGATTTTAAATACGCGGCGCTGCGCTTCTCGTCCGGTGTGCGACTGCGACCCTCTTTAACGTTACGTTTTGTCGTTGTGAACTGAGCTATCATCGCAGCACTTCCAGTCTGAAATACCACTTGATGGCAAGCACACACACACACACACACACCGCATGATGCGATCTCAGCACACTCGTCACTATCAGTAACGGTACCTCGTCAGTATTTCTGTCACCCTTTTATTGATGGACAGTGTTACATTGTGTGAGAGATTATTTGCTCCAAGTGAGAATGAATTGAACAGTATATGCCAATCTTGTTTTCAATAAAAAACATTTGCACAAAGCAAGCCGATCCACTTTTCCATGTTGATAAGAGCATTAAAATGAGAAAAAATAATGGGACAAGAAGAAATCAAGAGACATTTAGAATAGATAAAAATGTGCGATTAATCGCGAGTTAACTATGACATTAATGTGATTAATCGCGATTAAATATTTTAATCGTTTGACAGCCCTAATATATATATATATATATAAATATATAATAGTTTTTGTGGTCTTTGGATAAAAGAAAGTCAAATGGGTTTGGAACAACATGAGAGTGAGTAAATAACAACCACATTTTAATTTTGTGGAAAACAAATATTAAGCATATATCGTATGCATTAAAAACAAATATGTTCCATGCTGAGTTTAGAACTGTTTACGAATATGAAAGCACAACAGAAGCAACACAAGTAACTGCCTGTGGCAATGGAAAGTTGGTATAGCAGTGGGTTTAATTTTCATTTATGCTAATTACTTCAAGCATGTTTGGAAAACAACTTTTCCATTGTTTATTTGGTAGCATGTGAAATAATAATGTTGCATCCCGCTTGTTTTTCTTTATTGTTAACGTATTTATGCAATTATTATAAGATAGTGATTTTATTTATAGGTTGGACAGTTTCCCTGAGGTTTCACATTAAAAAGCACATTGATGCCTTTTTCACACAAAAATTCTGAGATCAGCACACAAGACACATGAGACTTTACTGTACTTGTTGTAGTTATGCATCATACTAAATATTCCCACTATTAGTTAATTTAGTAATTATTAGTTAATAAAGTTAATTGTCTGCACACACACACACAAACACACACAAACACACACACACACACACACACACACACACACACACACACACACACACACACACACACACACACACACACGCTTTCACTTGCCAAATCCACTCGCACTCCTGTCATGTTTCTGACAATCCTGTCTTTCCACTGCTTTAGTGAGCACAATCCACAGGATGAGGACAGGATTTTCATCAAATGTTTCCAGCTAACTTGAATAGACAAGAGTGTGCTCAATGTCTGATCCTTCTATGTTCATTCAAATCACAACTTTAAACGCTTCAATTCAATTTCAGATATATGTCCCTGAGAATGACAAAAGGAGTGAAGCTAGGAATCAAACAAACAAGCAGCTTTTTACAGAAGTCATCGGGGAAAAGGCCTGCACCATCATTTGCTCTCGTTCTGTATGTTGATGTTTGGATGAACAGTTAACATCAACTGTACACCAAAGAATGAGAGCAAACATGATGGTACAGGCATTTTCCTTTTGTGATTCTCGTGGGACGTCTTTCTAAAATTGAATTGTGTTTAAAGTTGTGATTTTTATGGAAGCTTGTTTCCACCACAGAATAAAACATTTTAAAAGATATTTGGGACTTTTTATCTCACAATTGCGAGTTTAGTCGCAATTGGGTGTTATAAAGTCAGAATTGCGAGATATAAACTCACAATTGCGAGAAATAAACCCGCAATTCTGACTTTACAACACTCAATTGCGAGTTTATATCTCAATTGCAATTCTGACATCTTTTCTCAGAGTTGTGAGATATAAACTCGCATTTCTGAGTTATAAATTCCAATTCTAAGGAAAAAAGTCTATGATTGGATCATTATTGCATGTTCTCAAAACATTCAAACCTATGGAAGCTTGTTTCCGCCACAGGATAAAAAAATAAACTACTTTTTATCTCACAATTCTCACTTTATAACATGGAATTATGACTTTATATCATGCTTCTGACTTTATATCTCCCAATTGCATGTTATAAAGTCATAATTGCGAGTTTATTTCTCGCAATTGCGAGTTTATATTTCACAATTCTGACTTTATAACAAGCAATTGCGACTATATTTCACGCAATTCTGAATTCAGAATTGTCCAAATTCTGAAAGCCAGAACTGCGAGATGTAAACACGCAATTTTGAGAAGAAGAAAAAAGTCGTTATTTTTTATTCTGCAACAAGCTTAGGTTTGAATGTTTTGAGAACATATGAAACATAATAATCACTGCAATAATGATCCAATCATAGACTCTTAAGCATTTGCCTATTTAAATCCAAACAGCGACTTTTTGTTTTTGTTTTTTTTGGCCGCTTTTACTGACCAGGTAAACCTTAACCTCTCCATGGATGTTTTCTGTCATTTCTGAAAGTAAAAATTCTCTTTCTGCTGCCTTATAGCCACCACCTTTCTTGTTATTGGAATCAATCCTATTTTCCTTCTGGTTTCTGGGAAGCATCCAATTCAGTTTTCAAGAAGGCACTGGCTTCTGAGATGGGGTCCGATGATGGGGTCTGCACATAACAGTGGGAGGAAATCAGAAGTTGACTCCATCTTGACTGTTTAACTGCTACTCTAGTATCCTCCCCCTGGATCACACCACACCGAGATAAATCTGCCTAAGGTTTCAACAGCGAGTGGGTATATTTACCTGAGTTGATTGGCAGCGTGAAAATGAAATGTTAATCTAGGCAGTGCTCGTCAGCCTGCCGTGTCTAAAAGCATGAAGCCATGCCAGAGTTCGCACAGACTCCGCTGTGGACTTGGAAACCATTAGCGTGATTACATTGGTGGGGGAAAATCCTTCATTTCCCCAAAGACTCACTGCCAAATGGCATAAAACTCGAATTCTAAGCTGCACACTAAAATGAACAAAGGATACTAGGTGTATAGCATAGGTAGCCTACATAAGCAAACTGTGCTGGTAAATTGAAGTTATTTTGTCATTCAGAACAGTTTTCTTTAAAAAAAAAAAAAAAAGACAACAACAACACACATTTAGGCTCTTTGGAAAAACATTTTCCAACACTTTTTGCTAAACTCAAAAAATATTACATATACATACAATTCACTGCATTTTCCATCTGAAATAAACACTAGTAAAACACCAACGCATTTTAATCCTCTTCACAAAAATTATAAACTAATACATTTTTACATTTGCATTACATAACCAACTCCATGTGTGTCGCTTTTCATACAAGTACACTTGCTTGACAACACACCTGGTACACTGATGCGGTCCTGTGAAACGCTTTTTCGTCTCGTTTTTTTTTAATAATAGACCCAATAGACTCTATGTATGAACGCTGCTGACGTATTTCCGGTAGAATCTCAGCCAGCGTCTTTACTTCTGCATTTCGCGTTCTATAGCGAAGTGTACTAGCTTCAGAACTTTAATAAGATTCATTTTCTCAGAAACGGAGACAACTATTTTAGAAACCGATTCGCTAGTCGGATTTCGCATGAAATTAGAGAATACTCACCCTCAAAGTTGTTGATGTAGCTCGAAATATATAATTTAAAGCCCTTCTCTTTCTTACTCTTAGGTGTGACAGCTAACTGCCTCACAATATTGTTAACATCATTCACGTTAACCACTGGAAGTTTTTGTAAACAGCGAGTGTTATTTGCCATTATCTCCACCTAATGCAAAAACGTCTTCCGACGCAGCACCGGATGTAACTGGGCAGGCTGAGACAAAACACGGAAGAGATCGTGCATAGAGCCTATATACTGTAGTCCGTCTATGAGTAATCCCACTTCTAGCCAAAATAACATTGAATTTGGTTACATGTTGATTTTTCCTAAATAAATTGTGGAGATGTATGATGTTCCATCATCTAAGCAAAGCCAACAGTGATTAAGGTGTTTGGTTTCATTTCGCACGAACGCATGGTCTATTGGCGTTAGCGGAAGAACGCTCTGATAACGTTACCTGTTAGCTTGGGTTTAGTGTACAGATAGTATTCATTTCAATCGCATTACAGCATTAACCTTTTAGCGACACTGGACATTTAATTTCCGAACTGCCGCTATACATAGAATAGCAAACATAACGCTACATAAAATGTTGCAAATTTCATGTTCACCTCTTTATGATAAAACTGAACATGCTTTGACCCCTGGTTTCAAAGACGAGGCCTTATTAAGCATATTTCCAGACTAAAATGCATGTTTGAGCTATTATAACTAACATGTTATAACTTGCACTAACATATTTTAAAATATGTCACTGCCATTGTTTTGTCTCAAGAATAACACCAGTAATGTTTTTTCTCTCTAAGACAAGTTTCTGAAAGCTTTTTAAATATCATGATGGAAGTTGGAACTAAGGCCTAATCCTGGCTTAATCTAAGCCCTGTCTGTGAAACCAGGCACTTGAAAATTTCACAAAAATGTCAGTCTAGTCATGTTTTTTTCAATGAGCTTGAATTGGGGGGAAAAAATCCTTTGCAAATCTGCTTGACATTTATCCTCAAAAACTCTTATTTACATGCTATATGGCACCCAACTCACCCAGATTGATGCTGTTTGCCCTGCATCTCCTCCCAGAATGCAATGTCTCTCTTCAGGATGCGTACAGGTTACTTCATGCCGTCTCACTCATCCACCTGCAACACTCCGTCGTCACGGAAGAGAGCTAAGCCCCCCATTTCCAATGGAAATTTCACTTCTGATTCACGGTGCAGCTGTGGCGGCTGCCCTACTTTTAAAAATGATGAGAGCACAGGGGATCTCACCGAAAGGGGCCATTTCCCCTTTACAACTGGGCTATCCTTACAAAAAATAAGTATACTTAAAGTTTATTTGATTAAGTAATACTTTAGTAAATGTCAAGTATATTTTTAAGCATACTTTATGCAGTAAGTATACTTATATCAATGAACTAGAAGTATACTTGTAAGTGTACTGTTTCAATACTACTTTTTAGTGTATAAAAGTGAACTAATACGTATACTGATAGTTAACTAATCAAATATTTTTGGTTTATGAAAGTACACTTTGAAGTATACTATCAGTGTACTAGTTTAGTAGTTTTATGCTGCAAGCATAGGTAGGCTACTTGTAAGTTTTCTTACAAACATAATTTGGCAGGTGGTCGAAATTCGGCACAACAACTGTTTGGATTCAGAAGGAGGATCAAACGTAGATAGTAGATCGAGTCCATCAACATCCCCAAAGCTTCAGTCGTTAACCCGTCCTGAGCAAACCTTCCTTCGTTAAACCTAAGCAATCTTCTGTCACTTGTGCTTCTTCTCTGCTTCTTCTTCACCTGTGTTTTGATCTGGAGATTCTGTACTGTTTCAGAAAATGCGTAATAGCGCCCCCGGCCCCTATATAACAGTGAAAACGAAAATTCAGTCAATGGCGGGGGAAAAGTAAAGTAGATTTGAAGTAAATTCCTATGCACACTATGGACTAGAGACACAAATTAAGAATTGGGAACATATCTGTTTTCTTTATAAATCAATATTTTCATAAGACCTATATGTAAAATATGTGTGAAAAAGTAATTAATAGTTAATAATAATTAATATTAACTCAATCAAAAGAGTAAACACAACTATACTTAGAATACTTAATCATACTTTTAGGTATAGCTCGATCAAAACATTGAGCTACAGTATAGGCCAAATACTTAGACTTTTCTGTCAGTATAAGTCAAGTACTTTACGTGCAATTTTAAATGCTTCTTTTCAGAGAAGTACATACAAAGTAGACTGAAAGTAGCCTATATACTTTCTTATTTTTAGTTTAAAAGAAGTGCATAAACTTATTTTTAAGGGTCTGGCAATCCCTACAACCCTCTGAAGATTCAATCGGTCGCTCATTGTCCTTTAAATGAGCTTTTTTGTCTCAGTACTTCATGACGCTATAGTTTTTCACATAGCCAGGCTTGCGTATTTCGTGTGAACTCGTTCTTGGTGAGGTCAAGGAGCTTTTGACAATAATGCTGATTAGAACAGCCGGACGAAACTATAGCACTTTTATTAAATAACAGGGTTCTGATTAGCTAATGAGGCTTCTAAGAGGTAAAAGGGGGCCGACGTTTCTGCGAAGGGCTAATGCAGTACAGCACCACTCGTGCTTGGTAACATTTGGCTCATTATAGGGAATTAAAAACAGGCACAGCTGTGGTCAGCTTGTCTTATTTTCATTTCACACACAGCGAGATGGCTTGGTTATTATAAGCCCACATTTGTTCATGTTTTTTAGGTGGGTAATATATTCCATAATAATTGTCGTTGATGCTGATGGTCCCTTTTTATGGTTTAGGTTTAGTCTTGGTCATATTACACTGTAAATCATATGCACTGCATATCGTATGCAAGTGTCACGCTCAAGGCTGTTGTTGACAGTAATATCAGATAATGTGGACCGCTGACTTCAATGATGAGAATTACCTCAGAGGCTTGAGATTTATGTATTTTAGTTCTATTTTTCCACTTCATATCAGTAAACTAAAGAACGAGAATGAAAAGTGAGCAGAGGTGTGATAAAAATTGATGCTTAAACCCCCCCCCCCCCCCCACACACACACACACCCCCCTTATGTTTTTGGAGGTTGACATAAACAATCTATGAATTCCCATAGGCTTCCAGATATGTTCTGTGTAGGACTTGTTGTTCACACATTTAAAAGTGCAACGCACTCTAATTTACTGTGAAATGTGAAAATCACAAGTAGCTTGACTGGTCAAGGGCACGCTGTTCAGAGAGTGTGTGTTGTAGGCAGGCGAGATGCATGGATAATGCATCGTACAAAGGTTTTCGAAAGCCACAGAATGTAAAAGAAAAAAGCATAGGGCTGCCATGTTTCATCTGTCACTTTGATCAAGACTAGTAGGCCCTTTAAATGACTGGCATGTTGTAGAAACTGATTCTAACTGACAAGACAATAAAGCGCATAACGTGAAGAGAGGTGTGTGTGTTTTTACTTGTGCCAGCTGGTTATTGAGATTATTTATTTGATGGAAAACAACACTAAAGCTTAACTTAACCAGTCAGGTATAGCAGGATGTGTCGCGGGAGACACTTATCAGACGACAGATTACATTCGGGAAGCTATAGTCATATCCTGCAGGACAAACAGATTGTTCATTTAGCTTAACAAAGTAGCTCAGCTGGGTACAGGCTTGTAAACACCCTTCAAGCTTATTAAGAATGCGGACACATCAACAAACACAATTTCACATCAAGCTGGCCATACACACTTTCCAGCATTATGACCCTTAGACAATATGACTCTTTTTAAATGTGGCGGCCAGAAACTGTAGCTCTAGCGAAGCAAATTAAGAATAAATTAAAATTGTATGATTCAAATTTTTAATTTGAAAAATCTTTGGTGTGTGTCCCTTGGTGTCATTATGTTAGCAATCTTAATGTAAACAAAAGAATTATAGAGATTGACTACTAAATCACCTGAATTTTAAATACCATTTGATGTCACTTTAAGCCACAGATTAAATTTGTATTATTGCTTTGCATTTAAAAACAGCACATTTTCCACAAAGTGCTTTAGCCTACATAAGAAACATCTAAACAACAGAAGCATATGGAGATCTATCATGTCTATAAACTTTGGATTTAAGGGTTACACTTTTTGACGCTCCCCCAGTTTCACAGATCAGGTTTAATAGACTATAATGCATGTGTGAGCTGCTTTAACTGAAAGCAACTTGAACTCACATATCTTAAAATATGCCAGTGTAATTGTTTTGTCTCAAGATGCACACCAGTAATGCTTTTATCTAAGCATGTTTATAAAAGCTACTTAAATGTCCTAAATTGAACTAAGGCTCAGTACTGACTTAATCTAAGCCCTGTTTGTGAAACCAGGCCTATAATTGACGTTGTACCTACATTTCAACTAACTCTCAGTAAGTTAGTTGAGTATTACAAGTATTAGGGTTAATAGAATAAGAGGTTATGGTTAATAGTAAGTTGACATGTACTTGCAAAGTTATACTAAGTTATGTCTGTTGGGGGACCATCAAATTAAAGAGTTAGCAAATATTCAGTAGACAGTCTACTACTCTATAATAATAATTTATAACTGGTATAGTTGACATATGTGCAACGGTTCCTTATAGGCAACAGAATGTCTAAAGAGGACCATCAAAAGAAAGTGTTACTGATTTAAGTCTACAAAACCTTAATGCATTGAAAATGAGTCAATGTGTATCAATTCTATTTTGATAATTAATATTAATGTGAATGTAATGTAATGTTTAATAAAAATGAGCTTTAGAATTAATAATAATATACACTACCTTTTAAAAACTTGGGGACAGTCACTTTTATTTTGAAGAAGAAATTGATGCTGTTATTCAGCAAGGATGCATTACATTGATCAAACGTGTCAAAAGATTTCTGTTCAAATTAAAGCTGTTGTTTTGAAATATATTCATCAAAGAATCCTGAAAGAAATGTATCAGTTTCCACAAAAATGTTAGGGAGCACAACTGATTTCAATGTTTTGATATTGGGATATTTACCGGTATATATTTTAACATCCAAACATTGACACACTTTACATTTAAACGATTAGAAGACACTTATATATTCAACGTTACCCTGCAGTGAGAATGACAAAGCTGAGTCTGCAAATCCAGAACTGGTGGCCTAAAACTCATAATTAAAATCCAAGTTTCCTTTTGTGTAGATCCCCTATGGGAATCCATATCAGTATGAGAAGCTCCCTCTAAGTAGCTCAGATAAATACTATTATCATTGCAAAAGGGGCTGAGTCACATTCTCCATGCTAGTTAGAGATGAAGATACACTCTGTAATTTTCAAATTAATCCAGGCGGCTGACGACCGAGCTGCTTTCGGATGATGCTGAATTTAAACTAAACTACATTCATCGTGGCCGTCCTTCGGGAGTCCACTAAAATTCCTGCATGCAAATGCATGAACCTTCCACAAGGTCAACAACACGAGAGCTATTCAGCCATTGTGGGCTGTGAATGATACTGAAATATGAATTTCAGTATACAGATGCAAAGTAGACAAAAGTTTGAAGAAAGATACGCAGTCACTGAGAGTGCAGCAAGTTTACTTTTCTCCGGAGGAGCCTGCTTGTCAGCGCTGATGCCACGCTCTGCTTGTTATTGTCAGCAGAAAGTGGCATCGGTTTGGCATTAAGAGACTGGCTGGGAGTGGCACCTGGCGCTTCCTGGGAGGTAGATGAAAGGATAATAAGGGCCAGCCGCGAAGGTGATGTACCTGCGAGAAATTGTTGCTTGTTGTGATGCATTTAATAGCTCATAAAAACACCTACAGATTCACTTGCACACACAATCATGTGTTAATTAACATCTGACTCTGACTCCTGAGATTTAAAAAAATAAGGCAAATTCACCTGCCTGTAAGCTTTCCCATCAAATGACAAAAAAAAAAAAAAAAAAAATGGGAACGCTCCTTATGTAATTATGTTAAATACTTGCAAATCTGAGCTTTCACAATCTTCACACTCCACATGCAGATATACAGTTGCAATAACATTTTAATGAATTCTTCAATATATGCATTAATTTAATTAACCCTAGTAGGTACATAGTTAATTAATACTACTCAGTACTTATTAGAGTAAGTATGTAACTACATCCCCTTAAAATAAAGTGTAACCCATGTTTACGATGTATATTTAATACAGGCATGAAAATACATCCTTATTTTTTTGAATTTTTGTTAGCAGATTGTGTTGTGACTTAACTGATGATCAGATCAAAAAGTATTATTTATAGAAACGTATAGTAAATCCAAAGGTTCACATGTTCTTTTTGTTTGCAACTGTAGAAAAGCAATGCATAATATTTACCTTTGGAAAGAGTCATGTGTATTGTATTTTCGCTTTGTCACTCAATCAGCCTCCTTTTTGTCTCCTTGTCTGCTTGTCAGTCACACCTGAATCTGTCCTTCACAAAGCCCCCGTTCTATCTCCACCTCCCCATCTCCTCTGCTTGCTTGCTCCTGTGGGTTGGCTAATGGAAAGCATGTTGGTTGTGGTTAAATCTCCGTAGGTGGCAGGATTATGGGATGCAGCGAACGGCTCAGCTGCCACCTCACAATACCGACATGCAAACCTGCTCTGCTATTCAATACAAGATGAAATTTAGATAGCCGTGTGCCAGTTTCATTTCCTGGTGGGCTCTTGCTGCGTCTGATGCTGGACGTCCTTGCAACTTTTACACATTCTATCCACCTCCCGTCCCGTTTGAGCACGTAATCTGTGAGCTCCTGGAGAGAATCCTCCAGACACAATTTGCACAAATCTAACAAATCTTTTTGATATCTAGATGTGTTATGTTTTCACTGGAGCACTCCTTAGTGTATTTTGAGTATGTAATAATTGACTCTTGCCTACAGCCCGAGACGCTGGGATAGGCTCCAGCACCCGCGACCAAGTGCTTTGGAAAATGGATGGAGGAAATTATTGATGACAAATAAATGTATTGCTCTGAAAATGAATGCACACCCAAGTAACTAACAAAATGCAACATTGACATTGATGCATATAAATATTGACAAAATGAAATTGTGAACTGATAAATTTACTTTAAACAGGTCTATGATTTACCAGATCCATTTGGATGAACTGGACTTTAGGGTGCATAGGATTTTGAAGGAGACAATTTTAAAGAGTTTTTTATTAGTCAGATGTTAGTGTTGCTTGTGCAATACAATGTGAAATGAAAAATCTCTGTATATCACTTGAGTGTTTAAAGTCTGCATTAAACAAGTCGCAATATTGTTGTAATTCTAATTGTTGTACGTGATTTTGATGGAATGCTATAAAGAAAATGACCCTAATTCGTGAAAGATTTAGTGCGGAACTCTGTAACAGCCCTAAAGTCTCTGTGTAAAATACAAAGTGGCCATTACGCCACAGGTTTTTGTTCAGTCAATGGACCCTTTTCACATTTCCGGGTTTCTCAAAAGCGGAAGTCATCATAGTTGGGTAAACTTCTAAAGTGGTGAATGAGAGACTACGTTAAATATTTGTGTGTTCCCATTTGCTCATATAGCAAAAAAAATTAGTGTTTTCACAACTTTCGAAGAGAGGAAAAAAAACAGAGAAAGATTGATAATGGCAGTCAAGAGACAAAGATATACATTTTACCATCATTCCCCAGACCTTGTATTAGAAACACTCTCGCGTTAGATATTTTTGTGTAATTTGATGCTAAAGTAGGCTAATATAATACACAGTAGCCTATATAATAGCTATACTATAATATAGTAGCCTAGCCTATAAGCTACATATTGAAGTATAGTGTTATACATGTAGCCTACATAAAAAAAATAATAAAAAATGTATGTTGATGATAGAAATTGATGTTGATGATAGAAAAGTGTCCATCGGATAGCTTTTGAAGCATTTTTTTACTTGTCAATCATTTTGCGATTTTAAGCGGGCATTCCATTTATGGGAAGCCGGAAGTCGATAACGTGCCTAATGAACTTGGAGTGTGTGGATGGTGCAAAATATTCTTGTCAACAACGGCGTAAAGCGTAAACGGAATATATGATGACAGAGGAATATAAAGAGAACAATAAAGTGAACATCAGTAAAGTTTTTTAATCGATGGAGGGAGCTGAAATTCAAAACGCTTGAAAACAGATTCCGAGCTTGCGCGGCTTCTAACGGTAACGTTACCTGACAGGTAAGTTAAGCTAATAGCTAAATATGTTGATTGTTCTCCCTCCCTGGCTAACGTTAGGTCAAAGCGGAGAGGTTGTAGAAAGCGAGTTTAATTTGGTCAGTAGTCTGGTGGAAGTTCAAGCTAGAACGGTATGCGTACACAGCACATTTTAAGTTGTGCTAATGTTGTAAGTTAGGCTATGTGTCACGTGCGTGATAAATAACAAGGATAGCCTATTGTTTAACAACGCTTCAATAGGCTTCTCAGTTGTGGGCTGGTAAAGCTGATTTTGTCACTCAGGTGTTGAAATTTCTGCGACCTCAAAAAAAAGACTTAGGTAAAGTTGGTTTTATATTCGCATATTCGCACATTCGCGGACTTCCGCGTTCAATAACTCGTGAACTAAACGTTGTTGCTACACAAAACACCTATCACATATAACTACACATATAACACCAGAAGCTACAACCTATTTTTCCTCAAAACGATCTTTCCTTCGCAGTGGACAAAATACATTGATCTCTATGCGCAGGCTTCTAAGAAGGGACCATCTGCAAAGTGCAAACCTGAAGGAAAGCTCGTTTTGAGGAAGAATAAAATATTGAAACAATGTTATTTGTGAAGGAACAATATTCAGCTCACGAGATATTGAATATCTCGGTGAATATCTGAATATAAAACCAAATTTACCCAAAGTTCAGACTGGATCATGACCTTCAGTACCACATACGTGGACAGCGCCACGAACATAGTCAAGTTTTCAAAAAAAAGTTGCCAAACATAGTTTTAGGTTTGATATTTGATGCGTATTCATTCACCTAGACTGCTTTAGTTTACTTTTGTGTATTCTACATACAGTACGCAAATATTTTTATGTAAAACTTACAGTAATTCACCAAATGGATTTTTTCATGTTCCAAAGGTTGTAGTACTTTCCTAGTGACCAGATTGACTTACTACAGGTCAAATTGTGACAACAACTCCCTTACTGTACGTACAATTGACAAATAAGTTTAAGAAAAAATTACTGTGATTCGCTGTAAGTATTTTTTCGTGTTTCAAAGGTTGTAGTACTTTCCTAGTGACCAGACTGACTTACTACAGGTCAAATTGTGACAATACCACCCTTACTGTACGTACAATTGACAAATATGTTTATGAAAAAATTACTGTAATTCGTTGTAAGTATTTTTTCGTGTTTCAAAGGTTGTAATACTTTCCTAGTGACCAGACTGACTTACTACAGGTGACATTTTGACAATACCACCTTACTGTACGTACAATTGTGAAATATGTTTATGAAAAATTACTGTAATTCACCTAAAGTATTTTTTCGTGTTCCTAAGGGCGTAGTGCTTTCCTAATGACCTGACTGACTTACTACAGGTGAAATTTTGCCAATAACTCCCTTACTGTACATACAGTACACAAACACTCAGGCTAACCATAAGCTACATTAGCATTAAGCTAATTTAGCTTGCTAATCTGGTTAACATGCTTTTGTGTTCTCATTCTTACATTGAAGCCTCTCCTCGGCAGTATAGTAAGACAGTGTCAACTGAGTGGCACAAGCTGCTAAACCACGTATCACGAGCCCCGAACCATTCCGGTCGTGGGTTCGAATCCTGTGTGGCACATGCCCAGACCGCAAGAGGTACTGTGGCCTTAAGTGGTGGAAAAGTTGCTTCTTTTCCAGATATGGTGTCTATATGTGAAGGAACTCAATAAATACCAACATGCAGCAAATGTATATAAACAATTATAATTTTGAGTTGCTTCTCACTTGAAGTATGGACCTTATGCACAAAAACAGTGGCGCAATGAGATGAGAGTCAGGCATCTGACCCAGAGATAGTGGGTTCAAGCCCGTGTGGAACGACTTTATAAAATTGTGTGTAATGTTGTGTCATATCGATTCCTTTATTATTTAACATTGTACTAATCTTTCTTCCTCTTGGGTTAGAAATAAGTTTGTCTTGTTCATTATGTGTTCATTCTCATCTGAACTTCTGTTCATTTTGAGTTAATTTTCACCTGTACTTCTGAACCAGCTGTTTTTTCATGTATGTTCAATTTCTGCTGTTTTTACTCTTCCTGCTCTTGCTGCTGCTTCAGGGGCTTGGCCCCGTATCGCTGCTTGCAGCTATATTTCCACTTGTTCCTTAACCTGTAACCAAGAATACTAACACACACAGACACAGTTTCTTCAAGATTGGATTTGGCCAGGCTTTAACAATAAACAGGAGAGTATTCTCAAAACATCAAGATAACATGTTCTTTCTCTCACACTTTAAATCAACTGTAAAGTAAAGACTTTAACTAAGAAATGGTCTCTCAACTATAGACTTCAATGACCCCTGCTGAGACCATTGCTATCAGGGTACCCTAGAAAAGCAGATGGATGTAGTAACACCTGTTAAAGAAGTCCATATTTAATCTCTGGAAACCGGGCTAAATGAGCAAGCACTGTTACTGCATTCCTGGCATGGGCCAGACCCTTCAGTCACACCTCAGATATCAAATACAGACATTTAAAGGATACATTAAATAACATTTTCGATAATCACACTGGTAATTTCTATAACAAAGTAAAATCTCATAAGCCTAGAGAAGTCATTCAACTCATTTGATATTTAGAAGGAAAAATATTGATTAATACCTTGATTAAAATCACTCATTAGAATCCAGAATCCACTTCTTCGGGACTTCATAACAAAAACTAAACTTGAATCATTACAATAAGGGTGTTGCTTATTTATAATGTTAAAAAAAAATGCTTAAGCTAAAATCTTTACCGTTATTTTAATCAATGAAATAAATGTGTTGTACAAGGAACAGCAGTTCTAATACTTACTTTTATCTAAAACATTTATCAAAATTAATTGAGTAGAGTGATCACTAGGAACATACTATAACCTTTGGAACATGGAACGAGCTGAAATTACAGTATTTTTTTCATAAAAATATGTATGTACTGTACTTACAGTAAGGTCGATATTGGCAATATTTAAACCGTAGTAAGTCAGTCTAATCACTAGGAAAGTACTACAACCTTTGGAATATAAAAAAAAACATTATAGGTGAATTACAGTTTATTACATAAACATATGTAATAAACATGTAATAATGTGTATTACATAAACATATTTGATGATTGTACAGTAAGGGTGGTATTGTCAAAATTTCACCTGTAGTAAGTCAGTCTGGTCACTAGGAAAGTACTACAACCTTTGGAACATGAAAAAATACTTACAGTGAATTACAGTAATTTTTTCATAAACTTATTTGTCAATTGTACGTACAGTAAGGGTGGTATTGTCACAATTTGACCTGTAGTAAGTCAGTCTGGTCACTAGGAAAGTACTACAACATTTGAAACACGAAAAAATACTTACAGTGAATTACAGTAATTTTTTCATAAACTTATTTGTCAATTGTACGTACAGTAAGGGTGGTATTGTCACAATTTGACCTGTAGTAAGTCAGTCTGGTCACTAGGAAAGTACTACAACCTTTGAAACACGAAAAAATACTTACAGTGAATTACAGTAATTTTTTCATAAACTTATTTGTCAAGTGTACATACAGTAAGGGTGGTATTGTCAAAATGTCACCTGTAGTAAGTCAGTCGGGTCACTAGGAAAGTACTACAACCTTTGAAACACGAAAAAATACTTACAGTGAATTACAGTAATTCTTTCATAAACATATTTGATAATTGTACGTACAGTAAGCGAGGTATTGTCACAATTTCACCTGTAGTAAGTCAGTCCTTTCACTAGAAAAGTACTACAACCTTTGGAATATTAAAATAAAATCACTATAGGTGAATTACAGTTTATTTCACAAACATATGCAATAAAAATATGTAATAATATATGTAATAATATGTTTATTACATAAACATATTTGATAATTGTACAGTAAGGGAGGTATTGTCAAAATTTCACCTGTAGTAAGTCAGTCTGGTCCGTAGGAAAGCACTACATCCTTTTGAACACGAAAAAAAACTTACTGTGAATTACTGTAATTTTTTTAAAAACATATTTGTCAACTGTACGTACAGTAAGGGAGTTTTTGTAAAAAATCTCACCTGTAGTAAGTCAGACTGGTTACTGGGAACATGCTACAACCTTCGGATAGTAAAAAATCCCTTTGGTGAATTAATGTAATTTTATTCTAAAAAGTACTTATGTAAATTATGTACAGTGAGGCAGGTTTCCTAAATACATTCATTATAATGCACTTTTTATTGTTGCTAAAGTACAATCAATAGCATTAGAACACATAATGTGAGAGATATTTGCTGGTACATCTGTAGTTTGCAAAAATGTAGTTGTCTGTTTGCACACAATGAAAAAAAAGACAACTTTTTAGACGGTCCCTATCTTGTTCACCGCACTACATTGGACATTCAGTGAACATTCGCAAGTTTGTATGCCATTAAAACAATACTTGCCCATTTTGATCGATTGTGGAAAATGTTGTAGTTCACCATCCTTGTCCTAAAGATCATGTAGCTGCTTTTATTTTGCAAAAATATGCTTTATTGCATATGTTATTGAGACACTTTTTAAGCAAAAAAGTGTGAATGTGCGAATATAAAACCAACTTTACCTAAGTAAAAAAAAGTTGTATTTATATGATCATTCAACTAAGAGAAATTTCATAACCATTTATGGAAAATAGAGTCCCGTCTACCGTGGTATAGGCTCACTACTCTGTTTACACTAAATGAGATAGAATAACAGCTATTCAGTCTTCCATTACAATAGTAAAGAAACTTCTTTTATTTGTGTGTTTGATGACAAGGTTGCTTCACTGCCTACTAGGAAACTGCTTAATAGCTCGGAATTATAGCTCTCCTTTCCATTATTTCAATTTCAGTGTGGACAAACATCCTTTGTAACAAGCCAAATTCATGTTTTTGTTGTCCTAAAAATTGTTCATTATATTTTTGTACCCATATTTTTTTTTTCCTTGGAAGAGACCTATTGTTATAGCTATTCAACTTCAATGTTGACTGAGCGGTGCAAGGAAGTGGAAGCTTGATTATTGCCTTTTATCTGAGGTTTGATTTTGCTTTTGTGTGTTTGGATGGTTGTTGTTAATGTAGGCACCGGCTTTGTTGACAGGAGTAACTTGTTTGGTCTCCCAGTGCTTCATGGTTAATAAGTAGCATAAGTGATGTATCATTTTCACAGAATAAACCCTGGACACAAAGTCAAGTATATGTTATCCAAATATTACATGCTAATATGCTATGCTAAACAAATAAATAATTAGAAGAACCAAGTATTCTAAAAAGCCATGTAATGGCATGTTCACGTCAGCAGAATATGGTTGTCTTTACGTTACGTACACATTCCGTACACGGTCACATCCGTACATTTTCAGCACTCACAACCGCATTCTCGAATATGAGAATCCGCTGTCTCGATAAAACAGTCCTAGCAAAATAAAGGGCCTCGGCTTGCGCTTGAAAAAGAGCCCCGTCCCCCGCCATGATGCCACGCACACTGGGTCTAAGGGTGGGCGATATTGCAAAAATGTCATATCGCTATTTTTTTTTCAGGAAAATCACGATTCACAATTTTATCACGATTCTTTTTCATGTTGGTTTTACTCTTTTGCAAGTGAATGAGCATTACAGCCAAACTAATGTCCCTATTTTAAAAACAAGTTTACTTGCCTTACAAGGTAACAAAATATAGGCTAGGTTAAAAAGAGTGGCAGACATTGAGGCCATTATTTTCTTTTTTTTATTAAAAGATAAGAGCAAAGATACACATTACATACAAAACATATAATATACAAATGAAATAAACAGTGGACACAGTTCATTTTGCAAGTGAAAGTGGACACTACTATTTTGCAAGTGACTGAGCATTACAACCAAACTAATGTCCCTATTTTAAAAACAAAGCCGTACAAGGTAACAAAATAAAAAATAATTGGTGACATTGAGGTCAAAGTGGCGAAGATAAAATTAAAAATGTTTTTATTTTATTTCTTTGTTATTAAAGATAAGAACAAAGATACACATTACATTTACACAATACCACCGGCACGGACACTGGCACCGACAAAAAACATGCATCCATCCATAAACAAACTCTAAACGGCTCCGGGGAGTTAATAAAGGCCTTCTGAAGTAAAGCGATGAGTTTGTGTAAGAAAAATAGTCATATTTAAAACTTTATAAAGTAAAACAACTAGCTAAACTGCTGCCACCTATACATTTTTAGTATCGTTTTAGAATAATTTTAGTCGTTCTTTGAGACGGGCCTCCGAACTGCAAAGGCCGCCTCTGGTTGTCTTGCGTCATACAGTGCGAGAGAGCTGCTCTGCACAAACGCCTTTCCACCGTGTGTTGCAGGTTTTCATGTGTGGTTTCGCTTTTTACTACAGCGACAGAGATATGAGCTGTGTGTCATCTGAAGGTTTTAGATCCAGTCACTGTTCTCCATCGGAGCTGCTCTCGTAATTTTTGTGTTCTACTCGCGACTCAAATGCTCCGCTCTCCACCCAGATATAAATGTAGATTTGATGGATGAACTTGATTGGACTCTTGTCGTATTAAAAGTGATAAGACCTTTCAGTTTTATGGATGTCGACATCTTGGATATTACTTTGGTCACTGTCGCTATGGTTACTGGTAAGAGAATACGGGCTTGACTCCCGTTGCACGTTATTACAAACAGTAGCCTATTCGAGACACTACTGTAAATTGCTGTTTGAATGGGAGATTCACACCTGTCAGGTCCCAAATCCCCAAAACTGACAGTTTGAATGTTGCCAATATATATTATTTTATTTTATTTAATTTACAAATCTAATTTGTGATTATAAGACATGCTTTATTGCCTCTACAAAAGACTGCGTAACTGCAGGAACAGGCCATCTGCTGCAGCACGTGTTAAAGCACCTTGCTCAGTGTCACCCTAAACTTGAGAATCTGAAACTATTGAGTTCACAGCCCACATGCTTAGTGAACAAGCAACAACTGTTGTTGTAAGCAGAGACATTCATCTCTCTTTGGGGGCTTGCAGTCATCTGGATGGATGGTGCTCTGCTCTTATGCCAGTGTTATGCTGAAGTCAAGCACCACATTCAGCCAGTGTGGGAGGTGAGCATTGTTGGCTCTCAACCAAACAGGTTTTTCTCTTCCATCTGGCCTGTCATTGTGATGTAGACACTCGTGTGTAACATCAGCGGGATGGATTCTGAAGAGGGTCTGCTGGTATGTTGTAAAGAGTTCACGAGGGACTTGACATCTGGACTTGTCACAGAGCTCTGCCATCATTGTATCGCAATGAAAACACTGAATGAACAGGATAAATCAATCCGACGTTTGGTGTGCAGACATTAGTGTAGCATTTGTGTGTTTAGCATTTCTAATATATTATATATTTGTCAATTTATAATACATTTAATTAACATCATCAAGCATTATATAATGCTTATTAATTAGTAAATTAAAATAGTATTTGTGATTCAATGTAAACTTTTGCTCTGGCCTTTAATTGTTAATATTGTTATTATTCTTTCTCAGTTTGAGCGTATAACATTTTATCCTTATGGTAAAAACACAGCAAACTTTGAGTGCATGAAGGATCCACGGGTAAGATTTGTCTACTTACTGAATGGATTGGATATATGGTTATCTAGCAACTAGCCATTAAATTTGTGCTATTCCAAAACGTCATCTCGATATTCCGTTTGATTTAAAGAGACTTTTAACAAATTTGAGTCAACTCCACAAAATACTTGAGCCTTATCAGGTTTAAAGAGTAAGATTTTTTTTTTGGCACTTTAGTTTAGGGTCCAATTCTCACTATTAACATAGGCTACATAATAGTTAACTACAACTTTTGCCTCAATAAACTCCTACTGCTTATTAGTTAGTTGGGTAGTTGTTAAGTTTCGGTAGTAATTAGGTAGGATTAAAGGATGTAGAATATGGTCATGCAGAATAAAGCATGCTTTATACTTATAAACAGCCAATATCCTAGTAATATGCATGCTAATAAGCAACTAAATTGGACCATAATCTATTCTAAAGTGTTACAAAACTTTTTTTTTTTTGATGGATGGATGCCCTTGTAAAAAAATGTCCATATTATAGTTTCTTAGGCTTGCATTCTACTAATTGCTGCTTCTTGCAGCTGCATTTATTGTTACTTTTCCTAATTTTGAACAGCTATAACTTTTTATCTTTATGCTGTAAACTCACTAGCCTATACTTTGTATATGCAAAGTGTTTACAGCTAATTGCATTTTGTGTACTTTTTGGTTGGATGGAAACGTATGGTTGCTTGGCAACTGCCTGTTAAATTAGCTCAATTCAAAACGTCAGACCAACTACTTTGAGCTGGAGACTTCATACGAGAGTCCCACTCGTCATGGAGAACCAATTTGCCTCAAGGATCCAAAAGTTCTGTCATGACTTTTTTTTTCTTCAGTATTTTACACAGTAAAACCTTTAAAGGTTGTCTTCTCATGAACCATTCATTCAATGAATCTGAGATTTTTAGGACATTCTGCTTATTGCTTCTTGCAGCTAAATATATTTATTTTTAAATATACATGAACTGATGTCTTTAAGAATTGATTTGTTGATGAAAGTTACAATGGAGTGCTGCAGTACACTTGAGTGGCTGGCATTATAGTATAAATAGCAGTGCCATTTTAGTAGCCATTTTAACAACCCAGAGAATAAACCTGACAAGAAGAGTGGATGGCACCATCATAATGATTATCCACTATAGGTCCAAATCGTCTTCATCTAATACTTATTTGCTGACAAAAATAAAACATCCGAGTTGCACAACTGTGTTAAGTTGAAGTGTACGTAAAGCTCATTTTCAATGTTTTGTCACTTGTGTGTGTGTGTGTGTGTGTGTGTGTGTGTGTGTGTGTGTGTGTGTGTGTGTGTGTGTATGTGTGTTTTAATCATCAATCCCGGGCAGTTTGGCTTGCCATAATGAGCATCACTTGTGACCTCTAGCTAATCCCTCCCAATATGCAGTTCTGCCATAAACAGGGAAAAGTTGTAGATGCTGCATTCGCGGGTTTAGCGGGCTGCTCAGCTGTGAAATAGACCTTAAACTGTGAGCAATTACTTCACAATAAGCCCACTGCTTCATCCCAGCAGACCCGCAGAGATAATTAATAAATTAAATTTCTAATTACCAAATTCTGGTAGGCTATTTGTATGTTTGAAATTAACTGCAGAAGTTTTCAATCTGGCATTCGTACTCAAGAGTTGAGGAATAATAAGCGTAGAGAGGCTCCAGGTTATTTTCCCGTCCTCTGCTACTTTCATTTTCTGCATGTATGGAATCAAAATCCATTTATGTTTCTGTGCCTAGCAGAAACGAGTAGTAAATGATTATCTGAGGAGATGTGTGCGAGTATGAAACCCACACACACATTCTAGAAGAAACTTCTACGAGGCTCTGTTTGAATTTTCTCAGATCCACGTTCCCACTCTGGCCAATTAGCAGGAATCGTATTCTATATGTGTTTTCACGAGGGCACTACATCACTGTCGTTCATGGATGCAGAATGAGGATGGAGCTGAATCCTTTGGCTGTATCTCCTCCTGCCAGCTCCCTGTTTTTGGAAGGCCACCTCATGGCGACTGAATCATTCGTTTACTTCACTTTTCTGTAGTGACATCTTCCCACTGAGTGGGTAATGAAAAACATAAATTTCAAATGCCTGTTTTCACTTCCTTCATATTTGTTATTATTATCTATTGTTTATCTCTCACAGTCAGTCCTTCTCCTGTAGTGTCCTTTTTGTTCTGAAACCTGAGATTAAAAACGTCTTTTCTTTTTGCTTTTGAGTCTTCTTTGTCCTCGCCATGGAGTGCTGAGAGATTGCAAACACAGAGGGGCAGATATTCAAACGATGACCGTATCGCCCTTGTGTATTGCACTTCTTCTAACTTTTTTGAATGTAGGCTAGTTCTTTATATTAACCTCCACTTTCTGTTTCATGGAAGTGTCTTTGTGTTGTCCATTGAAACACAAATTTAAACATGCATGGGGTTTGGCTTTACAATTACAGGCACATCCGGATTACAAAATTACACCTGAAACTCCTAAAAATAAAGACACCCCCCAAAAAATGGTCGTTGATAATCAGCTTCAGGACTCATGCCAAATATAATATTTCTTATCATTATATGCAGCATCTGTGTTAACAACGCAAGGTTGTGGGTTCCATCCCAGGGGATTGCACATACCTATGTATAAATGTATAGGCTAATGCAATGTAAGTCGCTTTGGATAAAAGCGTCTGCCAAATGCATAAATGTAAATGTAAATTTAAATCAGATTTTTTGTGTGTGCATTTTTTCGAACAAGTCTGATTATAGTTTACCGTTTAAATCCTTGCAAAATAAAAAAGCCAAATTAATTTCTAGAAAAAATGGATACACAAAAATTATAACATTTAAAATATAAAAATAACAATAACTAAAAATTACTTTAAAACAAGGTTGCATATTTAGTTTAAATTGAGTTATTACTCAGCAGGGTCTAGCTAAGTTGGAACCTAATGTTGGTTTGCAGTTATTGATAAACTTATATTTTGTAAAGTCTTCTTAGAATATCTTTGGTTGTATGGTTAATCTTGATGAATGCTTCAAAACGACAATATTTGCATAGAGAAGATGGAATGAGATTATTTTGTCTTCATGCTGTGCTGTAGAAACGGTCCAAATGATGTCACTTCCTGTGTGTTGCAATTGTAACAGTGTTGTCTGCGTTGTGTTGTGTTTAACTCACGATGGACACCAATTTGCACTTTATGATGGATTTTTATTCTGTTGATAACAGAACAGCAGTGATCAGATTCAGGAATCCCCCATGTGCATATTTGCAGCCATTCACTCTCTCGGGTGGCGCGAATCTAAATTAGGCTAAGTCTCGTTTACATAAACTACACAATAAACAGTTATAAATCAACACATTTGTAACACATGGTTTGTACCTCTGTTGATAACATAGAACAGCGGTGATCAGATTCAGGAATCACCCATGTGCATATTCTATAATGGAGGTGAACATTAAACTTGATATTACAATACATAGGCCTATAACAGTGGCACGAACACAAATATAACACACTTCTAAACACACGTATAAGTCAGTATTAACCCATAAAATGGTTATACAATTAATCCATTATATTTTTCTCATGGAGCACTCACTCACCGCAGTCATTCACTCTCTCGGCTGGCGCAAATCGAAATGACCCTACCGCAACCAGTTCATTGTACGACCAGATCTGGGCGGAGAGTGTGATTAAAGGGGCCATACATGAAAATAAATGTAGCAAGTGGAAGCACATATTTGACCCGTTACACTATTTTAGAGATTTTTACTTTTTTTTTATGACACGGACACCGGCATGGAGACCGGTAGGCTATGGACAACGGCACGGACATGGACTAAACCACTCACTTCAATTGTATGATCTCTTTATGAAAGTGGCATAGCTGTCTATAGAGGGACAGAAAGCTTTCAGATTTCATCAGGACTGACATTGACCAACCACGAACTAATGCTATAAAATCATACAGGACACCAAAGTTATGGAAAGTGCCATAAGGCAAACTTGAACAACACAAAAGCCAATTACAGAGTGAACGAGACAGAGGGAGAGGGAGAGAAATAACTAGTTTGAGAATTTAATGCATGGACAAACTAATCCAATTAAATAGAAGTAAAAAAATGTTTTACATCATGTGCTTGCACGGAGGAGACTAATGTGGCATTTGTCTGTGGTATGCAGCCAGGTGTAAGCATTAGCATTTTTATTTTATTTTGTATTATTATAGCAATAGCAATCATCATTTTATTTTATAGTACACCCTGCAATCTGGATGAAAAATAAACTCTTTTTTTACATCCTTTTTTATCCTTAGCTTCATACTAAGTATGAAATGAAACATTTCCCCTTCTCATGAATATGGATCAGAGGGCAGTGTTCTGATTTGTTTTATTGACTAAACAAGGTAATGAATAACCTCTTCCCTTTTCTTCATCACAGGCTTTGATCGCTTTGTATTTGATGAAGGAAGCCATCATGCCCTGGCTTATGTGTGCCTGTAATGGCCCGACTAATTAAAAGTCAGTCTAGTAGGTTGAACTGCACAGTTGCCGTCAAAAACCTTCCTGTCTGATGTGGTTTTCTTTAATCATATGATCCAAACAACATGCTGTTCATATACCGTCCAAAATATTCATGATTACAGCAGGGCCATTGGAATGACAATTAGGATGGATGGACACATTATAAACTTTAGCAGTTTATCACATGAATATTAATCATGAATATGAATGAGGAAATATCAATTGACATAACTGATTTAGTGTAAGGCAGGTAGATGGGTGCTAATCAGAATAGATTACCATTTACATGTTCGTTCCATTTATGAGTCTCTTTCGATGCAACCGATTGGCAAAGGCTCCTCGAAGGCTCGACACGCCAAGCTGACGTAACGTAAAAGAATAGCGATGACGAAAGCTGACTGTGCTTGAGAGAAAGGTCTGTCTGTAATATAATAATTCATTCTCAAACCCGCTATTCCTCTGTTTTACAGCTTTACAATAGCATGCTTTTTGTTTTAGGGCAATATTTAAAGAAGAAAGCTGTGTCTGGGTGAAATATTCAGAACTCTCTCTTTCTGTGTTTGCTTTCTGTCTGCCTGTCTCCCTCTTTTCTATCTGATTGTTTTTCTCTGTTGTCAGTCCGCAGTGTTCAAAGTCAGGGCAATCTTATTGTGCGCGAGTATGTACATGGCAATAGGAAACACATACCAGGCCAGTTTAGTTATTTTCCTATATTATTAATTAATAATTAAAATATTATTTTGTGATTAATAGATACAGAGACATGCGATGAAGTCGATTCATCTCAGCTTTGGAAAGAAAATGTAAACAACACATCTGTAATTGGATTGGAATAAAACCAGATAAGATGGTGAGATGAAATAATTGTAATGGGCAAGCAACAACATTTTTAAAAAAATCACAGATCAAATCTGAGACATTTCAGAGGGAGTTTAAAAGAAAACTGTTTCTTTGAAATACAAAACACACATTTTTTGTGTTAAATTCTCTTACGTAAATTCTTGAATTCTAAAGAGCTTGAATTACTTTATAATATTTTTATTTTTAATTAGCTATTTAATTAGCTATAACAGCTCAGCTCTTGCGTCTTGCTGTAATAATAAATAAATAAATAGACATAAATAAATAAAACCTTTCTTGTGAGAAGGGGAGAATTTGTGTCTTGGTAAGGAGCTTCTTTTGGCATGTGCAAAGACCGATAGTGTTTATCCCATAATTAAAATCCTCTGGATGAGAGTGGATTATGCTGAATATATATAATCTCCGCTTTAGACGCATTCTATCCTTTTACAGAGATGTTAATATTATAAGATAATGTGACATGTATACAGGCTCAAATTTACCCTTAGTGTAAAAATAATATTATGGTGCAAGATGAGTCAATAGTTTTACAACACTCTTTAAAAAAACACACACATTTAACATCCTTTTTCTAGGGAAGGACTGATGACAAGGAGTTTGAGTTTATGTAATTACATGTCTCAGTGGCTCTGTATCACAAGGCAAAATTGTATTATAATACTTAAAAAATAGATGCGTGGTAGGGGAGTATTTTTGTTTAAATAATTTTAGTTTTCTCCATTGGATTTTTAAGAATAAACACCACTAAATTATCTTAGATTTATATGCTAAAACTAAATGAAATTGAACTTAGACTAATTCAAGATATATTATCTGAAAATAAATATTAATATATGTTGTGATATTACCTCTCTATAAATGTATTTTGAATGAAGGAAAAGTGAGCAAGGGAATTGTCGTGGCACAATTTCTGAACCTGAGAATCTAATCAAAGATGTAAACTTGATAGACAGAAGCTGCTATATGCAGTAAGATGTTTATTTATGTATTTATTTATGTATATATTTGACCTCACTCACTCACACACTTTCTTTTTCTTTTCTTTTATAAATCAAGTATTTCCTCCAGAGCATTTCCGCCAGCTTAATAATATATTTTCAAGGGTTGATGTACAGAGTCCCATCCACTTTTTCTGCAGTCCTTCTCATTAGGAAAATCTGCTTGGGCTCATTAACCAGAGGCCTTGGATCATTTCTGTTGCTCGTGTTCAGAGTCAGGGTGTTTTCACAGATAGTGCATTTTAAATGAACCAAACTCAGTTCAGATCAATTGAACCAGAAAAGACTTAATTTTGTCCATCCGGGATTGATTGGATCATTGAATGGTTGTGGTTTGCTATGTGATCTCATGTGATTGACAGGTTGTCCTGCCTTCCCACAGAGAGAAACTTCATCAGAGAAGAGATGTTGTTGTAAGTGGGAGGGGAAATTATTTTGATTAAAGATTACGAGGGCACATGAATCAAAATAAATAAATAATGGATCTGCATGGATAAATCATTTATTATAAATACTCCAATAATCCATAAAATATTTCAATCTGAGATAATTTGGGTTGTTCATATCATATGTGTATGTTACAGTATATTGGCCCGAGCCTGCATGGGAGACCTCCTGAGAAAACCAGGTTGCTGCTGGAAGAGGTGTTAGTGAGGCCAGCAGGGGGCGCTCACCCTGTGGTCTGTGTGGGTCCTAACGCCCCGGGTATGGTGATGGGGACACTATACTGCCAAAGAGCACTGTCCTTCGGATGAGACGTAAAACTCTCTGTGGTCATTTAAAATCCCATGGCATTTCTCGTAAAGAGTAGGGGTGTAACCTCGGTGTCCTGGCCACATTCCACTGATTGGCCCTTACCAATCATGGCCTCCTAATAATCCTCATCCATTGAATTGGCTCTATCACTCTCTCCTCTCTCAACCTATAGCTGGTGTGTGGTGAGCGCACTGGCGCCATTGTACTGTGGCTACATCCAATTGGATGCTACACACTGGTGGTGGTTGAGGAGAGATTCCCTGATATGATTGTAAAGCGCTTTGGGTGTACAGTAGTATGAAAGCGCTATATGCCTCATTCTATTCTATTCTCTTCTATCTAGCCTATCTATCTATGTCTATCTGTCTGACATTTTGTTTTTTTTGCGTCTGCTGAATCGTCGATCTGTCTGTATGTCGTTGCAATGCTCAAATTTACTTAGAAATGCAGTTTTCTTTTTAGTTGGCCTGGATAAGCTGAATAAATCTCTGGAAATATTTCTGAAAAGTTCCTTTCTCTTTCAGAGCACATAGTGCTGTTCTAGTTACAAAGCCAGTCATTGATGTACTCAACCTCTTTGTAAGGACATTTGCCCACTAGTGTCGTTCCAGACCTCTCCTCCTGCCCACCTGCACTTCAGAGCCAAACCACTCCACTCCCAAAGCGTGTGGCAGTCAGCATTCAGAGTGGCTGTCGCTTTAAAGGCAAGTCGCTATTCAAGTGAAAGCAACTCCCTGAGAGAATTCAGTTTGGTTTAGTGGATTCCGTTTGAAGTCTGTTTCAGAGCATTGTCTGCTTCAGACGCAGAACCAATTGAACACAAGGCTTTGTTTATTTTCTTTTGCATTCTAGCGTATAGGTCACTTCTAAGAATATGTGCTGAAATCCGGACTTTCCATTCAGACAAAATTCTTTTTTGTTTTTGATTGTTTGTGATGATGTTGATTTCTTCTAAACATTAGGACACATCAAACAAACCCTTTGCATATTGACTGAGTGAAAGAGAACGCTTTGTTAATTTGTAAAGTGAGCATGTTGTGATATTATACAAAAATCTATATCGTATTATTCAGTCTGATGTTTATTTAATACAGTGCACATGTTTGAGTTATTTTTATTGGTTTATTACTGTAATTTGGTTTATCAATTTCGGAAACCTTGCACTTGTCCATTATTAAAACGTTGGAAAATCATTAATAATTCATTGCCTGCATTTCTTGGAAGTTCTTACTCAGAAACCCTCTGGTGGTGTTTCATTTACCAGCATCTCATAATAAACTTTTCAACATTGATAACAAAAAACATGCATAGTTTAGGGAGAAGATTAACAGTATTTGGAGACTTTGCCGAACACTAGGGGTGTAATGGATCATAATTGATCATCAGCGATCCGTACGGACCCGGCCCAACAGTTTAGCACGATTAGCAGACCAATTGCAAAGTTGAACCATCATAGAGTGAAAGTTTATCATTTGCACATGTTTTGTCTTGTCAGTTTACACATTCAAGTGATTTTAAACTATTCCAGTGCAAGAAAAGGCAATAAAGGACTCAATTTGGTTTGCTGTGCACACAACCGCATACACCCGAAGCGTGCACACACAGAGAAGCGCATTTCAGATTAATATAGTCATTAATATTAATCAAACAAACAACAAAAGACAGCTTTAACAAAGACTAATCTATATTTAATTAATATAGTGAACATTATGCAGTTATTTATTAGATTTCATAGTACTGTTAAAAACCTTACTTTATTTGTATCTTTGTTACATTGTATTTATGCTTGTAGTTGTAATAGTGTATATTGTTTTTTGTTTTACTGACTGTTCACTTGTCTTTAATAATGTTTGAACTTTTTGCTGATCCGCAAAATGATCCGAACCGTAAGTTTTGTGATCTATTGCACCACTACTAAATACTCTTCTGAAATCATTCATACTCCTTTTATAATAGTGCATTTAATAGCCTCAAAACCCATGATTGGCTGCTATTGAGCCTTTGAAATTACATGTTTTTTTCCAACTGAAGCGATCACAGATATTTTGTTTAAAACATTGTTGTCTTATAATATGCTTTGCCTCCCATAGTTGTACGTTGCTGACTGACAGCTAAATATTTTGCCTGCTTATTCTCCAGTTTTTTTTATTTATTATTATTTCAAAATAGTAATGACTCTGTGATATTGACAGTATGTGTGAGAGGATTATTGTATTGTTTGAAAGTGTTGCTCGAAGGTGCTTGACAGTTGCAAATTTATTAGCTGTATATGTACAAGCCCAATCTCAGTGAATATTTTATAGTTTTTTCCATGTAATGCTTGGAAAAAGGCACATTTTCCATAAATGAATAGAGGCTCACGGTGAGATGGCTGAGCAGGACATAATCAACTTCCACACAGTGCTTTTGAACATTTAGGTAGCCCACAACCCCACCTCAGTGTGAATCTAACAATGCAGTTTTTTTGGTCATTAATGGGCTAATTGAAGAACAGTTGATTTGCAAACCGAATCTGCACAATAAATGGCCACATGACACAAGAAAAGAATCCTTCATGCTGACCAGTAAAGTATTTCTCAGCATTCTGTTCACGGGTGGTGCTCACTGTCCAAGGCCCCAAGGAATTATGGGTCAGGGCAGCTCTTCTATAGCCTGAGCTTTTCAGCAGGGAGCTTCTGCTGTTTGAATAAGCAGGCTAATGCTATACCGTGACCGTGGCATGCCTGACTGATCTTTTTGTGTATTTTCCTTTTATTCTATCTTCATTACTCTGGTGGCAGCTCACTACAGCTTGCAGTTGGCTGCACAAACCTGGATCCGGATCTCATTGCGTTCTGAATTACATAAAATTAAGCTTGATTTACCAGGCTATAATTATACTATCACATTAGTTCAGTGGGTAAAAACAAGGAAAGGAAAAGTTAACGTGTTTAAAAAAAATATATATATATAGAAGTCTATCTACTTTGATTACAGGCTTGTATTTAGTGCTGCCAAAATGGTAGGTCTAACTTATTTTCTTGCTCAACGGAACAGCTAATTCATCTCAGCATAGATTGATGTGTATAAGAATGCTATCAAATGATGAATGGGCTTATTAGTTTACAAATTAAATCAAGGACTAATGACTGTGCAAGCTGCGCAGCATTTCACTGCTGTTAAAACAATCCAACACAATGGTTTAAGACCACCCACTTGGCTTGCAAGGTTCCAAGGTTATCCCCTACTTTGTTTTCATATCCTGGTGGATAAGTGTAGATGAAATCAGACATGACAACGATAGTGACCCAAATGCAAAGCGTAGTATTTGAAACAGCCGCGCCGCACACAGTTATGATGCATTTGCGACAATGTTTTGACATGTTATTTCATTTGGTTAGTTTTCAGAGCTCATGCTGAAAGTTATTGCAGGGATGACAATGACATACTATATTATTATCTATACTGGGGATTAATATATAGCCTACTTTCTGATTATGTTGTCACCTGAATCACAGAAAAACTTTTTAGGTGCTCTATTCTTCCCCAGGCATTAGTGATCCAAATTATACCCGTGTCTTCCAATTTCTTGCAGAATTATTTCAAAATCGTAACTTCATCTGGAGTCGTTATGTGCCCTGGAGAGATGACGAGACGGCCTATGACACGGCTGTCAGGACTAATTCCAGTGAGTGGCAGTCTGTGTTTGTTGTGTCGTGTCTTCAGAGAAAGAGGGGGTGAGTAATTTGTCCATTATGCCAAAATGGACCGCAAGATTGGGACAACTTTAGATTCAGAATGGACAGAGAAATCCCTCTCTGATTTGACTGTAACAATGAGTAAATTGATGAAAAACGGAATATGAGGATCTCTAAAAGATCTTGATTCCTGATTCCTGCATGTTGGGTTGGATTTATTTGAATAGTAATAGACCTTATTCAGAACAGTGCTATGACAGGCACGAAAGCGAGCTGAATATGAACTGATTTGGAGTAGGAATCCCTGTTGACTCAATAGAGAGAGTCTATCTGCTCACATTAGGATAGGTCGGGAACCATGCAAATGAACGCCGTGTCATTCCCACTGATGTAATTAGTGAAATTAACTGGTTGTTGTGATTTGCCTTTCCATTTAATTAGTCATTTATATCTAAACTGTAAATCCCATGCGGCGATTTAGAAAATGAAGCAAATTATCCATTTAAATTTATTTCATAAACACAGCTTGAGAGGTTCAGGAAAAAGGCCAGGTATGTCCGTACAGGGTGCAAATAAACTACACCTGCTACACCTGTTAACACTTTTTTTCCCCGCCTGACTGAATAATGATGACCTTGGTAAGATCAGGAACTTGTTCGAGCATGTTAACTAACTGCTAGACTGTGTCTCTACAATTTCACATTATGTTTTACTTAAAATTTGATCCCTTAAACCTCTTCTTTGATAATAAAAAATGACGCATTTCAATTATTTATACCTTCAAATAGCTTGAATGTAACTCTATATATCCTTGCTTCATTTATTATACGCGGATCTATGAATATGCAAATTAGTTCCCGCATCCACTCAATCACACCAGCTCAGACTTCCCGATCCACTCAACTGTAGTAAACACTATCGCAAGAGGGAATATTGGTTTAATTCAGTCATATGTTTGAACCAGAAATCGCTCACACGTCGGACACATAAAGGTAATTGATATGATTAGTGTCACTTAACGTGTGTAGTGAAAAGCACGATGAAAATAGGAGTAACGGTATTTATTTACAAAACTGGAAACTCACATAACACAGTTTAACATTGACGAGAACGGACGAAGACTTAGGGAGAACACAGGGACTAAAATAAATGTACAGAGCTAACAAAAGGAACTCAATTAGATAATTAATAAGACACAGGTGAATGAGATTACTAATTAGACAGGGGAAAACTGGGTCCCAAAAACATGATGAACCATGGGAGACAGACCATACATGTAACAATTAGCTTTTGGCTTGACTGCGTTATCAAACAGCTTATAATGTTTTGCTAATGTTACACAAACCATGTTCCCATTCGCCATCTCAGAGTCAGACCGCTGCCTTCTAAAAATCAGCATCCTTAGAAACGCCTTGAACATAGAAAGTCAATAAGGTATAGCCTAGGCTATAGTTCATCATAACATTGTGATGATATTCATAATGTACATAATTCCGCTATATTGCTATATGCACCTGATTTTGTCTCTTAAAGGGGTTATTTAGCTTTCTGTGGAAGCGGACAGTTTGGTTACATATTTGTGACGGTAGGAATTAGGGCACATCTTTTCACTGCAGGTTTAAGGAGAAAATACTCATCAATGGTGTTGACTGATGAATTTGCACATGGTTTGTCTCAAAGCATATTAAAAACACCACATAGGCAGACATATAAACAGCAATAAACATTTTATTTTCTCCACAGGGGGTCTTTACACTTTTTCCACAATATGACAATGGGCTCATTTAGCTGTTTTTTATGCTATGTACCTGTCTCCAGAAGTGGAAGGCACAATTCAGCTTAAACCACCTAATGGTTGGCTGGTTTTATTTAGCCTTGTCAGGATGTTTATTGTCCAGTACAATTCAATTATTTTTGTGCTCCACTGTTAGACAAAGAAATACAAATTGGAATATAGAAAATGGAAATGTATTAAAAGATGTACAATATATAAAAAATGTACCTTGCCCAAGTAATTTGTTGTACTCTCATTTGGCGAGTGTTAACTTTGGATCCTGGCTGTAGCTGCAGTATTGATACAAATCGTTAACTAAAACCATCCTGTCTTAAATACTCAATCTAGAAAAGAAACCTACGGTACTTCCATTTGGCAAGAGAGACTTTGAAGAATCTAATCATAGCTGCCATGTGAGGTTAAGTTGCAAGCTTCCCAAAAAAGAAGCTTAAGACAGGGATCTCAGTGGGAGCTTACTGAACTTCACAACCGTATATTGATGGGCCTACAAATTGCAATCCTCTGCGAAATAAACTAAATTATACGGTTTGCCTCAGTCTTTCTGATTTTAAGCTTATCACACAAGACACGTTTGTTCTCCAGGGTATAAAAAACGCTTTTCCTTTCATAAATTGTGAGGGATGGAATGTGATGTGATTAAAACATGTTCTGATTGTTCATCTTTTAATATGTGCAACTCACAAACTTTTTTTTCGGTCTAAAGAGCCCTTGATGGATAGAGAGATGGCAGATTTATTTTTATATTATTTTGCGCACAGAGTTATTTTGAGTAGCCTAATGCAAATTTTCTCTCCTTTTCACAAAATAAATAGTTGAGCTCAATAAATTATTACTGGACCCCCTCCAGTGTATATGCTTTGCCAAACCAAAATGGTGGCGTTTGGACTCTTCATTTGAAAACGGATAACAAGTGTGATTGAGTTATAGATTTTATTTGCGTAGCTCATATCAACCTGTGAAGAATGCCTTGATTTATAGTCAATACAAGGCATTGCCGTCGCTTTCATATAAACAGCTTTTGTTTCATATGCCCCCCTTTGTATATGACCAAAACAAGTCATCTTCATTTTGTAAGTCCCCACAGCCAAATTGGTTCTTGTTCAAAGCATTATGTTTTGGACCAGTAACAGCTTACAAATACGTTTAGGATGGATCAATTTGAGCACGCAAAGATGCCAGTTTAGAGAGTTGTGACTGGCATTGTTGATTTCTTTTTAACCTTTGAGTAAAAAAATACACAATATCTGTATAGGTCTACTGTACATGTATATAAACTAAAGTCATTCATTTGTCCTAAAAGTTCAATATTCCCTGCTGCATTACACCTACTGCCTAGTTCTATAAAATATTTTATCTAAACCTCTCTCAGGGGTTCCCAGTGTTGCCTACATAGCCTGCGGACTTGTCAACATTGCGTCTCTGTTTAACCTGTCATTCTTTCCTCGCACTTTATGAATTATTTACACCATCAAATAACACAAAAGGCCCTTTCCCCAAGCTCTACTTTTAGACGTCCTATAAATTATTGAAATCCAGTATTTCCCCTGGCTCAAAGAGCCTATCCAAAGGCTAATTTTAATGCAAACAAGATGAAATGAACTCTGGCACTTAATGGTATGTTGTTCTGTTTTTCGAATTTAATTGATGTTTGCTCCTGTTTGTTGACTGTTCTGGTTCCTTTAGGATCGTATGAGGTTATATATAATTTCCTTTTTTTTATGCATTGCAGTAAATGTCATTCAATGTGCAATTTGTTTCACTGTCAGTTTATTTATTTTTCTGTGTGCTGCTACATAATAGTTTTTCTTCCTTCAGGAGAAATGGTTGACATGGTTATGTTTTTCGCATGAAAAATAGTATAATTAAATTGAGAAGAACAGAATAAGTGGCATAATGTAGCACCGCACGTCATCAATGATATGATGGCTTGTAATTTCAAAAGAATGTTTCCATAGGCACAGCTGTGGTCAGTACCTTACAAAATTATAAGCCAGCAGACAAGACAAAGACAGTTGTGAGTGAAGTGATGCAATTTTTTAAGAATAACTGTAGCCTTGTGTATCCAGCAATGCAAAATAACATTTGTAAAACAGCTAGCCTAAATAACTGATAGAATAAAGAAATGGGAGAAACATTATCTTGAAATAATTTTTATGACAGCTTTCAAATAAAGCTATGTAACCTACATTCTTTGTGGCACGTCAAGCGAGGACAGAGACACTTTTTTAAAGAGATGGTAGGATCATGTTGGAAGTGAGACTATGAATGAACACCCGTAGGGCTTCAGCTTTTCAGATTCTTTGCCAGACCTTATGGTTGAATTACGCAATGAAGATTTTCAGCTTGATGTACGTTCCTTCAGGCGGATTATATGTCACACCGGTGTTATTTGAGAGGAACCCAATGGTGTCCAAACAGCCCCGGGTCTGTTAGCAGGAACGTTAGCTTATCCATCAAGACACTTTTACCGCCTGAGCTCAACTAGAGATGAAGAATGTTTTTTGTAGATAACGTTCATTTTGGAGGAATGAGCCTATGAAGAGCGCATACATTTTTTTCAGCACAAAGCTTGTTGAATTGAAAGTAATAATCATGGTCATCATTGAAACATTGTTCATTGTTCCCCCACGCTTAGGCTATTCATCAGACTGAGTTACAGAACAGTATCTTGAGTGATTGATCGATTGAATTAGATCCAGGGAGGTCCACATTACCTGGAAAAAAGCTACCCGTTAGCATTGTCATTTATCTAAATCATTTACTCAGATGTTGCAAGTGCCCCAAAACCATTTCTTTGGGCTTATATTTTATTGGATATATTATTAATTCTTGATTGGATATTGCATATATTGGATTTTTTTTTTAACAGGTTTTTGTTTTTCCAAGCTAATTGGCATTGCACAAACAGAGGAAGAGTTTTTGTACAAATTATGCCAAAGCTGAGAGATATTTATTTTTAGTATTCATTTCGTTCTTTTAAAGGGGTGGTTGATTTATGATTTCACTTTTCTAACTTTATAGTTAGTGTGTAATGTTGCTGTTTGAGCATAAACAACATCTGTAAAGTTACAATGCTCAAAGTTCAAAGCAAAGGAAGATATTTGCTTTTAGAAAGCGTTTTTTAAGGCACGGCATTCCTCCCGGGTTAGGGGGAGAGCTGACCCTACATCACTGACCCTAAAATTTACAGAAACCCCGCCCCCGGGAACACGCAGTCTATGTTGAGAAGAGGAAGAGTTGTTGTAGTCGAGCCCATTTGTGAATATGTTCAAGCTGTCGCACGTTTTTTCACATGCAATACAATACGTAACATAAATACAATAGCATGTCACACTGTAGACATCTTACAACAGTTACCACACGAGCGATTTTATAGATTTTCATGACAAAAATATGCTAATTGAAGATAGTTAACTCCACATCAGCAACATAAATCCGACTCCAGTTTAAAAATAAAAGGCAGAACAGTGTCTGACATTTTAGTGCGCGTCTGTGAGGTAATTGGAGCTGCTAACACAGGAGCTCTTGAAGCTCCGCCCTCTGTGCCAGGAGCAGCAGCTCACTTGCATTTAAAGGGACAGACAAAAAAAACTAAATTTTTACTGACCCTCAAAAAGGGACATGCTGTAAAAAAAATACCTGTGGGGTATTTTGAGCTAAAACTTCACATACACTCTCTGGGGACAACAGAGACGTATATTACATATTGTAAATAGGGGCATTATACCATCTCTTTAAAATAACATTTTCTAAATCCTAATTTTATTACTTTATTTTTGCTTACTATATTTATTTTCCATTCTTCTTGAATACAATTGTAAATCCCACTTATTTAAAACATTTTATTTTTAATGTGTAATCTTTATTTTTTAGAATAACAATCTAAATCCCATTAATTTTATTTTAGTTCAATTTAAAATATATATTTTTAATTTGTTTTACAATGGGAATTTATCTTATTCAACGTGGATATGCTCTGATCTACAAAATCAATTAAATCAATGCATAATTTATCAAATTCCTGATGGTTATTCTGCTTTATAGAAACCCTGAGAGGAAAATGATACACACAAAACTGAATCTGCTGGATAATAGAACATTTTACATGCATTACATCTTGCGAATGTGAAATGGCAAGCCCTTATGTGAACGCCAGTTCTGATAAACCTGAAAAATGGATGTGGGAAGGATCTCACTTTTTGCCCGAGTACAAAGCAGCCTATTCCATTGCTCACAGAGATTCTTCACAGACAGACGATACAGTCAGGAGTCCAACTGTGTGTTTGTGAGCAAGACTTCAATAGGAATTGGGTATGCAGTGCAGAAAATACCAGCATTTCATCTCTTTAATTCATGCAACTGCTGCATAGCTGCGGAGGAGGTTTGATGAAAGCTCAATGTTGGCTCGTTGCAAAAGCAGAGACACATTCACACGACATTTCTGAATCATTGTCTTTCTTTGCTCCTAAGAGACAGACCAGAAAATATAGCAGTCTATATAGGCTTTGTATTTACTGACAGAGACAAACGTTCTTCTTTTGTTACGACAAGGCTGTCAGCTTGATCAAGCTTGAAAGGAAGGGACATTCAACCATGACTCAAATATGCTGCTTTTGTATTATTTCAAGTTATGTTAAGTTTAAGGCTTTTATTGTGATGATAAAAGAGAGTCAGACAAGAGCATACGATGTAATGTGTGCTTTATTTTGTAAGCTTGGCCCATTTAATTGCTCAAGCTGAATATGAATGTTTTGCAATTACATTTGGGAAAATTAGTTTCAAGTGATGAATCAGTTTAATATGATTATTATCTCAATTAGTCCATGCTTACCACATAAAACGTATTAATTGAGGCTCAGTCAGTCTACAGTTGTTCCTCGAATGTTGTAAACTAATTAGCTTAAACGATAATTCTGTAAGAACTGGGTAACTTTCTCATTAGCGCTATAGCTCAGTGAATGCCATTAAGTCCATCTTATAAAGCATCTAGAACTTTAAAGTGCGTCCCAAATCTCTTGTTGCTAATGAGCCACACAATTTTTTAGACAGAACTGTCTTAGAATAGAAGATTGCATGAAATAACTGAATCTAATGTGCCTGGTGGAGTGTCTGGTGCTTTTAACTCTTTGAAACGGATAACTGTAGACATGTTTTAACTTCATTTCCTTGGAAAAGTTTCAGAAGTGACGGAACTGACCTTTCTAAATGCTTAAAGTGTCTGTTTCAAAAACATCCAAGAGGAATAAGGTCTGACAACTGTATTTAATCAGAGTGAATGGGCTGAAATTTTCTAAACTAAACAGAGCTGTCATAAAGAATCAACTAAATCGTGTTGTCTACGTCTAGGAGAGAAGATCATAGATTTAAGTACTTGTCATTCAGCTATTTCCAATGGGGACTGGAAGCACTTATCAGAAATATAGTAAATATAAATACCCTTCAGTCTGGAAATTTGTATTCATATAGGCTAATGGATTTACCCATAGATGTTTACATGCACGTCAAGTACCCAATGAAGAGTTCTGGCACACTTGTTTAAATCGGAGACTGAAAGTCATTTTGTGAAATATAAAGTCGCAATTGAGAGATAATACAATAATATTGTGAGATATAAAATCATACAGAATATTGTGAGCAATAAAGTTGGAATTGTGAGATGTAGATGACCTTACAGAGTAGCTCACAATTGCAACTTTATAGCTCACTCACAATATATGATTTTATAGCTTTCAATGTTATTTTGTTATGAGGTATACAGTTGATATAGGACATATAATGAGATATATAAAGTCATATGGTCAGATATGAAGTAGCAAATGTGAGAAATAAATAATAAAACCTTGTGAGTTTAAAGTCACGATTGAAAGATAAGGACATAGGCTAACGTTGTTGTGAGAAATACAATTATATTCAAAGTAGTAGGAAAAAACTTTTTAGGCAGGTGCGCAAACAAATAAAGCACTTGACTAGAGTAAGCAAAAGTCGGCACACTGCCACTACTGCTTCCAAAAATCAGTTTATTCAAATGTGCAACGTTTCGACCCGAAGGTCTTCGTCAGACAAACAAGTACATTAGAAATAAAATCATAGATTATATACGATTAATGTGCTTGCTGCTGAGAGATGGTCAAATTGTGAGATATGAAGTTGCTGTTGTGAGCTATAAGGTCACATGGTCAGATATGACATTGCAGTTGTGAGATGTAAATTCATTTTGTGAGATATACATTCACATTTGAAAGATAAGAACATAACTTGAGATAATAAATCATATGGGAGCTACAGTACAGGGCCATGTTGTTAGATAGAAATTCATATTGTGAGATATAAAGTTAAGCTATTTTTGAGATATAATGCTGTGGTTGTGAGAAATAAGGTCATATTGTCAGATAATACGTTGCTATTGTGAGATATAAATTCATATCGCAAGATACAAAGTTTGTATTTGTGAAACATACATTTGTATTGTGAGATATAAATCCAATTATTCTGTGTTGTTTACCTGTAATGGCTGTGCCCTGCTACTAACATCAGCAAGAATCTCTGTTTCTTGCTGTCTAGTGCTCATTCACATACAATAAACCTCTGTTTGCTGCACAGCCCTGGTAGCTGGAATGAGTAATGAGTCTGAATTTCAGTGCTGCCAAACCATTTTTTTTGGTAGTTTAGCACTGGGAAAGACAGCTAGGGTTGAAACCAAATGAGACACTGCTGGTCTATGGCTTAGTGATGGATAGACCATTGTTTTAACGTTCTCATTGTTTTACACCGTGAATATCAATTAATTTACCATTTGTGTTAATGGTGTTCACTGTTGCTCTTGCTACAATTCTGCCCCAGGTTCAGTTATTAAGGCACCACAGTCGTGTTGCAAATGAGTCTTAATCAGATGTCAGTGTGGAGAGTCATTTGTGTAATAAAACATGACTGCACCCCTTGCGTGTCTGCTAATGTGATTATAGAAAGCCAGCATCACATACTGAAGGTCACATGAGGTGGTAAATGAATAAATGAATTGATCTGAGCGCACTGTATTGAATTGGGTGTCTGTACTCAGTTTCTAAGCGTGCAGGTGCTTTCCCTCAGGTCCAGTGTTTGTACACCGAGGAGAGCGACTGCCATGGAGACTATCACGTCTGTGTGTGTGTGCGTTCCCCTTGCTAAATCCCTTCGCCCTTCACCCTGATTGCAGCAATTATGATCAATCCAAATAGTTCAGTATATGCATATTAATAACAGTCATCCAAAAACCCTCATCATCATTATGTGGCTATTAATTCACTCAGGTTGTAAGTAATTTCTCACAAATCAAAACTGTTTCATTTATTCAGCTTGATAACATATCTTAGCTGTTTATTTGTATCTCGTTCCCTTACAGTTATTTCCCCAAGAGAATGAGATGCATTCTCCAACAACTAAAAGTATTTCATCATGATTCAAATATAGGAAACAAGTTGTGTTGACCACGATTGTTAACTAAAATTATAAAAAAAAACATTTACAGTCATTGATGTTGTCTAAAATAAAATCAGTATTTACTTTTAACCTAGTTGCCAAGTCAATATTTCTTATTTTAGTTTAAGTTTTAAGCACTAACATTAAAAACGGAAAATAACTAAAAGAAAACAGAAATAAAAATAATAAAAACATATTTGATAAAAAACAAAAACAAATGAACGGACAAAGACTAAAGCTGCAGTAGGCTGACCTATACTTCCGGCGAGATTCTGAAGTGTGTATACGATGGACACTTTACTATCCCATGAGGCCACTGGAGAGGATTTGTTCTTTTTTATTTCCCCAAACCATCTCCTGACCTCCAAGGTGCAGTCCAACCGTCTTGAAGTATTGCAAGACTGATCATCAGAAAACCAGAAACTATTCAAGGACAACGTAACTTGCATACTGTTCACTAGAGTTGTCTCAAACTGATATTATCACCAAGCCTTGCATAAACGAGAGTAACTCTCAGATCTCCATGATTCTGCGGGGTAACGGAGATGAGAGAGAGGCAGCGAGAGACTAGGACTGGCAAAAACTCCAAAACAGGTTATGCACTTAAAAACGACAAAGTTTGTAATTGCCGATGGCTATGTTGCTGAGCACCCAGGAAATTGTTACATATTCTTTTTGATGGATCTCCATGTTTATAGAGCTCAGAGCTGTATATTCACCCCAAGCCAGTCGTTTTAGCGCTTTCCTCGTGTTTATAATTCTGCCTAATATGAGAGAGATTTTTCATCTTGAGCCTCAAAAGCAGCATACACACTGTCATAGGTGAAAATGTGCAGTGGTTTCCTTAAGGAGCAATTTCCACCTGACCTGACACATAAATTGGGTCTCCGTTGGAGAAACCCAGAGGTGTACAGAGTTGAAAATTATTTCATGCCACCGTAGAAAAGTGACTCTAAATGCACTACTGAACAGGGTCATTTGTAAGTCATTATACTCATTTTAGTTTTAGATTTACTGTTAAACTTAACCCTGAGGCTCAATTACTTTTAACTCTCTCTCAAGGATGCATTCAATTGAGCAAACAGTGAAGACATTGTTAAAAAAAAAGTTTCTATTTACAAAAGTATTAAGCAGTTAAACAATTATTTCTGAAGGGTCATGTGACACTTTTTGCCATATGAATAAATTACATTTTAATATAACAATTTTAAATTGTAATAATTTTTCACAATATTACTGTTTTAACTGTATTTTGATCAAATAAATGCAGCCTTGAGAATGAGACTAATTAGACAGTTTTGAACATTAATGTGTATATGCAATATTAGCCTAGAGCCTACATTTATGAACTAATAAAATATATGTATACCTTGCCTCACCAAACGCCTGAATGTTATGTGAAATATATTATGTAGCCTATTTTACACACTAAACCTGTGCAATGCTTTGGAAGAGTTTTCTGTGCAGTGTGTATTTCATTGAAATCTTACCGTAGAGTAAATTATGTATTTGATTCAAGAGGCTTTATGCCATTTGCCTTTAAAAGGTGGTTCATTTTATCTTTGAGAGAGTAAAAGGAAATAGTGAGTTCCCACCATTGATGAAACAATACAAATATGAAAGTCTGAACTGTAAATAATCAGCATTTTTTTGTTGGTCTTTACACCATCAATTGTCTCAGATAGGATCTGTCTCTCGCCATCTGCTTACCCATCTCTCCTCATTTCACCTTACCTCACTTTACCTCTTTCTCCCCCTCCCTATTCCTTTCTCTCTAAAGTTTCATTAAAGATTATGGGTAAAGTTTGTTGCTTTTGCATACTCAAAGAAAGTTCTTGAACTTAGACTGAGAGTGATGTACATGATGGGCACAGCCTAACTTCTCCTGCCTTGTCCTGTTAGATAGAACAAACTAGTTTGAAAAAAAATCATACAAAAACAGTAACCATGCCGTAGTAGATTTATATCCAGTATTAGTATAAAGAGGTGGAACAGATTGGAACAACAGCTTGACTCTTCCCTTCTGTCATACATCACTGGAAAATTGTTGAATGTGGATGCAATTGCTCCCATTTCCTCCAGCACGATACCGGTCGTTTGAGCGAGCAGGTACATTCCACAGCATGATAAGTGGCACATCACAGTTTGAGCACAGATTTAGTGCATTGCATCATGGCACTGTGTACCAGTGTACTGTATGTCAGTAATTACTATAATAGCTTATGTGAATGCAGCCTACGCTTTCACCTATTGGCACATAATAATGGGGAGAACCTGCACATTAGGATGCTACGAGCACATTAGATTTTCCCTGCCGACTCAGGGGTCAGGAGTCATGGGATGTAAAGATTTAATCAGAAATTCAATTAGCATGCAGTGGACTGATGTGACTTGGGAAAAGAAAAAGCAGCTGCATGAGGATGGATGCAAGGTGAAACATGAAGGTGGCTGTGCTTATATTTGAGATAAACAAGGTTATTCAATGCTAGTGGCTACATTTACCCCGGGATGAGTAAATAGGCAAGAAACCATTTTGAAATTAAACTATTATACAATTTACAGGTGAAATTTCATTCCTGTAAAGACAAATTTCTGCATAAATTGCCAACCATCAAAGCCAGGCTGTTAAAGGTGTTAGTTTCAAAGGATGTTAAATGTAGATGTTGGATACGGTATCTCAAAACCTAGTGAGCTCACTTACTACAGATGGTGTTTTTCACCAGGGGCCGTATTCACAAAGAATTTTAAGGCTAAAAGTAGCTCCTAACAGGCGAATTTAGGAGCAACTCCTAAAAATAATGGGAGTGTCACTCCTAACTTTAGGACTCCTAATTTTTTTCACTAAGAGTAATTCACGAAGCATTTTAGTCCTAAAAGTAGCACCTAAGTCTGGGACAGCTTAAAAGAAGTCGAGAGGACTCCTAACTCACTAACACCTATTCACAAAGGATCTTAAAATCGCCGCGCGACACAGTGTGTTGGAGACACTCAATGACACGGAGTTATTACAAAGACACCGCCTTAACCGTGAGGGAATACTGATTGTTGTGGATCTTGTGAGGGATGCAATAACAGCGCCAACTAATCGCAACAACCCAATCAGTGCCGAATTTAAATGTTTGATAACACTTCGCTACCTGGCAACGGGGAAAAGGCGATTGTGTAATGCCGACGATCTAGCGATATCCCAGCCATCGGTAGCAGATCCATCCACCAAACCATCAATGCACTCTGTAGACCCCATATTATTCGACAGTTCAGTTTTCCTTTGGACATTCGCCAACTCCAAAGAAACAAAGCCAGCTTTATGGATATTGCACTGGCATGGTCTTCTATGGTTCATGTTTGGTTTACAAAAGAGTTAGGATCAATGCTTAGACCGTTATTCCCCATGTGCAGCACATTTTAAATTATTGACTCTAAGTTGACATTTCAAGGACTGTACTTACAGTATTACCTTAGATACCAAATTGAGCTTGCAGTATTGGCTATTCCCAAGAAAAAAAATATAAATAATGTCAGATGTTAACTCTTAAATTAGTAGATGTTAGTAGATGGTAAAATGGTAAATGGACTGCATTTATATAGCGCTTTCACAGACCCAATGGCCACCAAAGCGCTTTACAATATTGCCTCACATTCACCCATTCACTCACTCATTCATACACCGACGGCGGTGTCAGCCATGCAAGGCGATCCAGCTCGTCGGGAGCAGCTGGGGTTAGGTGTCTTGCTCATGGACACCTCGACACTTGGTCAGGTGGAACCGGGGATTGAACCACCAACCTTCCGGTTTGTAGACAATCTACATGAACCACTGAGCCACTGCCGCCCCTCAACGGTGTTTTCTTACTAAAGAAAAAGAAACATCCAAAATCCAAACAAAGTGGTTTCTTGATGCCACAGGCTGTTATGTTCTATTCATTACTGAAACACATCGAGTTATTTTAGATCATGGCTGTCAATCAAAATGATGTTTTTTTTAAAAGTAAATCGCCTTGTCTAAAAAAATCTCTGTGCACATTGCTTTGGTATTTTGGAACTGAAAAGTTGTACAGCTAGTCAAGCTCTTGTACGTTTGTTTGAAATCTCTCCTAAGAGTGTCTTATAGATTTTTTTATAGACTGATCTTTTCAGTGGTACACTATGAGATTGTGTATACCAAAATAATAGTGATTAAAAAAAAAAATCTAATCATACAATCAATCAGAATGAGTCAGAGCAGTTAAAAGTCTGACACTATTTAAATGTGATGCGAGCGCAGACCGAGAAAAGTTCATTCTAATTTCAACCCCCCCCGCTTCATCTCTCATCAAATTAATGTGATTGTTCTTTGTATTATATAACGAATGTGATGATATTTTGAAGTAGGCCTGTGCGTATCTGTAAAAGTCTGAAACAAAATGATTATCGGTTGAGGAATGTAGGCTATGTTGTTATGATTACACACTCTTTCTGAAACTGTAATTAAATATTCAGGCAATTTTAGATTGTAATAGCTTAATGCAAATGATTGTTTTCAAGTGCAAACAAGTAGCCTACTACACTCTAAAAACTCCTGGGTTATTTCTTCAACCCATTTTCTGGGTTATTTGTGTTGGGTTAAACTTATGGGTTATTTTTTCAGAGAGTACCCATTTTCTGGGTTATAGGGCTAATATTTTGACCCAATTCCTGGGTTGTTTGAGTTTCTGGGTTATTTTTCAAAGAGTAACCCATGTTCTGGGTCCCCCCTCGGCCCCTCCCCCTGCAGTTGTTCTGGAATTTTCTCACAGGAGACATTTGAAATAACCGACACTTCGCGCTCGATCCGTCTTGGCCTGTGCTTCTTCGGTGCAACTTCGTCGTGTATTCAAGGTAAGCGAGTATTTTCAGTGTTGATATAATGTAATATTTTCTGTGTCCATGTCCCCGTTGCTAGTTTAGCACCATTTGCTGAAAAAATTACCATGGCTTTGCTACGTTGAGACTAGTGTTAGCTGTGGTAACTTAATTGTGGTTGTCATGTAGCTACGCTATCGCGAAAACATCTAACTTAACTAGTTTAAAGTCTGTGTAAAGTCAAAATAAATATGTGTTTTGAGTTTGTCAGACTAAAGAAGAAAGTGTAAACCACCCAGACAATTTGAATGATTAAAAATAACGATAGGTTCATGATATTAGGTGACAAAATGGTTGAAATGCTTTTTACACATTGTTGAGAAATACATTTATGACCTAGGCTATTTAATGTGTTTAGAAGAAAATGACTGAATTCACTTTACACGGTCTTTAAATTCTATTTTTCATAACATGTGCTGTACTTATCTCATTGTTATAATAACGGCAATAATACGGTAACGTTAAGTAACGTTAGCTAACGTTACAGTCCAGCTAACTTAGTGGCGACGTCGTGCCCATAGACAGTATATAAACGTGTCGTGCCGCGGCTAGAGCGACGACACAATCGTTGAGTTATGTTTACCAGCTGCGCCGTGCTTATCATATCATACAGTGCTCTAAGTTACTGGCTGAAGTAAAACCTGTTAACCTTTGCAAGTGCGCCGGCGCACTGAAGCGTTATTTGGTTAAATAGTTCAAAGTTACTATCAGATTTAATGTTATTACCGTGACAAACTATACATCATTAAAAATATATGACTCAAGTTTCAGTATTTGACCACTATTGTATTCTGAGAAACTTATATTGACAGTTATGTCTTAATTTGTGTCAGAAGTTATGAAAAAATTAGTCCTTTAATATGAATTATGATCGTCAGCCGCTCTCATTCAAAAAAATGACAGTGCTTGACAAAACAACGTGCCTCAGGGCTTTTAGCTCAAAAATGTGCAGATTTGGAGAAATATTGATAGATTCTCATAGGTTTACATCAGAGTTCTATAGACAGGAATAATATTTATTGAATTTATACCCAAATGTGTCGATGTAATAATTATGAGCACTGGATTCTCTGATGTAACGTTACTGTGTTTTCAATCCATAAGAGCAGCCTGAGGTCAAGTCTTTGAATTGTTGCTAACCTCTATATTGCTATGTTTTCTCCAGGTCATTTTAAATGGACAGCTTTGTCGCTGATGTGCCAACTCAGTGGCGGCTTTCTGAGCTGATAGAGAATTTTAAAGGTGAGCATTTTACTCTTACTACCCTTATATCATCTCTCTATACCTAAAAAAATGTCTTTAATTGGGCTTAAATGTGTCGGTGCAAGATTCTGTGAAAGTCACAACTTCTTCGACAGTGGAGTATGCATATCTATATAACCCTTATAGTTAAAAGATACTTGTGCCTTGTCTTTATGCTGTTATGCATAAGAATAGGCCAGATATTCACCTTTGCATTAATGTCATTACACTTGTTAATGAAAGAAAAGATGGACAGTAGTATAGACTGTCATTCACACTAAATGGGCAATGCTGCAAAATAACCACATCAGTTAACTAGGAAATTGGGCCACGTTAAAAAACAACAACACAACATTCCCTTAAAAGTGATTATTTTTTAGCTTTATAATCAAAGAGTGTCTGGTGAGTGGTTCACAATTGTCTCGACTTATTAGTAATACTCATGTTGTCTTGTTTTCTGTCTTTCAGATGAAGACATGGATGAGGAGGCATTTCTTCTCTTAGATGAGGACACTATCAAAAATCTTGTCCCCAAAGTTTGTCCCAGGCTTAAATTCCTAAAGCTCTCCAGAGACTTTAAAGGAGAATTCCGGCGAAAAATGAACCTAGAGGTAATTAATACATGGTTACCGAGTCGACCGTTCTTTGGGATTTGTTTTCATGATAATCGAATGTAAAGAGTTTTATCTCTAAAAACCAGTGGCGGGCCGTGCATTTCACACCTAGGCCTTCAGTGATGTCCACCCTGAATTAATAACGTTTAATAGTGTAGCAGCGCACGCACATACTATCTATAATTGTTGTTAAATTCCAGTTTTTATTTTGCACCGGCAGTTATAGGGTTAATTCGGTGAGTTCGCGAAAGGCCGGGCAGAGAGAAACGAGCGAGTGAGTTCGGCTTGTGTACAGAGGTTCTTGCGTTCCTATTATAAATTCACAAACGGATCCTCATCCCTGTCTTATCCTTCAATGGCTATAGTATTAATGTTTGAAAAAAAGAAGTTGTTTCGATCATAAATTTACAAGAAAAATTAGGAAGAAAATCATATTCAGCACGGACAAAAACAGGGGCAAAAAATGCATTATACTCTCCAAAACTGATTTTTTTTTTACACAAAATCCATCCTAATTTCTTTCCTCAAAAAGACTTGAATTACTTGGTTGTACAGGTTGTCTGTGCTTTTCAGTCCCAGCAACCTTTTCTATCGCCATCGAGGCTAATGTGCTGAAAGTCGAGTCTGTCCCGTCGTATTTCTGGCATAAGTTTTAATGCGCTTTAGTGCTGAGAGTGTCTGCTCGACAGAAGCAGACGTTAAACAGGGAAAACACCGCAAAACATGACGATGTGTAACGTTACAGCCGACACAAGCTCTCACACAGATTTATGAACGATATCAATGAGATCAGCGGGACTTTAGCCTTCAAAATCAGTCCTGGCGTAACGTTACATTGCAGTCAGTTCTGTTTTTACCCGGACAGATCGATAGAGTGCCGAGACTCTGCGTAAGCTGGATAAGGGATTTTTTCCGGTAGATTTGAACCTGCTGGTGGTCGAGGAAGGAAATAAACATTAATTTGTGGGTTGAAAAACTATTAAATCTACAGGAATATATTTTAGTTTACACAGTTCGCTACAGATGCGGTTAGCTAGCTCTGACTACCAGTAATAATAGTACACGCTCTGACCATCCAATCAAAGGGCGTGAAAATGCTTACGTTATTGTATGCCTGCTAGATGGCCCCGGTGCAATCAACTCGATATCTGATTGGCTGATTAAATCTGACCGATTATCTGATTGGTTAAAGTAACAGTTTCATTGCCATTCATTTAAGCTACAGGCGCCCGCACTATCGATTCTGAAGGCCTCGAGGCAGATATATTTGACCCTGGCAACACATGATGACTGAAATATGATTGGATAAAAGCACTAAAATAAATATACACTACTGGAAGCAGCGCAACCAAGAGAAAAGCTATGAAATTATGAGAACGGACTATTGGGAATAATTTAATACTCATTCATAAAAAAAATATATTAAAGTGCAAGTCAGTGATTCTCATAGTGTTTAGGCCAGCAGAGAAGGCCTTGCTGGCCCTGACGGCCCACCACTGCTAAAAACTGATTAGCTTATAACGCTATATCGAATATAAGTAAAAAGAAATCGTTTGTTAATACCACTAACAAGGCTCAAAATAGCCTAACACTAACACGGTAGCATAATGAGGGTCCCTACATGCAAACCGAAGCATTGAGAACTTTGTAAATGTACAGACAGTTTAATAAGAAGATACTTTATAAAGACAGTACATTACGCGTATACAGGCAGGAGCCATCTTGGAAAACAGACTCGACCAGTCGAGCCATGAACGCCGTGCTAAGACAGCTGAACTGTGACTTTAACCTATAGACCAGCTCACGTAGCACGGCGTTCGTGGCTCGACTGGTATGTACTGTCTTTATAAAGTATCTTCTTTTTAAACTGTCTTTACACTTACACAGTTCTCAATGCTTCGGTTTGCATGTAGGGACCCTCATTATGCTACCGTGTTAGGCTATTTTGAGCCTTGTTAGTGGTAAACAATTTATTTTATATAAATACTAGCGTTATAAGCTAATCAGTTTTTAGAGATAAAACTCTTTACATTCGATTATCATGAAAACACATCCCAGAGAACGGTCGACTCGGTAACCATGTGTTATTAACCCCTAGGTTCATTTTTCGCCGGAATTGTCCTTTAAAGGACAAGTTCTGTATTTTACACTTAAAGCCCTGTTTTCAGATCTTTTCTGATGAAATAGAACGGTTAAGATTGAAATTTGGACACATGCTGCTGTCCCGAGAATTTTTGGTTTCTGTGGTAGCACCCCCACCTCCACAATGGCTGCATAGGTGCACTGGAACAATCCTACGATTAACTATGATAAAACCTGTTGGAAAGCATCTTTTGCAGCGATTTTTGTGTGAGCATATCAGTGAACACCCCGGACCACTCGGTAAGTTTCACGTCTTTGTAATCTTAACCGTTTTATTTCATCAGAAACTATCTGAAAACAGGGCTTTAAGTGTAAAATACCGAACTTGTCCTTTAAGCCTTAAATTCAATCCAGTTATTGAATGTTGTCGAATGTTTGAGTTGTTTATTTTTCTAATTTTTCTTTCCAATATTGTTATTACAGTCTGACCTAAAATAAATATGAAAATAAATATGTCCAAGTGTGTGTGTTTTTTATATATATATCTATATATATATATAGTTTAATTTAATTTAATGCAATACAAATGTAAAAGTGCTTGAAGTGTGTAATATAATTTAAAACAAAGTTTTATTTTCTGAAATAAGGCATACTGGCATAGTAACCCAAGTTAGGTTATTTTTGACCCAACTCCTGGGTTAAAAAGGGACCAACTAATTTCTGGGTTATTTAAACCCAGATATTTGGGTTGTTCTTTTGACCCAGAAGTTGGGTTGTTCTTTTGACCCAGAAGTTGGGTTATATTAACTACAATGTTGGGTTGTTTTAACCCAAAATTTGGGTCAGGTATTTAACCCAGAAGTTGGGTCAAAAAGAATAACCCAATTTTCTGGGTTGAAATAACCCAGAAATTAGTTGGTCCCTTTTTAACCCAGGAGTTGGGTCAAAAATAACCCATTATGGGTTATTTTTGACCCAGGAGTTTTTAGAGTGTATAAAACGTTATATAGTGGTTGTCACAGATAAAAGAATAAAAATGTATAGAAAACACATATACTGTTTACATTAACTTCTTATAATATATATTAACCAGCTAAACCTTGACCGAGTTTTCACTCTTTACTCTGAATGTTAGATGTTCTGCTCTCATGGGTTAAGGTTGAAGGGGTTTACATTTAATTCCATTTTTTTTTACTGCAAACAGACTCATGTTATAATCCTTGAGCTTGAAAGCAATGTAAGCAAGTTGTGTGTCAAATGCAACTGGGCACAAGTGAGCTTAGAGAAGAAACATCCGATGCAGTCCTGATGAGTCACAAAGGATTAATCTCTTGTCTATGCGCATGACTTAAAGTGCATATAGGAGAGGAGACAACAACACTTGCTTGCTTTTATCTCTTTCCCCTCTCTCTCTCTCTGCTTTGTGCCTCGACTGCACGCCTTCAGAAATGCATCTGTCACATCAAGGCACCGGTAAATCGGCGAAGTTCTTCATCAAATAAATAGCATTATTGGGCACTTATTTTAGTTAGGTGACAAGCCAAGGAAACATTTCTAAATTTTGTTTAGATTGAAATTTTTCCACATAATAATTATTCATTCTTTTATTTCATCTTCATTTTCAAGCGAAAACATTATTGAAAATGTTCAATGCCCAGCTTTGTGCTTGCTTACATAGGCAACTTTTTATTATTATATCAAACACAATTTTCACATTTACCAAAATCCAGTCTGTGATTAAGTTAAAATTATTTTAATGCATATAAAATCCGTTATTCAGTTGTTATGTAATATGATATGATCACACTGTTTTTCATCATTTGTCTGTTTTCCACTTTTATTCCTGAAGTGTTTTTCCACAGTATGTTACTTGGAGACATTAGACTTTAATATGATACTCCTCAGTCTGTTAGGCTGACCCCAGTAGCAAATGCTATTATTCCCCCACTAGAGACTGATAGAGTTTCTTTGTGTACCGTGCTGAAAGTCTGACCACATCCATAACACTTCCAGCAGGAGACCTTCGTGACCCCATTTGAAGGAACAATTTGTTGATCTCACACTCTTTCACCTGCATGGGAGAAAATAGAAGGTTACTGACAACAGAAGAAAGGTTGACATAAGTATTGCATTATGCCCCTGAAGCATAAATGTATAGTGCATGCTAAATGTGTTAGCAACCCATGTCTCTTAAATCAAAGTATTACACTGTATTACACCTTTATTTTTTATTGTCAGTCTGAACAGTTTGGTGACGTGTTTTAAAGTTCAAGAAAGCTGAAGTTTGTACTGTAGTTCCAGTATCACCAAACAAATTATTGTCAGAACACTCCCTTTATCTGCTATTGATTGGACAAACCGATAATCCTGCCCCTAAACTCACCAATATTGCATTTATTTCACTTCAGCTGTGGTTAATATGCAAACACCACATGAGCGGTCACTACAGAAAGCAGAAAGTGTCCGACTTCACGTCTTCTCCATTGTCCTGGAAGATAAAGAAGACTGTACCTTTGCATATCTGCTAGGTTAACTTTTACACCAGCCTTGTTTTAGTATTATTTATAAATTATTATATTTATATATTTATTTATTTATTTATATGTAATTTGTAATATTGATTTTCATTTTAGTTTGTTTCAGTAATTGTGTTATTTCCTTTAGTAATTTAGTTAGTAATTTATATTTATAAGATAAGTTTTCTCTTAAGTAGCCTATTTCTATTTCTATTTAACTTATTTTTATTTCAGTTTTAGTGTAAGTAGTTTAAGTAGCCTACTTTTAAAAAAAAAAGTACCCTGGCAACTAATAAGGTAAGTTTAAATAAAATAAGTTTAAGTTTGTTTTTCATTGTATTTTTATTTTATTTAACTTTTTCCCCACCCGAATTGTTTTCTTTTTAAAAGTTGCCAGCCACCGCAAGCGTCTTTGACCATTTTCACACAAAACATTTCACAACACCCCTAATGCTTGCACAGTCCTATACCTTGTCCTGGGTCGACATTTCATTCAATAACAGTTTTGATTTATATGCTGTTTAATGTTGATGATCGCGTTATTTTATATATGCTAATGCACATATGTGATCGCTTGTTTCAGCATCTTCTTCGCATGTGTTTTGATCAGGAGACTCAGTACTCTTTCGGAAGATGTGTCATAGCGTCCCCTATAGCCTATAAGAGTGAAAACACGGACACCCGGAAAATTATATTTATTTTCTCACAAATAACAGAAAATTTCATGTTTGGCGGGAAAAAAGTTCACTTTAGCTTTATTTTACTTGATTGTTCATCGTTTAGTTTTAATTTTAATTAAAAATAACAGTAGAGTGCACTAGCATATAGATAAGCTAAACATGGCCTAAAAGGAACAAAAGTTAAATTTATGTGCTGGAATAGAATAAAGTATTGTAACATAAAACAATTGCTAATTTTAGCTTTAAAGACTGTATTCAACACTTATTTAAGGCTTAAGTGAACTCCATTATCGGGGTTCTTTTAAATTAAATGCATTCATTTATTCTAGTCCATTTAATATGGGGATTTGGTTTGATGAAGTTTCCATAGAGGGACAGTCTTTCATCTTTTACTTCTTTCTTTCCTTTTTTTAAGCTTATCTGAACCTGAGATCTGGATGGGCTGTCAGTAATTTCCACATCCTTGGGTGCTGACATTTGAGTCAGTTGGAAAACTTGTGTGGAAAAAAGGAGAAAAAAAAGACAGGACGACTACATTTATCACATCATTGCATCCATATCTCTCTGAATTTTCCGCTTTGTGGTTATAGTGAATGTGTGTGTATATGTGAGGGAGAGAGAGCTGGAGTGTGTCCATTTTCTGTGCAATCTAGTTGAATCATCTCAGACACCTTTGATCTAGTTTTTGCATGTTTTTCTCTCCATTAGCTCTGTGATGTATTACATCTACGTACATTTTAAAATGATGTTGCTGTGTTCTGAAGGCATCCGTATCTAATCTTTCGGCAGTGAGATGGGATTTTATTTTCTCCGGGTGAGGCGGTAGGAACGCTTTGTCCGTGCCCCAAAGGAACCTTCGGCTAATGACTCAAGATGTGTGATTTCCTCTGAGGGGAGAGCCGCAAGAAAACATTTTGACTGAAATCTGAGCTCACTCCCGTTCTCATGCTGTTCTATGTTGAAGTGTGTGTCTCTGGTTGACAGGGTTTGTCATTCATTTCCATGGATTCTGGAAAGATGTCAGGCGTGACACTGTGCGAAGTTCTCGTGTAAATATTCTAGCATAGTAGACCAGATTTCCATGTTCCTGAAGTATATCGATGCTGAACGGTAGAGTCACGGGACAGTCTCCATGCTTATCATTTACACGCCTCAATGGCCTAAGTTTATGTATTCATCATATTTCATATTCTCCCTCAGTCCTTCTTCACAGTCCAGATATTCCCCTCCGGGTCTGCTTTAGAAGACACTTCATGGCAGGCTTTGCAATTTACCTTATGTGCTGATGAAAAATGTATGTGCTTTAAAATCTGTCATAAAATACACAACAGCTATAGGAAGATGGATACACTGTACACGCTATGAGATTTCCAGTGACTGTCTCTGAGAAATTACACATACCGTATCTGTGTGTGAATATGACAAATGGGCTTCTCTTTTATAGAACAGAAGAACCCAGGCAACACTTTTATTTATAACATTTGTAAAAAAAAAAAAAAAAAATCAAGACTTGTTTTTGTCTTCTTCCGCAATTGAAATAATTCTTCCCTGTGGCTCTGTAAGTAATATTTTAGATTATAAAATACCGTAGATCAACCTATGTCTTAGAAAGAGAAATCTTTGTTAAAGTGTTGAGTGCTTTTGCCCTGAGGGACTCATTAAGATTCATAGCTAATGCAAACTGATTTCAAGAAGCCTTAGTAATTATTACCAGAGAAGTAAACTAGGAGCCCTAGAGAATTTGTTTGAGAACTGTGTGAGGTTTGATGTGAGAAATATCACAGACGAACATATGATAAACGATCAGAATGTTAAAGGTATTGTGCATTTTCTCTATAATAATAATAGCAGTTTTCAAATCACTTTTTAGTTTCATTTGCCGACCAAACACATACAGTAGTTGTGCCCTGGACTCAAGCCATTGGTTAAGCAAAATTGCTGTCTCAAGCCTGGTAAGGATCGATTTTACCATACAGCACCACAAAATGTCAACCACATTGTTTCAGATAACTTCATATTCATATATTTAAATAATATTTAATTATCAATTATATACAATGTGTGCAATGCACCCTTATGCATAGGGCTGACTGTCAGACTGCCCATGATGACCCCTGTCCACAGCCCGAAAGCCCTTACAATGGGCACGTGAGCCTCGGAACTGACCTTGGAGCAGTGGAAGAAGGTCACCTGGTTCGACGAGTCCCATTTTCTTTTACATCACGTGGATGGCTGTACCTGTGTCCCGTTTACTTGAGGGAGTGATGGCACCAAGATACACTGTGGGAAGATGACAAGCCAGTGGAGGGACTGGGATGCTGTGGAAAATGTTCATCTGGGTCCAGCCCTTCATTTGGACATCAATTTGACACATGCCACCTACCTAAATATCACTGCCAAACAGGAACACCCCTTCATGGCAATGGTATTGCCTGGTTTAAGTGGCCTCTTTCAGCAGAATGTTGCGCCCTGCCACACTGCATGCATTGTTCAGAAATGATTTGAGGAACACAATGAAGAGTTTAAGGTGTTGCCCTGACCTCCAAATTCCCCAGATCTCAATCTGATTGAATATGTGGGATGTACTGGATGAATCGATTGTTGCTCCACTTTGGACATAAAGGATCTGCTGCTACTATCTTGGTGCCAGATACCACAGGACACCTTCAGGGGTTTTGTAGAGTGCATTCCTCAGGGTCGGCACTGTTTGGCAAGACGTGGAGGACCAACAGCATATTTGGTACTTGGTGGTCATAATGTTTTGGCTCATCTGTGTAATATCATTATACTTAGGACACCAAAAACACCTGAAGAAAGCCCAGAGTCCCTGATCACCTGCGTGAACATGCCATAGATCTGCTGCAGGAGGCATGAGGCCTGCAGATGTGGCCAGAGCAATAAACTGCAATGTTTAAGCTGCAAGAAACTTTCTTGCTCAGGAATCTAATCGCGATTAAAGTCTCACACTTTTCAAATTTAGTAAATGGTCCATAGCATCTGTCACAAGATAATGAGTCTTGGAGATTAATTGGGGTCCATTCATTGATGGGGCATCAAACTCTGCCAACATATGGAAGACAGACACAATCTTCTTTACGTCATGCCAGAAAATTCTTCCTTTTATGATCACCTTAAACAAAGTTCAATCACTCTTTGTTTTTCATTTAGTTCCATCTGCCAGCCGTCGCATCTTTGCTGTAAATGCACGTTTGATTTTGATTTTATCATCATTCCATTTAATGATTTTGTCTTGCTTTTAGGGTCACCCCATCGTTCTTTAAGATGCAAAACCATTACCAGTTGACTTATCTCACTCTACTCGATGAGTATCATATGTGGATGCACACACCATGTGCCCACAGTTGATAAATCACTCTATGTTTCTTTCCTTCTTCCTTGATAAAATGTGGACTGTCCATGCTGAATAATTGCAGGCTTCAGCATTAGCTTGGGACTGGTTGGGGTGATTAATGGATCTGTTGTCTGAAAGGATGTCTGAAATGGGCTGGGCAAGATTAATTGTGCCATTCACATACTGGCAATGACCTAGAGGTCAGAATCTCTTCAGGGTTTGATGTAGTCACATGCTACATGTTCTTAGATTCTCCTGTTCATGAAATTACACAACTGAATAATGGCAGTTTTTGCCACAACGGGTTAAGAAATTACACTTTACCTTTTACTTAATAAGTTTGTATATTAACATTATATCAGGTATTGAAATAAAAAAAAAAAAAAAAAAAAAATATAAGTTAAAACTGTAAAACGAAAAATATTGCTACCAAATCTTTTATGGCAAAGTTCTGGCAAATCACAGCTGCCGTTTTTCTGTAAATTTCACAGAATTTATTTTACAGTGTATGATTCAAAAAGAATATGATTTAAATTTGCATAACTTCTCAAACTACTTGGCATCATTTAAAAACTTTAACATAGGCTATCACTTAAGTGGTACTGCTATTTCCCTATTCGTTTCATGAATATTGGAATTTGATCAGTGTGAAGTAAAAAGCCATATGAAAAATAATGTATGCTGTTCTCAATTTTACCAGTGTTAACTGTGACACTTCTCCTTCAGCACCGCACAGACATTAACAGCCAGGAAATAATATAAATGACCTGAAAGTTGAGTCACCTTTATTAAAACTTTATACAGTAAGAATGACAGGATAAAGAGAGTTATATAAATGTTAACCGGGGCAAGAGTTAGTGACCTTTAAAGTAGCGAATAATTATTCATTTTAAAGCCATTGGACCACTCACCTGAAGACCTTTTGAAAATGAACAGGACTTATGGCCTGGTTTTCCAGTCATTGCTACTATTTATTTTGGTTTCACTGTATTTTTTTTGGACAGGACTGCAGCAGATGAAACCATTGGCAATCTGAAAGGCAGACAGCAAGTCTTAAGATGGATCGTTGAGGTTGAAAATGGCACTGATGTTGGCTGGTCATGGATCAAAAACTCAGTGTGATTGGATGAGAATAAATCTGGCATTGCCCCTGGCGCCTCGAATGCATTAAAACTAAATGTGTAGCTCCTTTAAATTTCATTTCACTTCTCTTTAAGATTCTCTCATGATCATAATATGATTTTAATGCCAGGTTGGAAACAAACAAAAAAATTTGGTACAATTTAAATTGTCATTTTCTGAATGCTTGTAAATGAATAGAAGACTCAAACAAATATTAGTGATTTGCTCAGGTACATTTTTTCTCTCTTCCATATAGCCAAGAACAAAGTGTAAAACAATAAAATAACAATAATCTAATTTCTGCTGGTTAAGCAGGCTGAACATTTTAATGCCATGGTCCATTCCCTGGATTGCTAGCATGAAATTGCTGCGAACGTCAGTTTAGCCATCAGAATATAATACATGAACATTAAAAATGAACATTTAAAATTGCCAATACAAGTAATTTTGAATTATGCTAAAAGTATAATAAAAAAAGACTACAATCTACATAGTTATAATCAAACTGCAAGAAAATAATATTTAATCAGTATTTTACTCGTTTTAAAGTAAAAATATCTTACATCATAAACACCTCAGAAGCAGAATTGTGTAGATATTACAACTTGTTTTCAGACATTTGATAGATTGATTGAAAACGGAAATGGAAAATGTGTAGCTTTACTTGGAAAAGTGCCAATACAGTTTGCAGTTTCATTTGTGACGTCACACAGCAATATAAAGGGGATATATTAAAAGTGTCTCTGTTATGAGTTTTTCTTTATGTCTACATTCTAAGATGGTGTGTTACTAGAGTACTGTAGATCTGAGCCCATCTCTAGATCGAGGAAGCAATAAGCCATAGAAGAGCTCTTAGTGTGTTATGGAGTATTATGAGAGCGGGTGCCGTTATTAAATATATCAAAGCCATTTATCCCTGTCACACAAAAGTCTTTTATCAAGCTCTACAATTAATTTCATGGTTAAATAATTTCTGCTTTTATCTGGCCCACTATTACATGATATATGCCTGGCACTGTGAAATTTCTCGATACCCTGAGCTCTGTTCAGTGCATACAATTTTTGCATTTTATTTTATATTCCATTCTGCAAAGATGCTGACATGTATTTTACAAAAAAGAAATGGTGAGTTGTCAATCAGTGATTGTCCTCCATTTGCAGACAAATTAGATTCCCCCCCCCCCCCCCCCCGCCAATTGGCACTTTATGACAGGCTATGAAAATCATAGTACTGTAGTCATTTTTTGAGCATATTTTTTTTAAAGAGCCTAGACATGGAAAGTTTGGTTTGAGAGCAGCTTGAAACTGAGATATGCCCTAATGCATGCAGCACATCTGCCATGTATACTTGACTTATCAGCTGGTTGTCTACTACCTCAGGTTGTTCTGTAATTCTCCCGATCCCTCCAGACATGAATGCAGTTTCCGGTCACATATCAGTCCATATCAGGTTGGACTGATTTACAAGGTTATATTGATAGGAGTTTTTTAATTAAGGATGTGTTCACACTTGTAGTTCAGTTCTCTTGATTTTTTTTTTCTCTCTTAGCGTTCACACTGTAATTTGTACCACTAAACCTAATGATTCAAAACAAAAGCAGCTTTTATGACATACATTTAGAAAAGAGAACTTACCGAACATCCAAAAACAATGCTGTGTGGTGGGCTAAATTCCCTTGTTGTATGTGCGTATTCCGTCTGCTTGTTTGGTGCACACCAGGGATCGGATGGCAGCGTTCACATTTATTCAAATGAACCACACTTGAAGTGCACTCACACCAGATTTCGTTTTTATCAAACCAAACCTTCCAAGTGTGAACACACCCTAAGAAAAACCCTCAATTGGGTAATGGGGGTGTAAAGGGATGCACATTTAAGAAATAAAAAAGGGTTATGCGAATGGGGAATTGCATGATTGATTAAAATTATGCACGTTCAAGCAATATCACTGTTGCGTATTTTATGGCTCTGTGCTTTCTGCAACATCTTGGGAGATGCAGGGATTTATTAAACAGCTCTGCATCAATAAATCATAACAGCTCTGCAGGATTAATGGGGAAAGATCTGAAAAGTTTTGGCTGAGCTGAGTTATTTAAGGGTGTAGCGTGATGTAATTGTCATGTTTAAAGGGAAATATCAGCTTTTTAACTTTACATGGTGTAAAGTGATCAATATTCATCAGCTGTGAAGGTCTGGGAAGATTTTAAAATGTTAGAAATGCTTTCAGAAAAAACGAACTTATAGATTTTTTTTTTTTTTTTTTTTTTTAGATATTGGATGACAATGGAAGGTCAGTCAGTTGGATAATTGGGGAAAGAAACTAAATTATTTATCTCCTGTACAGTATATTGCACTAGTATAATGTCTAGCAAAATATAGGCAAAGAAAATACAGTTTAGAATTGGGATACGCTAGACAGAAGGCACATAAGAAAGATTATAGGCTAGGCTACTAAAAAAACAGCATGTGAAAGATTATCGGCAGAAAGTAACTATGGACTGAAAGCCGGGTAAAAGGGCAAACAGCCTGTGGGTAAAAACTTGTGTCTGACTCAGATGCTCTCGAGACTTTTCTCAAACGTAAACGGCAAATAGGCCAAAATAAGGGAGGACAAGGATAGGTTTCTTGAGTACCAAATCATCACATTTTAGAATGATTTATTGTTTTTTTATTATGCAACACAACATTTTTAGTTATTGTTATTGCTGCCGAAAATGGAGTTTTTCCATTATATGTTTTTTTTTTTAATAAAAATGGAAACCAGTTTCTACCTCGTGTGACCATTTCTTGTGATTGTGACTTTATATCTCACAATTGCAACTTTATTTCTCACAGTGTTTCGCAATTGAGTCTTTGTTTCTTGTTGACTTTATATTTCAAATTGTGGCTTTATTTCTCACAATGTAATCATATTTTCTTATTTTTAACTCACAAATACAAATAGAAATAAAGTTTATAAGAAAATTATTTCAAATATTAATATCCATTTTGGACTGACATTCTTATATCAATATATAATATTTGCGTGTGTGTGAAAGAACAAGCCTCTTTGTATTTGTTAATTCTATTCACAACGCTTCTGAAGTGTAAACAAGAAATGCAATCAACTGCAATCTCTTCTGGATGATACAATAGTGAATATGTGAATATTTATGTCCGCCATCCCTGGTTGAATCCGGAGCCTCTCGGTCTGATTTATCAGGATAATTAGAGGAGGTAAAGAACATACTAATTGTGCTGCTCAAGACACTTCATCCCATTGCTCTCTCTCTCTCTCTCTCTCTCTCTCTCTCTCTCTCTCTCTCTCTCTCTCTCTCTCTCTCTCTCTCTCTCTCTCTCTCTCTCTCTCTCTCTCTCTCTCTCTCTCTCTCTCTCTCTCCTCTCTCCTCTCTCCTCTCTCCTCTCTCTCACACACACACACACACACACACACACACACACACACACACACACACACACACACACACACACACACACACACACACACACACACACACACACACTCAAAAGGCATGTTAGCATCTGCAAATAGAACTCACTCTGTGATCAGCTAATGTCTCCTCACATCAAGGTGGCACATTATTTTCAACAAACATATCAAACTTCAAGACTGACAGAGAGAGTAATATGCCTTTTGCTTATTTAATATATACTCCTGTAAGTCTTCTCACGTATAAAGGAAATAGTTGCTCATGTCCTAATGTCTAAAACAAAATCACCTCTCACTCGTTTTCTATTCATTTCTTAGGCACATCAAAATCTTTATTCTTATTTTAACAAGTGGAAGTCTGTATTTGTTTTCTCTGCTGCACCAAATGTTGTCCTCTGCAGGCTCTGGGTGTCTCAGAAATATTCACATATTTACTCAATAAAGCCCAGGAGATGAAGGGGACAATTGGTCAGGGTAACATAAAAGCATGTTTCATCTTCTCTTACTGCCAATTAAAATTGAATAAATTGGAGGGTGGGCCAGAAAGGCCATAAGATCATGACATATGTGGCTCTATAAAGACTGAGGAATGAGCCGCATCATTTAATTTCAATCCAAACGGGCTTACGTTGGTCTGCATGGGGCAAAGTGCACAATTAGAGCTTAGCTGCTGGATCTTAATATATAATTATCAGGACCTGAGCTGGATTTCTGTTTACAGCATTGCAGATCCTTGTTTTCTTTGAGCAAATTATGGTATACATATGTCTGTATATTAAAATAGGTTTTCAAATTAGCTCATTTTTATGGTTGTCTATCTGCATTTGTCTGTAAATATCAATGCACACACTGTTTGAAAGATCTGGAAGCCAAGTACATTTTCTTGTAGTAATGAGTCCATTATCTGAACACGTTAGAAGTAATGTGAATATTATCAGTCACAATTCTCTGGAAATCCCATAGATAATAAGTTTGTTTCTAAATATTGTCTTTTGTATCCTAGATAGACTGGAGACCGATTAAAGGTAATGTGTACTAAAGTTGTTGTCATATCCTGAGGTATGGGTTTTTCATCAGTGCATGATTGGTGTTTATCAGTTGATATCCTCTGCTCTCATTCTGAAGAGTCCGGTCTCATTAACGGTCACACAGACACTTATCCAAGGTGACTTCCATTGCATTCAATTATCTTTCACTTCATCTCTCCACCTCAACCCAGAAAAATAATCAAAGATTGCTTTACATTTTATAAATAGACTTCCCTAAGTCCCCTCGGGATCTCAGGATCTTCAGACTCACCCTGGTTATGCACGGTGAGCGGCTTTGCATAATTTTCCATACAAATGTATTCACAAAGCGATTAAACAGTATAGCCCACAAACTGGGAATACATAAGGATGGGCAGCTGTGTTTTTCTCTTCTTTCCAGGAGCAAAGAGATTCATTTTTATGCCCGATGCATCTGGACATGAGCACATTAATAAGCCATAGTTCTCTGCTTGTGTCCCTTTTTGAGGGAGAGCTTTGTCACCTGGCTTCACTTACCTGTCAGGTTCTCACCAGGCAGCCATATTGAACTATGTCGGTAAGCGCAAAACCAATACACTGAATGAAACCATCGCCCATGCCAAAATCAGTGGCATCATTTTCCCCATGTGGTGGTAGGTGTGCGTTATGCCTGTAATTCTTTAACTGCTCTCCCCTTTCAACTACTCTCAATGAGTAATGGCTTAAGTCCACTTTGCTGCACTCTTCTCTCCACCTCCTACTGTTTCTGAGAGAAAAAAGGCGTCTCATTCTACCTCAATTATTCAGGAGAGGCACTGACATACTCCACTGCCATTTACTTCACCACTGTAGGACAGGTGTATCTTAGGGTGAAATAACCACGATAACCTCTACAGTGAGGTTAGGATAAAAGTCAGTGATTAACCTATTAAACAAAGGGAATTGTTCATAAAACATCCTATAGTTATGTGATGAACTTATTTGTGTCTTTAATGTTTTATGTATGGGCAAAATACCTTAAAATGTTCCTTTTGTCATTATTAGAAGTATTAACATGCAATTCCGCTTATAGAAAAGCAATTTCTAAACTTCTGTTATTAAAGTCTTAAAGGGATAGTTCATCCAAAAATCTGTTATTTACTCTCCCTCATGTTGTTTCAAACCTGTGTTTATTGATAAATACATAAATGATGACAGAATTTAAATTTTTAATGTTTCAGTTAGACTTTAAATCGCAACTATACCGATTTTGTCAAATGCCCTTTTCTTGGCCGGATTTATTTAGAGTCAACAGCATGCTTGACTGCAGTCCTTTCCAATTTCTCACAATCCACTTTTGCCTTTTTCTTCACATCTGCAAAAATTCAGATGTAAAGCTCCTAACCCCCTCAAGTGCTTTGTAACACGCAGTAGCTGTAGCGTTCACCCCACCACCCTGCAGTGACCCCGTATTGTTTTTTTGTGGCTGCATAAATCAATATTGTGAGTCCAAGGGTCAGGTTCTTTTTGGCTTTATTAAATGTTAATCCGACTCCACACAACAGAAGCTTCTAACATCTTCCTTTGGAATATATTATAGCCAAGAGATAGCATTATTCATTCATTCGCTGTGCCATATGGTAACATCAGAAATGTGGTTGTGAGTCTAGCCTGAAGGAATACGGCCACTGCGGTGCCTGGGCATTCGATATGACTATCGATTTAGCTCACACCGTGAACTACCCTTTACTGGTTTTCTCTCTGGTGGTTTGGTTTAATGCATTCTCATTCCTTCCCGCCACTAATTGCTTCCTCTCTGACCTCAAGGCACATTCTGCAGTTCTGGCGAGCATCCTATATATATATAATATAATATATATATTATGTTTGTGTGTGTGTACTATGGGTGGGATGGGAACAAGAGGTCACTCATAGTGGGATCCCATGGGTAGTAGGCTTCAATCTTTTGACTAGAGCAGTTCAGGAATGTGGAAGTAGTCTAAAACACCACTTTGAGACTAAGAGCTGACAATCTGTTCTGGTACCACAGTCTCAGTGGAACTGTAATGGCTCCCCGTTTTACTATAAGCTTCGTTATCAGGACCAGCTGCAGCACCTGAACTCCTGTTGTACCGGTTTTCTTTACTCCCTGGTGCACTGGCCCAGACTGGCCCTCTCATTTAAACACAGACGGCTACCTGCATGAGTGCCTGTCGAGAATACACCCATTTGGCCCTCTGTTTCCTCTTATGAATTGCCACTCATCTACCTCTTTCATAGTTCAATCCAATTACTGGGCAACGAATGCAGGCGAAAGGAAACGCAATTATGATATGTTATTTCCGCCGATGTGCCCTCAAGAGCTTTACTTGAAGGAGATTTTCACATGTTTCCCGTAGAAAAAGTGCTAGAACAAAATTTGAACAACTTCATTTTGGAGCTCGCTTGGCCTTGTTGAATGAGTTTACAGCAGAATATGATTCTAAACTAGTGTGATTATTTGATTTGCGTCATACTTGCTACATTTTTGTGTGTGTGTAGAGTCTAAGGTGGATCCACTAGACATATAATGATTTACAATATGTCCCGGACAAGTCAACATGACCTTTTAAACTCAATTAATATTGAAACGGAACAGATTGTTAAAAGGTTGCATTTGAATTGGAGTGTTGCACTTGCAGACGTTTGGTGGTTTAATTGCAGTCACAAGAAAACAGAAAACAAAATACAGCCACACAAGAAAGGTCACAGCCTTGACATGCACTTTAATTTATCAAACATGACTCTACTTTAAAAGATTGTTTCAAAGACATTCTCGTGTCAGCATTATACCACTAGTATGGACTTAGTGAAGGACACAAGTTAAATTAAGTTAACGATTCTATTCATTCTATTCATAAATTAATTTCTTATTATTCTATGCTATATCTTTGTATCTATTTATTTTACTATTGAATAATTTTCTGGTTATTTTTTTATATATACAGGAAGCAGAAACAGAATATTCTTTTTTACATTTTTTAAATTCTTTGTTGTTTAAAGTTTGTTTGGTTCCTCTGAAGAATGTTGGGCCTAACACAGTTGGAGTCAGTTTCTATAAACTGTGAATGTGGCTCTGAAATGAGACCCTTCTTAAGTTTTATATCTAATATGGTGAAATTCAGGCATAATGAAATCACTGGAACAGACAAATAATAATTAAAGTGAATAGTAGGTGTCATGTGAATAAATGTGAAATCCAATGGAAGATTTTTCATGACAGGAAGAGAGAAAGCAAGAGAATGACTCATCATCTGCTCAACCTCATGTTGCTATAATGTCACTTGTGTAACTTTTTCCTGGGAAACGAAATGTCAAAGATACTCTTATCCATGTAATGAACAAAAAAATGTGATCAGTCTGCAAGCTCAGTTGCAATTGTGATCTACTGTATAATATAGACTGATATATTGTATGTATTTGTATAATATATTATGAAAACTTCAGATGCAAAAGCCTCTAAGTGCCATCTGAAATTTTCTTCTAAAATGTGCATTTTTATCAAGCTTGTATATTTAGGTTCAGTAATTAATACCGGTAGGTCATTTTCATTGCCATTAAAGTGAAATAAGTGAACATAAACATACAAGCTTGATAAAAAATTATCATTCTAGAAAAAAAATTCAGATGGCACTTAGAGGCTTTTACATCTGAAGTCTTCATATAGTGTATACTTTTTAAAATAACTGCTTTCTATTTCAATATATTTTAAAATGTAATTGATTCCGGTGATGGAGCATTTTTCCAGTCTTCAGTGTCACATGGTCCTTCAGAAATCTAATATGCTGATTTGCTGCTCAAGAAACATTTCTTATTATTATCAATGTTGAAAGTTATGCTGCTTAATATTTTTGTGGAAACTGTGATGCATTTTCTTTTCAAAATTATTAGATGAGTAGAAAATTCAAAAGAACAACATTTATCTGCAATATAGAAACCTTTGATTAAAATTATAAACTGTCTATTACTGTCACTTTTGATCAATCTAATGCATCCTTGCTGAATAAAAGGATTCATTTCTTTATTTTTTAATCGTATGACTTTAGTGCTGTAACTGTAGTGTCTATAGTATATGCTTTTATACTATTAGAATATATATTTAGAAAAAATATTGAGATCAAATCTTCACGCTATATCCATTAAATCATACAGAACCAACTCAAATATGCAATGTTTCTTTTTCTAACAGAGGTCCTTTTATGTGCTGCCTCTTTATTTCGTCTCTTATATGCTTTATTCTTTTCTTTTGAATTACATTCTTGAATTGCTATGCCTTTTATCTGAATCTATTGTATTTATATGCCAATTACATGCCAGACCTCTCTTGTCTTTTATAAAATTATATTTTCCTTTTAGAGAATGTTGAGACGGGGTCAAATGGGGGCGGAAGAATATTAACTATAATTTCCCTAAGAAATCGGCGCAGATTTCCCTCAGAGGCTTTGATTGAATTTGAATCCACAGCAGTCAATTGTGGGATGTGAGGGTGAAAAAGAAAAAAGAAAAGAAAAAGCTGTTAAATAAATCCATAGATTTTCTTTGTTCATTGCTCCATGTAGTGGTACATTGCACATCAATGTCTTTAGACTCCCTTTCACCATTTTGAGAGAACTTCAATAAAAAAAATTTTTTTTGAAAGACGAAAACATAATGTTTTTGTTAATTTCTGTATTTCATGCATTATTAATTGTGTTTCAGTTGGAGTGTTAGCACAATGAGAAATTCTGCGGATAAAAGGAAATGCATTGCAAGGCCACTGAAACAAAATGAAGGAAGTCAGGAAGATAATGAAGTGCTCGCTGAGACGTGGGGTGTGCAATTCCTTTATTCTACACGTCTAATGCCGTTCTGACGGGATTGCTTCTATGCACTGCTGAATAAACCTAATCAAAGCTTTTGAGATCTGCCCTGCAAAGGTAACACTAGCAAAACAACTGTAAGACAGGCTCATGATACAACGGCTCATGATATATTCTTTTTGAGGAAAGAAATGGAATCAATTCAAACCATTTGACAGACATCAGGATGGCCACTAATGGCTAGTAACCGTGGATAGGTTTTCAGTAAAATCCGGGGGGAAAAAGAAGATGCATTTCACTTGCAATTCAGAGGAGCAGCCATCTGAAGTCATCGAGGCTGCTTTTACTTCTCAGCAAGGGCCGGTATTGCATACTTTCATCTTAAATTCTTTGGTTCCTATCATGTTTAATTTTTCATCACTGCCTTTCATGTCAGTTTAACTTTGATACTAACACTCCTCCATCGACTCTGTTCATAGGACACGGGTATCTTCTCCAATTGGGTCTGACAGTCCTGTTTATCTGGCAATGTCTGCAGGTTTCAGTGATTTATTCGTCTCCCCAGGCACTGGATAAAGAGCACCAAAGATATGTCTGCAACAAACCTTTGTATTAATTGTCAACTTAAATGATCGACTTTATATTGATTATCAACTCAAATTTAGTTTGCGTGCAACAAAATGAGCAACTGGTGTTTTTGAACACAGGTACTGTCAACAGTGACATGAATGAACATGGCTCCAGGCTGCAATTAAAATGGTGACAAATGCGGCAAAAAAAAAAAAAAATTCAACAATAATTAATAATCTAGTCAGCACTGGAAGTTGGGAAAGCTTTTTGGGCATCAATATGTGATTTTGTCTCATCAAGGTCAGTGCCAGTGTTTCCTTGTCTTTCCTTCGCAACAACAAACATAGTGCATGATGTGATGATCGATTCGCAAACAAATTATTTATTATTATTTAAACAAATTATTTTGAATGAGTCAGTTGAAAGAATTCTCAAAATGGCGCTGAACTAACTCGTTAATTTAGCAGTTTGATTCAGTTAAGTTTCAGTTTTCATAGACATTCTGTTTGTATTTGTTAGTCACACGTATTTCTTTGTTCAATTACCCGCCACTAATCTGTGTCCTTGGTTACCGTCATTATAAGTACATGTGTGTATCAGCTGTGTATTGTCATTACCTCGTTTGCATTCAGTACTTGTGGTAGTTTCTGGTCACTGTTACATTTTCTGTTCTAATACCTGTCTGCCTACTCTTGGATTACTTATCAAACTACATTTGGAACTATGCCTGCATGCACACCCCTGTGACAGTTATAATCCAATTCAAAATGAACCGGAATTGTTACTTTGATGTGCAGTATTAGGTACATGAGATTTTTAGGTTTTTATTTAGGGTCTTATATTAGTGTAAAAAGGATCCACTGAAGGCAAGTTTGAAGAGAACCCAAGTACAGTTTATTCACACATAACAAAATCCAAGATCAAACATAAAACAAAAGCATGACGTGGCTTGAACTCAAAAACATAAACATGAACATGACGCTTACAAACCAACACGGTCTCACCCCTATTCGTCGCACACTGCCGCTTGGTCATTTCCCCCTCACGTCCATAAGCCGACGTTGAGGGTACCCCTCTTCGTCGCGTGGCACCGTAGAGGGTCATCCAATAGATTTGAATGCAAATCCCTCATCTTTGGATTTTGACGAAAGGGGGTTAGGCATCCAGCGGTTTTCCTGCGCTGGAAAGTATTGCTTCAGGCGATTGATTTTGTACTGCAAATGTGTATTTTGCAGTAGCGTGAGTCGTCGCATGGACTGTCACGATCATTGGTGCGGTGACCATACATTTTTGTGGGGCAGAAACCCTTGTCTGAATCGCTACCACGACTTTTATATATAATTTAATATAGTGTTGGGCTACATTAAAATGGCATAATTACAGGAGTTACAGGACTGCATATTTGCTGTAGGCTTAAACGTGTCTTAATTTAGGTGGGATATTTTATAATTGTACTTTGTTTCCTTTCTTTTTTTATTTGGTTAATTGTGTCTCTCACCCAGCGACGCATAGCAACCGTCGCTATGGGTAAACAACACCAGGACTCTGTCCTAAAATTCTGTCTGGTCCAGACAAAAAAAATAAATAATAATAATTGCCTACTTTTATAGATCTTTCTCAATATTGATTATGAAGTTGTGATAAATTAAATAGCATACTGCAGAAATGTTTGTATTAATATTATATGGCCATCCCCAGCCTGGCAAAGAGATGGATGCATTCTGGGAAGTGATGTGTTTCAATGTAATGGCTACATATTCCCGTGTTTCCTTCACTCAGACATTCATGCTGATTCTTTTAAATGTTTGAGCAAGGATGTAAAATATTAAGACTGTACTTTTTCATTATGATTGATATTTTAACACAGTCTCACCCCAAAACGTCACATACTGACGGGTCTTGACCATATGGCAACATACGACGAAAAGGGTACCCTTTAACGTCCATATGTGACGATTCGGGTACGGTTGGGTTTAGGTATGCGTTAGGGTACCGCTAGGAGGCGCTGCTGGTGCGCTTATGTCTGCGTCTCATATTGACGTTATAGGGGTATACCCTTTTCGTCGTATGTTGACGTATGGTCAAGACCCGTCAGTATATGACGTTTTAGGGTGAGACCGCGCTGGATATTTTGGCGCAATTTTGTGCAACGCGTCACACTGTGTGCGACGATCCCAGAAACCATTGCCCAGCGCGATTCCACCACGGTAAGTAGCCTACCCTACAACAGTCAAATAAAGAAGAGAAATTAATAAGAATTTACACGTCCAAAATGAGGAAGTTATGGCCAAAAAAACAAAAACAAATATGTTGTCGTATTTGTTGATTTTGAACCCCACTGTAAGAGCTGTATTAGAAAAAGAGTGACATTATATTTTTGAATTATTTTTTTACTTTATTTTTCATGTTTTATTTTTGAGTTGCAGTAACACAGACATTTACACAGTGTGGGATTAATAAAGTATATCAAATCAAATCAAATACAACTGTTTGTTGAATCACAATGAGATGCAAAGTGGGGTGGTATTAAATAAGTTGTCTTCTTCCCACTCCCTTTCAGGCAGAATTCTATTGTCATATTTAAATACTGTATATTCTGTTTTTTGCACTATATGACTTAATTATATTTTGTCTACTTTGTATTTTTTTTTGCCATTGCCTGAAATAAACAAACAAACAAAACAAAGTAGCTAGTATATATATACATATATATATATAACGGTTTTAAGTCTGGCAAGGCAAAGTTTACAAGTACCCTGATCACGTTATTCCTGTTTGTTTATCAATTTGAATCAAGGCAGAACAAAAGGATGTGTTAAAAAAATAATGATAGAAGAACCCTTGCTCACACAATGACTTCTTTTTAAAGTCATTCATTTTTTATGATATTGTGATTGCATGAATAAATAAGAGGAGCAATTTACTTAATGTCTTAGCCTAGTAGTTATTTATATTGTAATATGTAGTTTGTTGATCTATTCTATTTTGGTTTGTTCTTCTCTTTCTCTGTAGGTTCCTTCCCTTTATCTCATCTTATCCCTCATCTTAATACTTATTAGCAGCATCTTATAAAAAAAAAGGCACTTTTAAGAGCCACATTTGTCTTGTTACTTTCTCTACTGTTGTATTGTGTTTTCTCTCTCTCTCTTGAGGTCTTACTGTCTCTCCTCCCTCCCCTTCGAGTGGTGTTTTTGTTTTTTTTGTCTGTCTTGTCTTTTGTTTGTCCCTGTGTGTTTATATTGTGTGCCGTGTCCGATCCTGAGATGGACCGTCACCTGAAGGAGATTAGTGACCTTGTCGATCAGGCTGCACATCAGGCTCACCTCCAAGAGCTTGAACAGCTCATTAGCATACACCAGGAAGCAGAACCATCCACCAGTCAGCCTTCCACCAGCCATCCATCCACCAGCCAGCCATCAAACAGCAAGCAAGAGGTTAGGTGGATTAAGAGGGACAGTGATGGAAACATTATTTACGGCAGACCCAGATCATCCCGAAAACAAGGAGGTCAGACTTTTTTTTACATTCATGTTAATTAAATTGTAGACTTTATCTCCAGATCTAGTTTTGCATCTTGAAATGGTATACAACATAATCACAAGTCATGGGTCTGAATTAGAACATATCTGAGGTTATTATTACATACCTGTGCCTAGCATCAGGTAAAGTTTGTTTCATTGAGTGTAAAAAGCAACAGCTTTTTTGCTACAGCAGGTCCCAGTCACAGCCAGAGTCGGAAGAAGGGTGTCTCTCATGTCAGGGCTCCGGAAACCAGTGGGGAAGTGACCAGTGACTTTCCTTCCGTTACTGCAGGTGTGTTCTTTATTTTGACTGCACTGGTTCAAAACAATATGTTAATTTAGTATGTTAATATTTATTATTACTACAGTTTTTCAATATTGTGCATTGTTTTAACAGAGTCCTTCCTTCAAGAGCTTAAATGCTCACTGGGTGAGGACATACATGAGGATGAAACACCACAAGCCTCAACAGACTGGTCGACCCGAAAGAGCCTCATATCAGGGTGGTGGGAGAAAGAGAGACCCCGACTGGTCAACACCATGGTGGCTCGACAACATGCGGCAACTCGGATCTGCCAACATTGTGGAAACGGTCCAGCCGTTATCCGTTGTTGTGACTGCCGACCACACCCATTCCTCTGTGGGCAGTGTGATGTCAGGGTCCACCAAGGTCAAGTGTTTCACAACAGGGATTCGATGACACTTGCATTTTTTCATCCGTTGCCTCCCACAACTTGTGTTGTGGAGAGGGTTCTAACCCAGTGTGGTAAGTTGTAGTTTTTGAAAGTCACATAAATAAATATGTTATTCTTTAATTCTCATCCATGTGTTTTTTTTTTTTTCAAGATCGTCTTGTACCTTTGGAGATGCCAGAGACAATATGCGGTTGTCTACAAGGATCGTCCAGTGTCATCGCAGGACAGTCCATAGTTGTGGTTACAATGAATGGTAAGAAGAACTTTATGGGTGGGGTGGGGGTCACTCCTGCAGAATTTCACCCACAGGTATTTGCTGATCACACCTCGTATATACTCCCTCTCACTTTGTCACAACTATGAACATATAAAAATCATGATTATGTTACATTCATACGTTACATTGTGGAACACATATCCAGAAATTTTCTTTATCATGGCTGGAAATCCAATTCAATAGGTTGTGTGTTGATTAGATTGTCTGGGCCCACCTATGTGGAGGAAAACAGTTAACCTTTGTTTGAATGGGGATAGTTAATTTGCCTGACAAAAGTGTGCCTTCCAATAGAGTGCCTTACAAAATGTTTGTAGAAGTGTCCTCCTGATCCATCCTTAGTCAAAGGTTCCCATATCAGTTGTCAGAATGACACAGTTTGCGTCTGTCAAAATTAACTGTGAGTATATATTTCCTTCTTTTTCCAGGGCGATATGATCTCAGATTGCCTCAGATTAGATGCAAGGCATGTGAAGCCACTTGGAGTCCTGGAGTGGATGACCTGATCCATAATGACTACTGGCCTGCCACTTCTCACCATTCAACTGTGTACGCGACAGATGTCCTTTTTTCTTTTGAAGAGCTGAAGATGGCAGCACCAGGGATGTCTAGCCAAGCATTTCTTAGAATGCTGGATCAACGCACTGTTCGCTTTGGCCGTGTAAGTATTTGTGGTAATAACTGTGTAACTCAATAAATAATACTATGAGGGCATGAGGATGATGATAGAAAGTACACATGAACATTTGCACTGTTTAGGATTTTTTTTATTTTTTATTTAGACCCTTTATAAACAACCATAAACTCATGTTCTCTCATCAGTCATGCAGTTTGCACTGAACCATTTCTGAAAAAAAACAGGTCATTCTGAAGATCTCAACTTCAACTCCATTGGCTACAGACTTTGACATCTTCTCCCCAATATAATTTCCTTATCCCAGAAGTGTTCCCTTGGATTAATGGGCCAAACATCCCCAAAATACACCAGTGTATAGTCTATGAGTGAAGTTTACACATTGTTAATTTCCTTTGATATGTATTCTAAGGATTGGTTACAAAATTAGTACAAACATCCCGAAATGTATCCATTTAGAGTATTTTACTTCAGTGCAGTACATATTTAATTTGATCTGTTTTACTGAACTCTTTTGAAACAGAGCGGTAACATCACAGCAGACAGCTTCCGGAAAAGCTTCTTGGAGTGGGAAGCTGTCCGATTCGAAGTGGACAAATTATGCCAGGAGGACCACTTTGACTGCCCAGCGTGCAGCCCAGACATGGTTGCAGTATCTGTTGATGGAAACCGCAAGCACTACAGATTCAAGAGTGCAGCAAGGTATTTACAAAATCCTGTGTGCATTGACGGTTCATTACTTTTAAAGCAACTGCTGTGAATTGAAAATCATATGAATATTTAAAGTTAATATGTATCTCTTTTATTTAGATCGGAGGAACAAGCCATCTTTGATGGCGTGTTCATCGCAAATGATGATGACGTCGCAAGATTTGTGGACTATGTCCATACCTCAACCAGTCATGTAAACTTGCACAACTTCACTATATTTACCTATAAAACACCACGTCCTATAGAGAACTTTGTTTGAACAAGTTTGGACTGTTAACCATCTTCCATGTTTTAGGTCTCTGGAAGAGGTGTCTGTGGAGGGCAGTGGTCAGCGGCGCGCGAAACGTCTCAGAAGTCCTCAGGAAAAACAGACGAGGAGGGCCTGGAACTCGCTGTATGTCGTCATGGGGTTCTCCTCCGTGCCCTCAATATGTTCAGGGGGGAGATTTTTGCCTACCCCCTGTACCTCCAAAAGCAAATGGCCTGTAAGCAAGTGACATTTTTCGCTATGGATGTGGCATGCAAGTACTGGCCTTACCTCCGGAGAGTGACAGAGAAATGCCCTGAGCTTCAGGATCTCCTCACCATGAGGCCATTTCTTTCTGTTTTTCATGCCAAAGCTCATGATTTCAAATGTGAGGTAAGAAAAAAGGATTGTCCATGACATTTTCTTTCCCTGAAAACCCTGCATAAGATTGTTGCCACTTAGGTTTGTTTTTTTTGTTTTATTTTTTAAAGGTAAAATGGAGTGGAGCGTATCAGGAGGGGGCTGGTTCGACTCTTGGGGAAGAGGTGGAGCAGTGCAACGCCTTCCTCTCAAGGATTGCTGTTACCACAAAGCACATGTCAAAAGCAGGTAAGGAAAGCAGTACATTTTAATCCTGATGACAATGGTGAGCCACTTTAAGCACATGCATATATGCTGAGTCTGAAAATATAAAGCTCAGAATATTCAACACAAATGGATGGATCGATTACAATACCATCATCCTATTTTATTTGAAGGCAGGATAATAAGGAGGGGCAGTGTGATAAAAAAATACACGTCAGAGTACCATTCACCTACTGTCCTGCCATAGTGCTCTATGCCATTTGCCTACTGTTCTGCGCCATTGTTTCATGCTACTACTTCACTATACTGTGCTATTTACCTACTAACCCTTTCATGGGACTAGGGCTGGTTATCGAGTTCAATACTTTTTAGGTACCGACCGATTTGCCTTGATACTATACCATTATTAGCTCCACGCGGTGTGTGTGTAAGCGTCATAACCCACATAGATGGAAAATATGGTACCATGTACCCATTGTATATGGGTGGGACAAGACCCACCTACTTTCAATTTTATCGTCTCTAATTCAGCGCATAATGTCTGTTCACTTTTCAGAGCGCCGTCAGTCAAATTATCCATTACACTTGAGGAATGCCTTAATAAATTAAACTCCATTCCGCTTTTTAGCTTCAGCGTTGATTTCAAAATAAATGAATAACGTAGTCAGCACGGCACAGTCCTCTGTCAGATGAGATGTTGTCAGGCTATGTGTCATTAAAACTACAATTACAACTGTGTCAGCCGTGATTTTAAGTGTAAAAAAAAGAAAAATTTAACCAATTAATTTTTTTAGGTAATGTAATGTTGTTAAAACGGATTTATATATATTTTTTTCATAAAATTGGTATCGGAAAAAGTATCGTTCAGGAACTGGTATCGAAGTCAAGGTATCGGTATCAAATTACTTTTAACGATACCTAGCCCTACATGGGACAGTAATCAAATGGCACAAGACAGCAGATTAGTACCATAGTACTATACTGTAAGTTATTATCTCGCAAAAGTTTGTGGTACCTAACAAGTCTGCACACTCAGTTTCTTCTCCTACTGCTACTGGAAAGAAGGGTGATTATCTCATATTTTTTATTTTTGCAGGACGCATAGACATGCTGACGGTCATGGCCATGCGCTGGAACCAACGAAAGTTTGACAACTTGGCTTCCACCCTTGCCTGCCGATATCGGAAGGTAAAGACACCAGTTTTCCCTTATGCAACATTCATAGCGATATTGTAAAATAAAGTGGCATATATCTAAAAAATACAATACAATAGTCAATACAATAGAATATATGGATGGTTTCATGTGTAGTGTCAATTGTATTTTTCAGTGTCTTAATATAAAATATGTTCATAAAATATGTAAATGTTCATACCGCATACCGGTATATTGATTGTCCACGTATTTACGAATATACTGTATATTTAATCAGTGTTGTATGTGGTTTTCTAATAGTGGAGGTACTTAACAATCCTTATCAACAATAGTCAAAGTTGTAGGCATTTCCCTCATTGTGATTTGTGTTTGAAGGCCACAATAGCCCTGCAATGCCAGTTGCATAACCTGGAGGCCATGAAAATGGAAATGGACATCACAGACAATCAACTGGAAAGCTGGATCATTGATATCAATGAGTGGGCAGAAGGTAGAATATACTGTCTTATACTGTTTGATATGCTGCTTGATGCATCACTTCTGACTAAGCTTGGCTGCAATTCCAAAGAGGCTCATTGTAATCGTAGTCAAAGAGCACATACTCTGATTGCTGATGATGTGTGGAGATTCATTATCCCCATGGGGACAATATAGAACCTAACTAACCTAACTATACTCAACCTTAACTACAAGTGTAGCCTCAGTTACAGAGAAATATGAACATATTGTTTGTCCAGAAATAATATTTTTTCATGGAATCAAGTATATTTCTTATCTCTTCATTTCTTCCTCTCAGCAACAACATCCCCAAACGATGCTGATCTTGCCATTGTAGCCAGCCGAATTGAGGAGCTGGTGGCAAGTGTTAAGAGGAGGTCCCAGCGTCTTTATAAAGATAATGACGGATGCAAAGGACGTGCCCGGATCCGCCGAAAGATCAGGGAGGAAAAAAATGTTTTACTTTCTTTTGTGGAAAAGTATAACACCTTGGTTCCTAATGCAGAACATCTGACCTTAGACACCATTCTATCTGATGAGATTGTTTGGCCATGGCAGCTTACACACGGTGGTATGTACACAATTCTGTTGACTATGTGAAATAGTCACATAGTGGCACAAAATCTATCATGCCTTTATTGTAACCCCAGAAAATCTTTAAATACTAATCTTAAATACAACTGACTTGTTTCATCTATGTATTCCAGACTCTGTAGATCTAAGGACGAAGAGGAAGGCATTTGACATAGTGATGGCAGTAAGGAGACTTGAGGAGGAGAAGAGGATTCTTATTGCAGAGATGAACAAGCATTGGAAGTCTCTTTGCACCCGTGCAGACACTCTGAAGCACATGTCATCCCAGCTTTCTAATGTGACATCAGGTACAGTATGTTTTTGTGTTATACTTGGCATACATTACAATATTGCTGAAAGTTTCTAATTAATAAAGGCTCAATTTGTTTTAACATGTAAGGTGAGACGTGGGGCCTGCTTCAAGATGGGATCCAAGGTCTACAGAGCTTGACGATGAAGAACAAACAAGCAAGCAACAGCCTGGCAAAGCATGCAAAGAACTGTTATGTTCAAGTTCTGACTGAAACAGAAATTAACTTTGATAGTGATTCTGAGGAATACAATACCAGTAGTGACTCTGAGCACGATTAAACTATATTTTCATGGCCAGAGACCTTTTTTATGCTGTTGTGTGCTGGGGAGGCAGCATTAAGAAGAGGGCTGTTGGGACAGGCTGGTAAGGAAAGCTGGCTCTGTGTTTGGCATGGAGCTGGAGTTAATCATTTAACAAACCGAGGATAATTTGCAGAAGCAGTCTTCTGCATGCTCAACATTGAGGAGAGGTCCTTTGCCCCCAGGGCTAACCAGCAACTCAATGTCACACAAAAGGGTAGTGGAGAAATGGACTTTTCAGCATGAGTCTCTCCCTGCCCCAACCATCACATCACTTTGTCTATTGTCTAGTATCCACTATCCATTTGACTCTCTTACAGGCTACATTAGCCCCTCTACACAGTTTGGACTGTGGTCCCATTATTTACCCCTTTTGGCTGCTTGTATAAACTTTTTCTTTTAAATTTAATATAAGTGTCTGTTCTACTTATCTTATCTGCTTTGTATTGCTTTGTACTGTGCGATATTGAAGAAAAGTTCGATAATTCATTAAATAATGCGATATTCGATATGCGATACGATAATGCTTAAAGTGTGTAAAATAAACTTAAATTATCTTTAAAATATCTTTAAAATGATATAACCTACATGTATAACAAACATCCTTATAACTTGTGAAAGTGAACATCAGTGTTTTACTGTAGCGTAAGAAGTGTTATTTTAACATCAGTGTAAACCACAGGGTTTCAGGTTATCCTACATTATTTAATAAAAGATACTGAATCATAAAATGTAAAAATAAAATATTGCTTAGTTTTCACTGCATGAATTAAATATATCCTGATACTTATTAAAGCTACAAAACTGTATTTTATTCATGACCCCAGTCATTGCAAGCTGTTGCGTTATGCATATCGCGATATACAGTATACATTTCACTAATTTCGATATATTGTGCAGCCCTACTTTGCACTGATTAAACCCCAGCACTGTTAACTTTTGCACTACCACCACTGCAAATCACTCCATAGCTGCCCCATCATGTATCACAGGGTCAGTCCCTACCAGGCCTTTGTAATCACTTGACATGCTCTTCACTTTTTGTATTTGTCTGACTGATTTTTGTTATGTGTCTGAGCTATGTGTGTTGTTTTTGTGGTTGTACAAGCTAATAAATGCCTAAAATGTATCATGTTATTCATTATTTTAATAATATTATTTTGCTCTTATTACCAGTGAAACATTACATATGCTGTAAGACAGAACACTGCAATATGGGCCGAGCGGGGCGCATGCGAAGCCCATATCCCACTTATAATGCCAGTATTGCTTCAATGTACATGATATTTAATCAGTGGTTTTGTCACCAGAAACAACACGTTGCTCAGTTGTGAACTTTTTGAGTTTAGTTGAAGCCCATTCACTGCAGACAGCGTATCTAGTGGAAGTTGTAGTTTTAAAATATATTGGTATATTTCTCATAATTAGAAGTTGGCAGTGTAGAATTTTGGATACACCATGGGTTTTTTTGGGATGGGGAACACACTGGTGTCATCAGATTTAAAAAATCTAATTGTTAAATAGATCAAAATAGCTTATTACCATATTTGACAGTGCTTACAATGGGTAAACTTTGGAGACCATATCTACATGACAGCTAAGGTCCAGAGCTTTCTATAACAGCTGGTGTAGCATCTTCTGTCACTAAATGACAAGCCTTCAAACATGTACTGGGTTCAAGGTTCAGAGGTCAATATTTCAAAGCAGGAGTAATGTATCCTCTTCGGACTGACATACATACTGTCGAGGTTGAGACCTTTCCAACAATGTGTTTGCTATAGTCCTACGACAAAGTTTTAATTTTTACATATCATGGAGACCACTTTGCAGCGATGGCCTCCTTTATTCTCCCCAGAGGGATATTTGCCTCAAGTTCAAATGCTTCACACATAACACTTGACATATTTGTTTTATCGTACAGCTGACATATACTTACAATAAAAAAACAACATACATAAAGTGATATATAGCCAGACTGAAGCACATCACAGCCGCAATCTATTGCTCATCTTTCACAAACAATGACAAGAGCAACCTACACACAACCCTATATGCATTATATCATGAAGCTATTGCACAACCCCTGCAGCCTCAAGCAACATTATTTAAAGTTTTAATTGAGGTAGGTTCAAATTATGCCTATAGTTTAGAAATATACTTAGTTTACATTGGGGTACCCTATATCTTCTGCCAGAGGATAAGAGCTCATACTTGGCATGGAGAATAAAGATAGAGTTAGGGTTAGGATAAGTGGGAACTGATTGTATTTCGTGAATAATGCAACACTTTCCTGACAAATCAGACCTGAGGCCTTGATCATGAAGACATTGGCCGGATTAAACAGCACAACAGGCCGCATGTGGACCACCTTGCAAGGCCAGGCCTTAGATTTCCCACCACTGTCATAGGCCTTAGTAAACCGCCAACCTGAGTCAAGTCATTCCAGGGTGACCAGATCGATGTCATCAGTATCCTGGCACATTCCCTATTGTCAGGGGAAACTACCTCTGTCCCTGGTTTTATGAGAAGAAAACATAGACCTTTAAAGTATATTGATGGCCAAGCTGGAAATGTTGCTGGCTTTACCGATTCCTCAGGCTCATGTCTCCGGTTTTGATCTCTGAAGTCTGATCACCTTATGTCATGCACATGTTGATTTGTGAAATTTGACACCAATCTGTCTTTGTATGAGGCAAAGGATATGAAAAAATTGCCTTTTTGAGTGGCAGTTCAGACGCTGTGTGATTTTAATTCACTTTCATATATTTCATCATATAGTTCTTTCAGAATCAGAATGAGCTTTATTCGCAAAGTGTGCGCAAACACACAATGAATTTGTTTTAGGTTTTTTTTTACAGGCGCTCTTACATACATACATACATTTATGACATGAGAACAAGCATTTCAATGAGACTAAGGAAAAAACCTGAATAATTAAAAAATAATAATGATATTGGGTATACATGTGAACAGAGACTTATGTACAGATTTGTGCATTGTGTACTGTGGTGCAGCTCTATAAATAAAATTTCTATATGTATTTCCAAAAAAAAAAAAAAAGCAAACAATAACAACAAAACTCTAATTATTGCTTCTCTCTCAGATACTGAGAATGAATTATACAACAGGTGTTAATTTCTGTGTTAGCTGTTTAAGGTGGAGATAGCATGGGGGGGAAAACTGTTTATGTGCCTGGATGTTCTAGTGCGCATCTGAAGCGTCGGCCTGACGGCAGAAGTGCAAACAGTTTGTGGCCGGGGTGAGAAGGGTCTGTGATGATGTTACCTGCCCGTTTCTTCACTCCTGACCGGAAAAATCATTACATGTACCATTGTTGAAAATGTATAAATGTGCCTCTTCTCTTCATTGAGAATGTTTGAAAATGTCTTCTTATTTTCAAACTCTCATAAGTGTTCTGAACAGACAAACATGATAACAAAAATAAACAGTGTTGTGTGCTAAGCGGTCAGAGGTAAAAAAGGATGCAGCTTTTCAGTAATACATCCTGACGCAGGAGGCATCTGTCACCAGGGATAGGACCCCATTTACTTTGCTCCAAAATTACCACAAACAAATACTGACTAAAATGTTCATGATCAGTTAGGATGATGCCAATTTAGTACTTGTTCTGGTTGCCTGGCTTTTGGCTTGCTTAGTTGGGGGCATTTCATATTCAACAATATTATTGATCTGCCTTAAGGTGGACGAGGATGCAAAATTCTTCTAGAAACAAACTTTGTTGTATTATTTTCATGTTATCACTGTGAAGCTGCTTTGTATAATTGTATAATCTGTATTGTAAAAAGCGCTATATAAATATAGGTGACTTGACTGTCACTACATGCAACTTTCCACTATCTCAATTTTCCCATCAAATAGAGCACGAAGTCATGACACAATTATTCAGTGTAGTCAATGATTGACAGACAAATCATAAAATATAACAATAGTGAATTTAATTCTGACCAAATATACAAAAAGAATAGTAAAACAGTATAGGTCATCAGGCGAATTTGCTGGCCGGCTCCCAGGTGTCCTGCCAGACTCTGCCACTGTAAATAGTCCACAAGTCATCTTACACACAGCATATGCAGTACAGCCTAAAGCTCACAACTAGACTTCTGGCTAGTTTGAAGATATGTCATCTGAAGCTGATAAATAAAGGTTTGCCTTTTTCTTTTGGATAATTTTTTGGGGTTTATTTTATATGGCTTTTGTCAAACAGCAGTCATTTTGTTCCAAGTGAAAACTACTGGACTAACCGGTAGTTGCTTGGACACAGTCATCCCCACAGACAACCCTTTGAAGTTCTGCATCAGGTTAACCGTGTCGCTATGCAAATACTGTGTAGACAGACACGATAATCTAAATTATGTGTTTAGAGGCCTCTACGTCGAGCGCAGAGGGGGTCAGCAAAGACACAATGGCACCACAAAGGCATCTGCGTCACAGCTTAAGACTCCATCAGCTGAAGTAGACTAGAAAGTGATCTGAGTCCTCTTTAAGTGAACTCATAATGTGAACACAGAGACAAGAGTTGTTTCTGGTTCAGTCCACTTCACAGGCCATTTTAAGAGGACTAAATTTGGTTCATTATGGGAACAGTGGTTTTCACTTTGAACAAAATAACTGCTGTTTGGCAAACACCATATAAAATAACCCAAATAAACAAAATAAAATTAGCAAATGTATAGGGCAAACAGGTTAGAATGTATTAGCTACAGATGTCATATGACCAAACCTGAGCCAGATGACTACTTGTAGGCTGGCGTGCACATGTTCTCAGTTCAGTTCACTTTAAAAGGGGTCTAAGTATGCTTAGAGAGTGTTCCTTATGCCCAAAAAAAGGAACAGTCACTGCTCAAAGTTCACTTTGAAGGCTGGGAGGGACCAAGTTTTAAAACACTAAGACTGTGTTAGCTATGGATGAATGACAATATACATATGTATGGCAAAGAAAATGTGGAAATAATATGAATTAATGAATGAATAAATTAATGAATTAATGGATACATATACAGAATAAGCCATCACTTACCAGGAAGAGCAAGGCAGCCAGCGCACTTTGACCTCTGCTGCCTTCCCCTGCAGAAACAAACACGCACACACTTTTTCGTAAGGGGTAGCACTTGTGAGAGGGTTGATACTTGAAAAAGGTTGATAACTACTGCTCAGTGTTACTGTTTTGTCACATGTGGATTGAAAGATATGGTTCTACATCTTACCTCATTCATCCGTCTTTCCAATATTTGATCATATGGGTAAATTGTCTGTCGACTGCATTTGCAACCTTAAATGACAAAGGCAAAAAAAAAGTTTGGTTAATTTCAAATGGGTCTGAGTTCGCTTGGGGTGTTCACATATGCCCCAAAAAATGCTGAGTCACTGTTCTTAGTTCACTTTGAGGGCTGAAAGAGACCAAGTGTGAGTTTGGTTCAATAAAAGGGGGCTACATGGAAAAACACCTGTAGAGGTTTGAAATCTTGAGATGTGCAATGGCTTACACTAATAACTATCTAACATTATTCCAAGCAGCTAGTCCCATCCACAGTGTCTATTGTGAGCCCAGCAACACAGTTCAATAAATCCACTTCAGAAATGTTGTTGAAATAAAAGATGAAAATCTCTGTTTTTATTCCTTGGTTTCCGATTTACAAAAGAGAATGTGAGCTGACTAAAGCACTTAATGAAATAAAAGAATCCTAATGGAAGTAGCTATAAGTTAGCAGTTAGCAGGTAAGAAAACCATTTGCTTCCACCACTCTCAAGATCTGAATAACATTATGAGAATCAACGTAATGTAGCCGAAGAAGGCTTATTGTTAAACAGGCAGTACACTATTTTACTAATATGTACCAAATCCTATAAGCACATGTATTCTAGTATGCTTTTAACCTTTTAAGTATTATTTAACATTTTTAACCATTACATGAACTTCTAAATGAAATGATTTACCTGTTTAACATAAATTCGTATTCACATTACTATCAATTGTACTTTGGCCTCTACAACACCCTTACACCCAACACGTGGCTGCTGATATACACATGGGGTGCAAAGAAAAGAAACAAATATACACATGGGCTGCAAAGAATGTGTACTTACTTTTTGTTTTCTTCTTTTTGGCAAGGGTGGAGGGTGGGGCTTCTCTGCCGGATTGCGTGTCTCCTTTGCCTGCGGCTGGGGCTTAGGGTGCAAGGGGAAATTATATATTCAGTATATATTCAGTATCTTGGGGGAGTGGCTTAATTAATTGAAGGGGGTGAAATTCACCTTGGTTAACTTATTTTAAATTAATACAATGATTACAAAACCACGGGACCAATTTACAGATGGGATGCAAGGCAAGATTACTTACTTTGTCTTTTCCTTAATTGAGGTTGGACGGATGGTGGGGCTTGTCTGCCTTGGCCTGGGGTGGATAGTGGGGCTTAGGGAAAAGGTTAAGAATTATATATTCATATTCGCGGGGAGGGGGGTTAATTCATCAAAAGGGGAGAAATTCACCATGTGTAACTTGTTTTATATTGTGCTCTGATTACAAAAAAAAAAAAACATGGGACAAATTTACAGATGGGGTGCAAGGCAAGATTACTTACTTTGTCTTTTCCTGGGTGGTAGAGGCTGCATATGAGTGTCTATCGGAAATAGGTTAAGTGTAATCATTTGTTGGGGCTGGGGCTGGTCTAGGGTAAGGTGCTGGTCTTGAGGCTGGGGCTGGTCTAGGGTAAGGTGCTGGTCTTGTTGTGTCTGGGGCTGGTCTAGGGTAAGGTGCTGGTCTTGTTGAGGCTGGTCTAGGGTAAGGTGCTGGTCTTGTTGAGGCTGGTCTAGGGTAAGGTGCTGGTCTTGTTGAGGCTGGTCTAGGGTAAGGTGCTGGTCTTGTTGTGTCTGGGGCTGGTCTAGGGTAAGGTGCTGGTCTTGAGGCTGGGGCTGGTCTAGGGTAAGGTGCTGGTCTTGAGGCTGGGGCTGGTCTAGGGTAAGGTGCTGGTCTTGTTGTGTCTGGGGCTGGTCTAGGGTAAGGTGCTGGTCTTGTTGTGGCTGGGGCACATCTGTTGTGAAGTTAGCAAAAATATACATTCTGAACACATCGTCAAAAAAATCTACGACAAACACTAATGAACTCTACATAAAACGTATCTTACCATATACTTTGGTAATGAAGTTATATGCCTTCTTCATACTTGTTAAAAAACCTGTGTTGGCTTGCGTTGGTGGCAGATGCGTGACTACTTCTGCCACCAACTTGCCTGTGCCCTTGTGCCTCTGGCTAATGAACAATATGGGCATATAGCCCAAGGCAGAAAGTTTTTGGACCTGAAATGAAACAAAGTAATTAACACATTTCCAATACATTATGTTACTACATTACTACATATATGGTAGTCCATCTACTATTGAAAGACCCAATTTGGCAAAAAATCGTTTTTAACGCTTTCAACAAGTGTTAACCATGTGATTAAAGACATATTGTTTCATGAGGATTTCTTAAATTGCAACTGTTAGTGCTTGATTTGGTTTGAAAATATTTAATCAGATGTTGTGATAGTAATTAGTAGAAGTAGAGTTAGAAGTTGAGAAGTTGAGAGATTAAGTTGAACCGGCACAAGAATCTTGAGTTAAAATCAGAAACGGAGGGCAGTTTACTTGGTGTATATACTATGTACTACTTGATTCATAGTTCATCCCTATCCCTAGTCCCTGTCACAAGTATTTTAAGATAAGTGTAGTCTGGAATATTGCCTACTTATGTACATACACCAATGAATTTTCAAGATTTTTTTTCACAACATGCCTGCATAAAATGAAAGTATCTTTACATATTGTGCATGGGGAGCTTTTTGGCAAACTGTTTATCAGAGCAACTTGCATGTGATGTACAATTATCACTTGAGCGTCATGTATAATGTGTGCAGCAAAAGCAATTAATAGGGATGTATGGTGACGTTTTTAAAGTGATTGTCTGTCTAAAATTTCATCCTGACAAGATGTGCCAACTTCTAACATCCAGGTGCGCATGTGACACCTGGTACACAGCACACAGCATGGCTGCTATGTATTCGGTCCGTCAACAAACATGGGACCCACAGAAAGTCCTCAATAAAAGTTTCCACAGTTGTGTTCATATTCAAGCATGTATATTCCATGTGTTTGTGTGCATACATGCGTTAGAGAGACGGAATATATATAAAAGAAAATAATAAATTGCAGTATCCTGGACCTGAATCTAAGGTCATTTTTATTTTACAGATTAAATTATGCTTCTACAAATGGGGTCCTTGCCCTAGGGCTGCACGATTATGGCCAAAATGATAATCACAATTATTTTTGATCAATATTGAGATCATGATTAATTATCACGATTATTTGTTGATTTTAACCAAAACAAATGTTATTGTCACATAGGCTAATTATAACTGCTTTCACATTTATATTGTGCTACATTCCTGCTCATGTACAAATAGGTGCATCAAAATAAAATAGGTCCTCTTAATAACCAAAATTCAGTGCATCTCCTTAAAGAATAGATAAAAATAAATAAAACAATAAAGAAAATGTAGCAAAACTTCAACAGGGCACTATTTCCCATTGTGTAAATATATTTTAGAAAGCAAAATATAAACTTGCATTGTACCTGCATAATGGATGTGAATAAAACTCAAAATATACAAACAATAAAAAACAAATATTCCATAACAGAATGTAACCAAATGAAAACATTTCAAGGCAGAACTATGCAAAAAAAAGAGACTAGTTTACAGGTTTTGGAAAGAAACACTAGCCTGTCAACATTTGAATAATTTGTCAACGCTGAGTGAGATGATTGACAGCTGTACAGCGAATGAGAGCGCCGCTGACATCATAACTGACGCGAATCAGGAAGAGCAGAGACAAAGCTCACTGTGTTCGCTGTTTGAGCTCTTCAGATCGCATAATTCAGAGGAAATAAATGTTTTTCTGTATGATGAAATATTTTATTTCAAGTAAGTGTGTGATGTTTTAACGAGTAATGAATGTTGAACAACAGTAATCTGGGGCCGTCTGTGATCTTTGCCGCAAAAGGGGTTAAATATTGCTCGATCACGCGAATTTGATCATGGGAAGCCAAATTGATTAAAATTCGATTAATTGTGCAGCCCTACCTTGCCCCATCACACATTATCAATAAAAGTGACAGAAATAATGCTGGGGGGGCTGACTTTCGAGAGGGGTAGAGATTATATTTTCTGGACTGATGGAAAGGATCCCCTTAGAACGGACAGATGGATGTGCATGTTAATGTAAATACTGTATGTACTTTGGGCTTATATTGATTACCACTCAATTAATGTAGCATGAGCATTTTTACTTACAGCTATTTGGGCAGAGGCCACCACCCGCGATGCATTTCTGTTTTTGATGACCCTCTGGCCCCAGTCAACATTAATTGACATTAAATGTGCAGTTTGTGATTTTCGCTTGCTCGGCAGCGTGGCGAAACAAGCACTGCACGTTTTGCGGTTGGCCTGCTGATGGACCTGGCAGCTTGGGCAGGGCCTGAATTTTGGCTTCGTCATTCTGAAATGTACACACACACACACACAAAATATAAATATAAATATTAAATATCATACAGAGATCCAAACACACATAAGGACAAGAAAGAGAGAGCTAGTCAATATATTAGCATGTGTCATACAGCAGTAGGCTATGCTGAACTTATCACTATTCTAACATTATCAAAGGTAGTACAAGCTCTGGATGTTTGCAAGCTGGCAAATTATTTAAGTGCAGAACAAGTGAAAATCGCCAAGCGAGCTGTTTGATTCCTGTAGCCATATTTGAATACTGGCATTCCTCACAAAACTTAAGTTTGATTTATTTAGACTTCATGCCAACAGCAATCTTATCTTATAGGCTGGCCTATATTGTTCAGCCTCCTGCACATTTCATTTGGTGCAATAACCAGGTATTATATATCTTAGTCTCTATCCATGAAATTGCTACAGTGCCCTTAATACAACACCAACTAACAAATCTATATTCTCTGATCCCGACCTTTACACTTTGAGTGGATTGCAGGGAGTGAAGAAGAGGCAGCAACCCAGGTCCTGTCTCTCGGGGGGTGGAGAAAAAGAAAGAAAGAGAAACGAGAGCAACAAATAACAAGACAATAAACAATACAAATAAGACAATAAACAAGACAAATGTGGCTCTTAAAAGTGCCTTTTTTTTTATAAGATGCTGCTAATAAGTATTAAGATGAGGGATAAGATGAGATAAAGGGAAGGAACCTACAGAGAAAGAGAAGAACAAACCAAAATAGAATAGATCAACAAACTACATATTACAATATAAATAACTACTAGGCTAAGACATTAAGTAATTGCTCCTCTTATTTATTCATGCAATCACAATATCATAAAAAATGAATGACTTTAAAAAGAAGTCATTGTGTGAGCAAGTGTTCTTCTATCATTATTTTTTTAACACATCCTTTTGTTCTGCCTTGATTCAAATTGATAAACAAACAGGAATAACGTGATCAGGGTACTTGTAAACTTTGCCTTGCCAGACTTAAAACCGTTATATATATATATGTATATATATACTAGCTACTTTGTTTTGTTTGTTTGTTTATTTCAGGCAATGGCAAAAAAAAATACAAAGTAGACAAAATATAATTAAGTCATATAGTGCAAAAAACAGAATATACAGTATTTAAATATGACAATAGAATTCTGCCTGAAAGGGAGTGGGAAGAAGACAACTTATTTAATACCACCCCACTTTGCATCTCATTGTGATTCAACAAACAGTTGTATTTGATTTGATTTGATATACTTTATTAATCCCACACTGTGTAAATGTCTGTGTTACTGCAACTCAAAAATAAAACATGAAAAATAAAGTAAAAAAATAATTCAAAAATATAATGTCACTCTTTTTCTAATACAGCTCTTACAGTGGGGTTCAAAATCAACAAATACGACAACATATTTGTTTTTGTTTTTTTGGCCATAACTTCCTCATTTTGGACGTGTAAATTCTTATTAATTTCTCTTCTTTATTTGACTGTTGTAGGGTAGGCTACTTACCGTGGTGGAATCGCGCTGGGCAATGGTTTCTGGGATCGTCGCACACAGTGTGACGCGTTGCACAAAATTGCGCCAAAATATCCAGCGCGGTCTCACCCTAAAACGTCATATACTGACGGGTCTTGACCATACGTCAACATACGACGAAAAGGGTATACCCCTATAACGTCAATATGAGACGCAGACATAAGCGCACCAGCAGCGCCTCCTAGCGGTACCCTAACGCATACCTAAACCCAACCGTACCCGAATCGTCACATATGGACGTTAAAGGGTACCCTTTTCGTCGTATGTTGCCATATGGTCAAGACCCGTCAGTATGTGACGTTTTGGGGTGAGACTGTGTTAAAATATCAATCATAATGAAAAAGTACAGTCTTAATATTTTACATCCTTGCTCAAACATTTAAAAGAATCAGCATGAATGTCTGAGTGAAGGAAACACGGGAATATGTAGCCATTACATTGAAACACATCACTTCCCAGAATGCATCCATCTCTTTGCCAGGCTGGGGATGGCCATATAATATTAATACAAACATTTCTGCAGTATGCTATTTAATTTATCACAACTTCATAATCAATATTGAGAAAGATCTATAAAAGTAGGCAATTATTATTATTTATTTTTTTTGTCTGGACCAGACAGAATTTTAGGACAGAGTCCTGGTGTTGTTTACCCATAGCGACGGTTGCTATGCGTCGCTGGGTGAGAGACACAATTAACCAAATAAAAAAAGAAAGGAAACAAAGTACAATTATAAAATATCCCACCTAAATTAAGACACGTTTAAGCCTACAGCAAATATGCAGTCCTGTAACTCCTGTAATTATGCCATTTTAATGTAGCCCAACACTATATTAAATTATATATAAAAGTCGTGGTAGCGATTCAGACAAGGGTTTCTGCCCCACAAAAATGTATGGTCACCGCACCAATGATCGTGACAGTCCATGCGACGACTCACGCTACTGCAAAATACACATTTGCAGTACAAAATCAATCGCCTGAAGCAATACTTTCCAGCGCAGGAAAACCGCTGGATGCCTAACCCCCTTTCGTCAAAATCCAAAGATGAGGGATTTGCATTCAAATCTATTGGATGACCCTCTACGGTGCCACGCGACGAAGAGGGGTACCCTCAACGTCGGCTTATGGACGTGAGGGGGAAATGACCAAGCGGCAGTGTGCGACGAATAGGGGTGAGACCGTGTTGTGATTATAGGCTGCGTAACGCACCTACATGTCAACTAACTTTCATTAGAGTATTAGTAGACTTTTAGGAGTAGGGTTAGGGTTAGTAGAATAAGTTGACATGTACTTGCAAAGTCAGTGGAATATCTGTTGAGGGAACTTCAAAATAAAGTGTTAGAAGATATTAAGCACGCAGACAGTCAACTAATACTCTAATGACTGCTAGTCGACATGTAGTTACTTAGTAAAAAATAATGTCTAAAGGGGACCATCAAAATGTCAAAAGTGTTAAAGTAAGATTTGAAATGGATTTAATGAAGTAGTATTCAAATAAAGCAATCAAAATAGTATTTTCCATAAATTTTAAGCTTAATAAGACCTGATACTTTGTCATTACAAAGTCATTACTTTGCTAAATACATTAATAAAATGTATGTGGCCTGAACCACACTGTAAAAAAAATATATTGGTTTAACTTAAAAAAGCAAGTTACCTTGTTGCCTTAAAATTTTGAGTTCGTTGTAATTAAAAACATTTAGTTAATACAATGAAGAAGAATGGTTTAATAAACAGAAACTCAAAATAGTATGTTATCTTCACACATAAGTTATCGAGGTTGATTTGACAAAAGATAATAAGTTGTGATAAAAAATCATGAAAATATTTTTTTACAGTGCAGGCACATTAAGAATTGCATACTGTACAGTATGTGTCTCAAATCACATCACGAGGTGGTTTCTATCTTTGAGGGTATTTATGATAACCATCTAATCAGTAAATCAGTAAACCCACATGACGTAACTACGTCTGGAATCAAACCTGCATCCTTTCCGCCACTAGCCCAAGAACTTCATGACAAATTATGTTACTGTGGTGTTTATATTGCTACAGATTTAGGGAG
>NC_136892.1:23661762-23776349 GCF_949152265.1 Phoxinus phoxinus
CCATCATGTATCACAGGGTCAGTCCCTACCAGGCCTTTGTAATCACTTGACATGCTCTTCACTTTTTGTATTTGTCTGACTGATTTTTGTTATGTGTCTGAGCTATGTGTGTTGTTTTTGTGGTTGTACAAGCTAATAAATGCCTAAAATGTATCATGTTATTCATTATTTTAATAATATTATTTTGCTCTTATTACCAGTGAAACATTACATATGCTGTAAGACAGAACACTGCAATATGGGCCGAGCGGGGCGCATGCGAAGCCCATATCCCACTTATAATGCCAGTATTGCTTCAATGTACATGATATTTAATCAGTGGTTTTGTCACCAGAAACAACACGTTGCTCAGTTGTGAACTTTTTGAGTTTAGTTGAAGCCCATTCACTGCAGACAGCGTATCTAGTGGAAGTTGTAGTTTTAAAATATATTGGTATATTTCTCATAATTAGAAGTTGGCAGTGTAGAATTTTGGATACACCATGGGTTTTTTTGGGATGGGGAACACACTGGTGTCATCAGATTTAAAAAATCTAATTGTTAAATAGATCAAAATAGCTTATTACCATATTTGACAGTGCTTACAATGGGTAAACTTTGGAGACCATATCTACATGACAGCTAAGGTCCAGAGCTTTCTATAACAGCTGGTGTAGCATCTTCTGTCACTAAATGACAAGCCTTCAAACATGTACTGGGTTCAAGGTTCAGAGGTCAATATTTCAAAGCAGGAGTAATGTATCCTCTTCGGACTGACATACATACTGTCGAGGTTGAGACCTTTCCAACAATGTGTTTGCTATAGTCCTACGACAAAGTTTTAATTTTTACATATCATGGAGACCACTTTGCAGCGATGGCCTCCTTTATTCTCCCCAGAGGGATATTTGCCTCAAGTTCAAATGCTTCACACATAACACTTGACATATTTGTTTTATCGTACAGCTGACATATACTTACAATAAAAAAACAACATACATAAAGTGATATATAGCCAGACTGAAGCACATCACAGCCGCAATCTATTGCTCATCTTTCACAAACAATGACAAGAGCAACCTACACACAACCCTATATGCATTATATCATGAAGCTATTGCACAACCCCTGCAGCCTCAAGCAACATTATTTAAAGTTTTAATTGAGGTAGGTTCAAATTATGCCTATAGTTTAGAAATATACTTAGTTTACATTGGGGTACCCTATATCTTCTGCCAGAGGATAAGAGCTCATACTTGGCATGGAGAATAAAGATAGAGTTAGGGTTAGGATAAGTGGGAACTGATTGTATTTCGTGAATAATGCAACACTTTCCTGACAAATCAGACCTGAGGCCTTGATCATGAAGACATTGGCCGGATTAAACAGCACAACAGGCCGCATGTGGACCACCTTGCAAGGCCAGGCCTTAGATTTCCCACCACTGTCATAGGCCTTAGTAAACCGCCAACCTGAGTCAAGTCATTCCAGGGTGACCAGATCGATGTCATCAGTATCCTGGCACATTCCCTATTGTCAGGGGAAACTACCTCTGTCCCTGGTTTTATGAGAAGAAAACATAGACCTTTAAAGTATATTGATGGCCAAGCTGGAAATGTTGCTGGCTTTACCGATTCCTCAGGCTCATGTCTCCGGTTTTGATCTCTGAAGTCTGATCACCTTATGTCATGCACATGTTGATTTGTGAAATTTGACACCAATCTGTCTTTGTATGAGGCAAAGGATATGAAAAAATTGCCTTTTTGAGTGGCAGTTCAGACGCTGTGTGATTTTAATTCACTTTCATATATTTCATCATATAGTTCTTTCAGAATCAGAATGAGCTTTATTCGCAAAGTGTGCGCAAACACACAATGAATTTGTTTTAGGTTTTTTTTTACAGGCGCTCTTACATACATACATACATTTATGACATGAGAACAAGCATTTCAATGAGACTAAGGAAAAAACCTGAATAATTAAAAAATAATAATGATATTGGGTATACATGTGAACAGAGACTTATGTACAGATTTGTGCATTGTGTACTGTGGTGCAGCTCTATAAATAAAATTTCTATATGTATTTCCAAAAAAAAAAAAAAAGCAAACAATAACAACAAAACTCTAATTATTGCTTCTCTCTCAGATACTGAGAATGAATTATACAACAGGTGTTAATTTCTGTGTTAGCTGTTTAAGGTGGAGATAGCATGGGGGGGAAAACTGTTTATGTGCCTGGATGTTCTAGTGCGCATCTGAAGCGTCGGCCTGACGGCAGAAGTGCAAACAGTTTGTGGCCGGGGTGAGAAGGGTCTGTGATGATGTTACCTGCCCGTTTCTTCACTCCTGACCGGAAAAATCATTACATGTACCATTGTTGAAAATGTATAAATGTGCCTCTTCTCTTCATTGAGAATGTTTGAAAATGTCTTCTTATTTTCAAACTCTCATAAGTGTTCTGAACAGACAAACATGATAACAAAAATAAACAGTGTTGTGTGCTAAGCGGTCAGAGGTAAAAAAGGATGCAGCTTTTCAGTAATACATCCTGACGCAGGAGGCATCTGTCACCAGGGATAGGACCCCATTTACTTTGCTCCAAAATTACCACAAACAAATACTGACTAAAATGTTCATGATCAGTTAGGATGATGCCAATTTAGTACTTGTTCTGGTTGCCTGGCTTTTGGCTTGCTTAGTTGGGGGCATTTCATATTCAACAATATTATTGATCTGCCTTAAGGTGGACGAGGATGCAAAATTCTTCTAGAAACAAACTTTGTTGTATTATTTTCATGTTATCACTGTGAAGCTGCTTTGTATAATTGTATAATCTGTATTGTAAAAAGCGCTATATAAATATAGGTGACTTGACTGTCACTACATGCAACTTTCCACTATCTCAATTTTCCCATCAAATAGAGCACGAAGTCATGACACAATTATTCAGTGTAGTCAATGATTGACAGACAAATCATAAAATATAACAATAGTGAATTTAATTCTGACCAAATATACAAAAAGAATAGTAAAACAGTATAGGTCATCAGGCGAATTTGCTGGCCGGCTCCCAGGTGTCCTGCCAGACTCTGCCACTGTAAATAGTCCACAAGTCATCTTACACACAGCATATGCAGTACAGCCTAAAGCTCACAACTAGACTTCTGGCTAGTTTGAAGATATGTCATCTGAAGCTGATAAATAAAGGTTTGCCTTTTTCTTTTGGATAATTTTTTGGGGTTTATTTTATATGGCTTTTGTCAAACAGCAGTCATTTTGTTCCAAGTGAAAACTACTGGACTAACCGGTAGTTGCTTGGACACAGTCATCCCCACAGACAACCCTTTGAAGTTCTGCATCAGGTTAACCGTGTCGCTATGCAAATACTGTGTAGACAGACACGATAATCTAAATTATGTGTTTAGAGGCCTCTACGTCGAGCGCAGAGGGGGTCAGCAAAGACACAATGGCACCACAAAGGCATCTGCGTCACAGCTTAAGACTCCATCAGCTGAAGTAGACTAGAAAGTGATCTGAGTCCTCTTTAAGTGAACTCATAATGTGAACACAGAGACAAGAGTTGTTTCTGGTTCAGTCCACTTCACAGGCCATTTTAAGAGGACTAAATTTGGTTCATTATGGGAACAGTGGTTTTCACTTTGAACAAAATAACTGCTGTTTGGCAAACACCATATAAAATAACCCAAATAAACAAAATAAAATTAGCAAATGTATAGGGCAAACAGGTTAGAATGTATTAGCTACAGATGTCATATGACCAAACCTGAGCCAGATGACTACTTGTAGGCTGGCGTGCACATGTTCTCAGTTCAGTTCACTTTAAAAGGGGTCTAAGTATGCTTAGAGAGTGTTCCTTATGCCCAAAAAAAGGAACAGTCACTGCTCAAAGTTCACTTTGAAGGCTGGGAGGGACCAAGTTTTAAAACACTAAGACTGTGTTAGCTATGGATGAATGACAATATACATATGTATGGCAAAGAAAATGTGGAAATAATATGAATTAATGAATGAATAAATTAATGAATTAATGGATACATATACAGAATAAGCCATCACTTACCAGGAAGAGCAAGGCAGCCAGCGCACTTTGACCTCTGCTGCCTTCCCCTGCAGAAACAAACACGCACACACTTTTTCGTAAGGGGTAGCACTTGTGAGAGGGTTGATACTTGAAAAAGGTTGATAACTACTGCTCAGTGTTACTGTTTTGTCACATGTGGATTGAAAGATATGGTTCTACATCTTACCTCATTCATCCGTCTTTCCAATATTTGATCATATGGGTAAATTGTCTGTCGACTGCATTTGCAACCTTAAATGACAAAGGCAAAAAAAAAGTTTGGTTAATTTCAAATGGGTCTGAGTTCGCTTGGGGTGTTCACATATGCCCCAAAAAATGCTGAGTCACTGTTCTTAGTTCACTTTGAGGGCTGAAAGAGACCAAGTGTGAGTTTGGTTCAATAAAAGGGGGCTACATGGAAAAACACCTGTAGAGGTTTGAAATCTTGAGATGTGCAATGGCTTACACTAATAACTATCTAACATTATTCCAAGCAGCTAGTCCCATCCACAGTGTCTATTGTGAGCCCAGCAACACAGTTCAATAAATCCACTTCAGAAATGTTGTTGAAATAAAAGATGAAAATCTCTGTTTTTATTCCTTGGTTTCCGATTTACAAAAGAGAATGTGAGCTGACTAAAGCACTTAATGAAATAAAAGAATCCTAATGGAAGTAGCTATAAGTTAGCAGTTAGCAGGTAAGAAAACCATTTGCTTCCACCACTCTCAAGATCTGAATAACATTATGAGAATCAACGTAATGTAGCCGAAGAAGGCTTATTGTTAAACAGGCAGTACACTATTTTACTAATATGTACCAAATCCTATAAGCACATGTATTCTAGTATGCTTTTAACCTTTTAAGTATTATTTAACATTTTTAACCATTACATGAACTTCTAAATGAAATGATTTACCTGTTTAACATAAATTCGTATTCACATTACTATCAATTGTACTTTGGCCTCTACAACACCCTTACACCCAACACGTGGCTGCTGATATACACATGGGGTGCAAAGAAAAGAAACAAATATACACATGGGCTGCAAAGAATGTGTACTTACTTTTTGTTTTCTTCTTTTTGGCAAGGGTGGAGGGTGGGGCTTCTCTGCCGGATTGCGTGTCTCCTTTGCCTGCGGCTGGGGCTTAGGGTGCAAGGGGAAATTATATATTCAGTATATATTCAGTATCTTGGGGGAGTGGCTTAATTAATTGAAGGGGGTGAAATTCACCTTGGTTAACTTATTTTAAATTAATACAATGATTACAAAACCACGGGACCAATTTACAGATGGGATGCAAGGCAAGATTACTTACTTTGTCTTTTCCTTAATTGAGGTTGGACGGATGGTGGGGCTTGTCTGCCTTGGCCTGGGGTGGATAGTGGGGCTTAGGGAAAAGGTTAAGAATTATATATTCATATTCGCGGGGAGGGGGGTTAATTCATCAAAAGGGGAGAAATTCACCATGTGTAACTTGTTTTATATTGTGCTCTGATTACAAAAAAAAAAAAACATGGGACAAATTTACAGATGGGGTGCAAGGCAAGATTACTTACTTTGTCTTTTCCTGGGTGGTAGAGGCTGCATATGAGTGTCTATCGGAAATAGGTTAAGTGTAATCATTTGTTGGGGCTGGGGCTGGTCTAGGGTAAGGTGCTGGTCTTGAGGCTGGGGCTGGTCTAGGGTAAGGTGCTGGTCTTGTTGTGTCTGGGGCTGGTCTAGGGTAAGGTGCTGGTCTTGTTGAGGCTGGTCTAGGGTAAGGTGCTGGTCTTGTTGAGGCTGGTCTAGGGTAAGGTGCTGGTCTTGTTGAGGCTGGTCTAGGGTAAGGTGCTGGTCTTGTTGTGTCTGGGGCTGGTCTAGGGTAAGGTGCTGGTCTTGAGGCTGGGGCTGGTCTAGGGTAAGGTGCTGGTCTTGAGGCTGGGGCTGGTCTAGGGTAAGGTGCTGGTCTTGTTGTGTCTGGGGCTGGTCTAGGGTAAGGTGCTGGTCTTGTTGTGGCTGGGGCACATCTGTTGTGAAGTTAGCAAAAATATACATTCTGAACACATCGTCAAAAAAATCTACGACAAACACTAATGAACTCTACATAAAACGTATCTTACCATATACTTTGGTAATGAAGTTATATGCCTTCTTCATACTTGTTAAAAAACCTGTGTTGGCTTGCGTTGGTGGCAGATGCGTGACTACTTCTGCCACCAACTTGCCTGTGCCCTTGTGCCTCTGGCTAATGAACAATATGGGCATATAGCCCAAGGCAGAAAGTTTTTGGACCTGAAATGAAACAAAGTAATTAACACATTTCCAATACATTATGTTACTACATTACTACATATATGGTAGTCCATCTACTATTGAAAGACCCAATTTGGCAAAAAATCGTTTTTAACGCTTTCAACAAGTGTTAACCATGTGATTAAAGACATATTGTTTCATGAGGATTTCTTAAATTGCAACTGTTAGTGCTTGATTTGGTTTGAAAATATTTAATCAGATGTTGTGATAGTAATTAGTAGAAGTAGAGTTAGAAGTTGAGAAGTTGAGAGATTAAGTTGAACCGGCACAAGAATCTTGAGTTAAAATCAGAAACGGAGGGCAGTTTACTTGGTGTATATACTATGTACTACTTGATTCATAGTTCATCCCTATCCCTAGTCCCTGTCACAAGTATTTTAAGATAAGTGTAGTCTGGAATATTGCCTACTTATGTACATACACCAATGAATTTTCAAGATTTTTTTTCACAACATGCCTGCATAAAATGAAAGTATCTTTACATATTGTGCATGGGGAGCTTTTTGGCAAACTGTTTATCAGAGCAACTTGCATGTGATGTACAATTATCACTTGAGCGTCATGTATAATGTGTGCAGCAAAAGCAATTAATAGGGATGTATGGTGACGTTTTTAAAGTGATTGTCTGTCTAAAATTTCATCCTGACAAGATGTGCCAACTTCTAACATCCAGGTGCGCATGTGACACCTGGTACACAGCACACAGCATGGCTGCTATGTATTCGGTCCGTCAACAAACATGGGACCCACAGAAAGTCCTCAATAAAAGTTTCCACAGTTGTGTTCATATTCAAGCATGTATATTCCATGTGTTTGTGTGCATACATGCGTTAGAGAGACGGAATATATATAAAAGAAAATAATAAATTGCAGTATCCTGGACCTGAATCTAAGGTCATTTTTATTTTACAGATTAAATTATGCTTCTACAAATGGGGTCCTTGCCCTAGGGCTGCACGATTATGGCCAAAATGATAATCACAATTATTTTTGATCAATATTGAGATCATGATTAATTATCACGATTATTTGTTGATTTTAACCAAAACAAATGTTATTGTCACATAGGCTAATTATAACTGCTTTCACATTTATATTGTGCTACATTCCTGCTCATGTACAAATAGGTGCATCAAAATAAAATAGGTCCTCTTAATAACCAAAATTCAGTGCATCTCCTTAAAGAATAGATAAAAATAAATAAAACAATAAAGAAAATGTAGCAAAACTTCAACAGGGCACTATTTCCCATTGTGTAAATATATTTTAGAAAGCAAAATATAAACTTGCATTGTACCTGCATAATGGATGTGAATAAAACTCAAAATATACAAACAATAAAAAACAAATATTCCATAACAGAATGTAACCAAATGAAAACATTTCAAGGCAGAACTATGCAAAAAAAAGAGACTAGTTTACAGGTTTTGGAAAGAAACACTAGCCTGTCAACATTTGAATAATTTGTCAACGCTGAGTGAGATGATTGACAGCTGTACAGCGAATGAGAGCGCCGCTGACATCATAACTGACGCGAATCAGGAAGAGCAGAGACAAAGCTCACTGTGTTCGCTGTTTGAGCTCTTCAGATCGCATAATTCAGAGGAAATAAATGTTTTTCTGTATGATGAAATATTTTATTTCAAGTAAGTGTGTGATGTTTTAACGAGTAATGAATGTTGAACAACAGTAATCTGGGGCCGTCTGTGATCTTTGCCGCAAAAGGGGTTAAATATTGCTCGATCACGCGAATTTGATCATGGGAAGCCAAATTGATTAAAATTCGATTAATTGTGCAGCCCTACCTTGCCCCATCACACATTATCAATAAAAGTGACAGAAATAATGCTGGGGGGGCTGACTTTCGAGAGGGGTAGAGATTATATTTTCTGGACTGATGGAAAGGATCCCCTTAGAACGGACAGATGGATGTGCATGTTAATGTAAATACTGTATGTACTTTGGGCTTATATTGATTACCACTCAATTAATGTAGCATGAGCATTTTTACTTACAGCTATTTGGGCAGAGGCCACCACCCGCGATGCATTTCTGTTTTTGATGACCCTCTGGCCCCAGTCAACATTAATTGACATTAAATGTGCAGTTTGTGATTTTCGCTTGCTCGGCAGCGTGGCGAAACAAGCACTGCACGTTTTGCGGTTGGCCTGCTGATGGACCTGGCAGCTTGGGCAGGGCCTGAATTTTGGCTTCGTCATTCTGAAATGTACACACACACACACACAAAATATAAATATAAATATTAAATATCATACAGAGATCCAAACACACATAAGGACAAGAAAGAGAGAGCTAGTCAATATATTAGCATGTGTCATACAGCAGTAGGCTATGCTGAACTTATCACTATTCTAACATTATCAAAGGTAGTACAAGCTCTGGATGTTTGCAAGCTGGCAAATTATTTAAGTGCAGAACAAGTGAAAATCGCCAAGCGAGCTGTTTGATTCCTGTAGCCATATTTGAATACTGGCATTCCTCACAAAACTTAAGTTTGATTTATTTAGACTTCATGCCAACAGCAATCTTATCTTATAGGCTGGCCTATATTGTTCAGCCTCCTGCACATTTCATTTGGTGCAATAACCAGGTATTATATATCTTAGTCTCTATCCATGAAATTGCTACAGTGCCCTTAATACAACACCAACTAACAAATCTATATTCTCTGATCCCGACCTTTACACTTTGAGTGGATTGCAGGGAGTGAAGAAGAGGCAGCAACCCAGGTCCTGTCTCTCGGGGGGTGGAGAAAAAGAAAGAAAGAGAAACGAGAGCAACAAATAACAAGACAATAAACAATACAAATAAGACAATAAACAAGACAAATGTGGCTCTTAAAAGTGCCTTTTTTTTTATAAGATGCTGCTAATAAGTATTAAGATGAGGGATAAGATGAGATAAAGGGAAGGAACCTACAGAGAAAGAGAAGAACAAACCAAAATAGAATAGATCAACAAACTACATATTACAATATAAATAACTACTAGGCTAAGACATTAAGTAATTGCTCCTCTTATTTATTCATGCAATCACAATATCATAAAAAATGAATGACTTTAAAAAGAAGTCATTGTGTGAGCAAGTGTTCTTCTATCATTATTTTTTTAACACATCCTTTTGTTCTGCCTTGATTCAAATTGATAAACAAACAGGAATAACGTGATCAGGGTACTTGTAAACTTTGCCTTGCCAGACTTAAAACCGTTATATATATATATGTATATATATACTAGCTACTTTGTTTTGTTTGTTTGTTTATTTCAGGCAATGGCAAAAAAAAATACAAAGTAGACAAAATATAATTAAGTCATATAGTGCAAAAAACAGAATATACAGTATTTAAATATGACAATAGAATTCTGCCTGAAAGGGAGTGGGAAGAAGACAACTTATTTAATACCACCCCACTTTGCATCTCATTGTGATTCAACAAACAGTTGTATTTGATTTGATTTGATATACTTTATTAATCCCACACTGTGTAAATGTCTGTGTTACTGCAACTCAAAAATAAAACATGAAAAATAAAGTAAAAAAATAATTCAAAAATATAATGTCACTCTTTTTCTAATACAGCTCTTACAGTGGGGTTCAAAATCAACAAATACGACAACATATTTGTTTTTGTTTTTTTGGCCATAACTTCCTCATTTTGGACGTGTAAATTCTTATTAATTTCTCTTCTTTATTTGACTGTTGTAGGGTAGGCTACTTACCGTGGTGGAATCGCGCTGGGCAATGGTTTCTGGGATCGTCGCACACAGTGTGACGCGTTGCACAAAATTGCGCCAAAATATCCAGCGCGGTCTCACCCTAAAACGTCATATACTGACGGGTCTTGACCATACGTCAACATACGACGAAAAGGGTATACCCCTATAACGTCAATATGAGACGCAGACATAAGCGCACCAGCAGCGCCTCCTAGCGGTACCCTAACGCATACCTAAACCCAACCGTACCCGAATCGTCACATATGGACGTTAAAGGGTACCCTTTTCGTCGTATGTTGCCATATGGTCAAGACCCGTCAGTATGTGACGTTTTGGGGTGAGACTGTGTTAAAATATCAATCATAATGAAAAAGTACAGTCTTAATATTTTACATCCTTGCTCAAACATTTAAAAGAATCAGCATGAATGTCTGAGTGAAGGAAACACGGGAATATGTAGCCATTACATTGAAACACATCACTTCCCAGAATGCATCCATCTCTTTGCCAGGCTGGGGATGGCCATATAATATTAATACAAACATTTCTGCAGTATGCTATTTAATTTATCACAACTTCATAATCAATATTGAGAAAGATCTATAAAAGTAGGCAATTATTATTATTTATTTTTTTTGTCTGGACCAGACAGAATTTTAGGACAGAGTCCTGGTGTTGTTTACCCATAGCGACGGTTGCTATGCGTCGCTGGGTGAGAGACACAATTAACCAAATAAAAAAAGAAAGGAAACAAAGTACAATTATAAAATATCCCACCTAAATTAAGACACGTTTAAGCCTACAGCAAATATGCAGTCCTGTAACTCCTGTAATTATGCCATTTTAATGTAGCCCAACACTATATTAAATTATATATAAAAGTCGTGGTAGCGATTCAGACAAGGGTTTCTGCCCCACAAAAATGTATGGTCACCGCACCAATGATCGTGACAGTCCATGCGACGACTCACGCTACTGCAAAATACACATTTGCAGTACAAAATCAATCGCCTGAAGCAATACTTTCCAGCGCAGGAAAACCGCTGGATGCCTAACCCCCTTTCGTCAAAATCCAAAGATGAGGGATTTGCATTCAAATCTATTGGATGACCCTCTACGGTGCCACGCGACGAAGAGGGGTACCCTCAACGTCGGCTTATGGACGTGAGGGGGAAATGACCAAGCGGCAGTGTGCGACGAATAGGGGTGAGACCGTGTTGTACAAACAGTGGTTACCGTTAACAATACTTGACCAAGACACATGGCAAACATGAGGGCTTAAATACATACAAGACTAATGACAAGACAATGGACACCTGTGAACAATGACAACATGACTCAGACTGGGGGACACATGGCAGGATCACATGACTAACAGGGAATCACATGACAAGACACAAAAACATGACCAAATCGTGACAATTAGTCTATTTACAGATTTAAAAAAGATAGGTTTTTTTTGTATAATGTTTGTCAAAAAAATCTTAACAGCTTTAACAATATATATTAAATATATATATTTTTTTTAATAGTATGACTGGTTATTTGGATTTGATTTATAATTCTTAAGTTTGAAAGGGCTGTAAAAGAAGGTTTGTTTGTGTAACGTTGGAACCAACCCATTTTTTTTCTCAATCATGCAGAAATATTCTTTCTAAACAGTGTGATATTTATTTGGTGCAAATACAATCTAGCATTAAATTAAATGTTGTACTAAATAGAAAACAAAACACCCACCATTTGTATCAAGCAATTCTGCAACTGTTCAACTAAAAAAGTCATTTGGATCCTAAATGCTTCATTTTAGGAGATTAGACTCAAACTGGAAACTGTATAGTTATCTTTAATAGTAATTAATTTCTTCTTTTTTTATCTACAATGGTGCATCACAATTCTCACAATATAATTGCATTGTTTCCCTTTACAACATTTTGCATTGAGCTTCTTCACCTCTTTAATTACTGTGTAAAGCTTAGAGGCTGTTGTTGTGAAGATTCTCTCAGAAACATTTAATCTTGGCAAACATGCACAAAGGATTTACCGTGTGACACTCGTGTTTCTCCGATACACCATCTGTTTACCTGGCAGTTAACCACAGGCAGCACTGAGTTGAGAAAATGACCAAGAGTGCGACTACGTGCTCTTGAAGCGGTGATGTAATCAACGGTTTGGAGAAGAACTTTTAATACCAGAGAACATATTTCACCAGTAAGAGATATTTAAGGACACATTTCCACACAGTGATGTAATTTATCTTTTCAATAAAAGAATATGAAACAGAAGGAATGATGTTTAAATATAGGCTATACTCAACTCAGCATAAGATATTTGTCCTAGTGTTTTCAGAAGGGGTTCTTGCATGCTGCGTTTCCACACTACATCACATAAGGACTCTGAAACATAAATGTGGATGTGAACATACATTTTTTTTTTCTGTCATGTGTCACGTCGTTGCATTTACATCCACCGGACAAGACAATTTCACCAATGTACCTTATAACTTCACTGCACAGGTTATGAAAACTGTAAACCGGAGTAAATTTGTTTGGGGGGGAGGGGGCAATTAACTTTTATTACCTCAGCAGCTTCATGTCTGTTAAAAGTAGATGAAGCAACACCATTAACATGAAGCAGCAGGATTGGTGCACCTCTGAAAATACCAGCACAGCTCACTTCCTGCAAAAAAACAGTTGACTCAATCTCTTAATTAATTTTCACTGGACAGAAGTATTTTTAGCCTGCTGAGGATGGCAATGAAGTGCAATTTCTCATGCTGGTTTGGAGAATGAGAAGTCATTGGTGGTCCCGATGTGGCTGAAAAGTCGTGGCACGCTAGCAATGTTCAGACATTTATTTGCTGAGGCAGTTACTCCCCTGGAGCCAGAGACAGAACAGATTGAATGTCATGCTGTGCTCTCTAGCATCCAGTACTTACTCAGACTTACTGAATGCGTGTGTTGGTCTGATCGCTTGCTCTCGTCTGTTCTCACCCCATAATATTTACTAAACATAATAAACCTTACATAAAGATCAACTTACTGTGGTTGTGTGCTGTTTGTAATCAAATTAAAATTCAATTTAAGGAAGTGTAACTGTAAGTGTTGTTTTTATTAATGCATTTCATGTTTCACTGTAAACCTATATAAACTAAACATAAAAATTATGCCACATAACCCGAAACATGATTATAATATTTCCTTTCTAGTAAGGTGACCCCTTAGCACCCTTTTCCCAAACCCTATAAACCCCTGTGCTAATGTACTCCGACCTAAATGTTGACAAAATTCACTTTTAGCAGATATAGATATTTTGGTTTCACTTTATATTGATGGTCCCTTTAGCAGTGTAACGAGTCAGCAGGCAGATCCATGTGCAACAACTTTTATTTAACAAAGGCAGGTAAAGAGAAACTTAGGAATTCTTGAATGGGACACGCCGAGGAGAGTGAGACCAGGCTGGAAGTCGAGGGCAGGCGGCGAGCAAACGGAATCCAAGGACAGGCGAGAGGTCTAGGCAGGCGGCTGAGAAACAGGGTCAGGATCAGGCAGTGGGTCGAAAGGCAGGCTGCAGACAATCAGATAAAGCAGATAAGCGAGGGTCAGTAACACAGGAAAACAGGGTATTGAGTAACGGCTCGGACATGCACACATAGAGAGGCAATACTTCGCAAGGAGCACTCCGTAAACGAGGCAGATAAAGGCTGAGCAATGAGCACTGATGCAGAACAGGTGAAAGGCAATAACTTCACAAATGATGCATACTAATGGGGAAGTATGAACTGCGCTAGAACTCTGGTGAGGGCGCTCGTGGCTGTGAGATGGGGGAACCAGGGAGACTGGATGCCGTAACAAGCAGATTCTGTAGTATTAGTAGACTTATAGGGTTAGAATAAGTTTACATGTAGTTGCAAAGTTACTTATAGTCAGTAGAATGTGTTCTAATCAAAGGAGAGCATCCCAATAAAGAGTTAACATATTAAGCAGACAGTCTACTAATACTCTAATGAGAGTTAGTTGTAGGTGCAACGTTAATGTAGTAGCAAACATGTAAACCATAAGCAAACTAAGCAAAGTTACTGATAGTCAACAGAATGTTCAAAAGGGACCATCAAAATAAAGTGTTACCCACATTTTAATACAAATACAAAACAGAAATACTGATGACTCATCCTGCACTACACAGATTTTTGTCCAATCAAATGCTTTCTAGATAAGAATGCTCAAGGATGCTCAAATAAGAAATGAGAAGCACCCATGATTTATGACTGTGGTGTAATTAAAGCCTGTTGGCTACACTGTAAAAATTTTTTTTTAATTTTAACTGTAAAAGCCTGTAAACATGTGACGGTAAAAACCTGTTAATTGGTTAACAGTAATCCCTTATATACGGGGTGAAAACGACTGGATTTTTAATGTATTTTAAAAGGGGCACTTTAGATTCTGTATTTCCCTGTTTCAGTAAGAGATACACAAAAAAAACATCACAAGAAACAAAACTGCACTTGTCAAGCCATTTCATGGTGTTTTTAATTTTTTATTAAAAAATAGTTTGAACAACCGTCTGAAGATCCTCTTGGTAATGACAACATTCAGACATCAATATGATGCAAGCAGAATGAAAAGATGGGATGAGAGAAGAGAGGAGAAAGCACATCCTTACCTTATCTCCCAAGCTTGAGACACATAAGTCTGTATCTCATATTTTCATCTTTTTTTCTCATCCTTTCTTTGATTTGTGATATTTCTTCTTCAGATTATTCTCTGCGATTGGTCTCCAGAGAGAGAGAGAGAGAGAGAGAAAATTGGTATCTTTCCAGATGCATTAAAGAAGATAAATGACAAAAAAAAAATCATTTTGTGTCTAATTTAGACTACATATGGTTTATAGAGAATGGAGGAAGAATTTCTAAGACGCTTTTCCCCACAGCACTGTTCTCTGTCAGTGGTTGGCTCTTTTGATAATAGAGAGCCATTTATGTCTGATCAGAACTCTTCATCTAAAATGAAATTGTCTATTTATTATTATGTACTTCCCAGGGACATGCACACTTAAACGAGATTCAAACATTGCCTTTCAATAAAACTGTGCTTGTTCACATTGGAAAAAAAATACTGCATGATTATGTTACTGAAACTGACATATACTGCTAAATAAATTCTCGGAAAGATGTTTCTACAATGTTCTCATGCACAGAGGAGACGTGATACCAAGAGGAATGTTTACATCACTAAGTTCAATTCCCATCTTTTTAATTTTGTCCATTGGTGTTTGTCTCATCTTTAGACCTTTTGGATTTTAAATTAATTTGGAAATTAATTCACCCAAAAGCCAGACTCAGACTACGGAGTTTATGAAATCTTAACCGATTATGAAATCTGGTTGCATCACACACATAAGAAAAATCTTCACAGATTTTCCCCTTTATAATCTCAAACCTGCACACACTACAAGATTTGAAAATCGTGACCCGATAACAGGATATTCTTAAAATTATCATGCCAGATTTAGCACCTCACGGGGAAAAAGATGTAAAAAAATGGATACTGTGACTGTGTGACATTATATGAGGAGATATTATACAGGCAGTCATGTTGTTACCAAATTTCGACTGACCGTTCCTTCTCCGTTGTCCCCGTACAGCTGCTTGTAATTTCGCGGTCACCATTTCAAAAGTCCCCTTGTAGACTTGTCTCTCATTGGCTATTGTAGAAATACTGACGTATTCATAGTCGTAATCATCCTGATTTAAAATACTAAATACCAATATTTGACTGACTTGATATTGTCGGGGTGGCCCCAATGTTTCCACAAGAGGATCGGGAGGTTTAAGATTTGATCTGTAAACGCCTCACATTACCAGGTCATCTGGGCTGAACATCGGAAACCAACCGATGGCCTGGACGCGATTTTATTCTCAGGATGTCGGGAGGGGTAAATCGGGCAAAAAAAATCAGCCTGAAACTCCTATAGTCTGAGCCCGGCTAAAGACATCCCAAGAGATTCGAGGGCACGCCACTCAGCATGTGATTTGAATCAACAGCATGTGTATTCCCGTGAAACCCACCGTCTCAACCTGCTCATGAGGCTTATTTGAATTTGAATGTCTTATCAGGGCCGTGCTCCTTCTTACAGACCTAAATGCATCTCTTTTTCAGGAAAGATTAGAGCTGAGGATTACTGAGAATCAGAAATAGCTTGTGTGATCCAGCTCCACAAAACGTGAGCAAAATCATGAAACATGAATATCTCGACCTTGAATCACGGTTCTTTTCTAAGAAACCTTGAACTTTTCTTTCTATATGCCGTGTTCAAAATACAGGAGGGCTAAAAGGACCTGAGACCCCATAGCTAGTTTTATACTTATCATTACATCAGAAGGTCAACATCTCCATTATATTTTAGTGAGATTAGTGATTAAAAGCCGCACTCAAACCAATCAATTAATCTTAACTTGGGGTTTCTGAGTAAACAAACCATAGTATGTGAATAGTACAGATTACTAGTATTATTTTTACTATTAAGTTAAGACATTAAGTAAAGTTATCTAAAAAGTGTTAGTTAGACTCGCTGTTGGATTTTACAGTGTAGAGATGCGTTTTCAACATAGATTTAAAACATTCAAACGAGTCACAGGATCTGGTATGCGAGGGAGGCTATTCCAGACGTGCGTCGCCGCCACTGAGAAGGCACAATCTTTCACTCTTTCACAATATTACTGTTTTTATTGATTTTTTTTTTTTTTTTTTTTTTAACCAAATGCAACCTTGATGTGCAAAAACATTTAAGATATCCAATTATTTTTAACTTTGAAAGTGTATGTATTGTAGTTTCTTTGGCTTATAATAATTTATTGAAGAATACAATTTTAAGTAACTGTAGAGAAGATGAATAACAAGAACACATGGAAAATGATGTCACTGTTGTCGGAACTGTGACTATCCGGCTGTTTATTCTAGGACAGAAACTTGTGTTCTAAATGCATTTGTTTATGCAACCATTTTTGTCTGGTTTGGTTTCTTTTTCAGTGTCTTTTGGCTTTGTTGTACTGTTGTTATGTCACCAGTCCAGTCTATTATAAATCATGAATTTCACTTTGAATTGCTATCAGCCTGTATGTGTGATGTTCATATTTGCTTCATCAGCTATGCAGTATGCGACCTGTTTATCTTTGGTTATGACACACGTTTATTACCTTTTTATGAAACATCCTCCTAGCCTCTGTTTACCGTTAGCTAATATCCCATCTGTCTCTCTAAAATGAGTTTTTGTCGACTGTGAAGAAAAAGCTGTCAGCTCAGCTTGTGTAATTATATTAAAGTGTTTTGAAATAAAGTTTGGCATTATGTAACTTACCATAGAACATATTTTCTCTATCAGAACAGCAACTGCATGTGGCAGAACAATCAATGACAAGTTTGTCCTTGAGACTTCGATTTTTTACGAGTAAAAATGATACAGTAATGACTACAAACCAAAAGAAAACCAAGGACAAAAGGCTAGACTAGAATTGAAGCTAGATAAGTGTCACTTATCAAAGTTGTCGGTCATTGCTATGCAAATAGGCACAGTATATTGAGGCTTTTGACACTTTTTGGATTGAACAAACAACAATGGAAGTGAATTTAGACTGTTTCCACCAAGACTGTGTCATGGAAACAAACAGGCCACCTTACTAGAAGCTACAGTGTTTAAAGCAAAATTGCAGTATAGCCTCCAACGACTAAAGCCTATACAATTATATAAAAACGATAGAGGGTTACATTCAACAATCTGATTTAATGTGTGCTTCAGAGTATAAACTTTTACTGTACTTTTGAATTATGAAGCTGGCAGATATGCCATCATATACCATTACCATAAACCTGATAAATGGGGTTGACCTACAGTGGTAATTGCCTATTAATGTAGGACATGGATGTTTTTAATATGAGGCTTAAAGCAGAAGAGAAGAGTCCTACTTTGGGAAAAGCCATTGAACAAAAATTGAGTTCAGAATGATTTGCCCTTAACTTCAAACTTGCGCAGGTCAAAGAGGATTTTCCTTTCTGAAATCACTTTGACCTGCACTTAGTGGACCTTAAACTTTGTTCAACCACATGGAACCTATAGGTTTAGTTTGGTCTTGATTCCTTACAAAAATTATGGTCTTTAGCTTTGGTCAACTTCACAGAGACCCCATGTAATTTCCAACTTATTCAGTTTAGGTTTGTGTGTGGGAACAGTGGAATTGTTTTATAGGAGGCTCTGACTTTTTACCCACGAGTCAGAATAATGTTTTACTATGTACGTAAAGTGACATTTTCCATGAAGGAGATGGAAAATATGATTATTCTTGGTTTGTAAAACAAATAGTATTTGTTGATTTCATTACCAACTTTACCTCTTGTTTTGTTTCTGAAATGAGATTCCATTACAAATGTCTTCTATTACTTGTAATGGAACCCGTCTTAAAGATTATGCAGCTCACACACTGAAAGGAGAAGGAAAAATCTAATAATTTGTTTTTTGCCTTTCATTTGTGTAAATCAAGCACTCAATTTTCCAGAGTAGAGAAACAATCTAATTGAAAAAAGACTAGCAATCCCCCCTTTTCTTGTTTTCCCCCATTCATTTCCCCCATGAATCTTAGTAATTAATAGAATGCATTACAGGCTGCTCCGGTGACTTATTCGCCCAATTCTACCAGGCCTCAGGGACAAATCAGTCTGACTGATGAGGAGCGAATTAAGTGTGTAGAGAAAGAAGCTTCATAAACCTTAGTCAGGGTAATTCCATATTTATTTATTTTTTTTGCCAGTAAAAAAATCCTGTCAGAAAATGTAATCTTAACCCTATCTGTACCCCTAAACCTAACCCTACCTATAAGTTACCCTAAAATCATAGGGAAATTATATGATGTAGAAGCACCTAATCCTGGTTGTAAGCCTAAACTTGACAAATACACTGGTTCATAACCAGAGGTCATAAACATTATAACTTTGAAAAAAAGGTTAAATCTTGTTGAAATGCTTTTCTATAAAACCCAAATGAATTATTAATTCTCTAGACATTTCTAAAGTAAAAGATTTACACCACCTAAAATCCTTTGGACTGAATATTTGTGGGGAGCTCAATCTGAATCGGCTGCTTTCTGCCCCATTATGTTTATAAAATCAGACACTATTTCACACAATTTGACTTTGTCTGTATCTCATACTGAAACTTATAATGAACTCGCATGCAGCGATTAGGTTTATCAGACAAGAGAGAAGGGAACTTGCAGTGCCTCACAACTGACTACACCACTTAAGTTTCATAGGAGATTCCAGAAATTGAAGCAAGAGGTTTTAAAATGCCCAAATGGTGATATGAAGGCACATGTTTTAAAAAAAAGAAGATATGCACCGATTTGCAGATCACAACATGCAAAAATACTTTGTACTGTAATTAGTGTCATCTTCAGTAAAAAAAAAAAAACTTTATCAAAACACTTCAAACTATGTTTGGGGGTGGGACTATCTGTCTGACCAATAGTACAGGAAAGCTGTAAACAATAATTTACATTTTTGTCCCGCACTTAAGCATAAAGTACAATAAAGAATATTAATTTACAAGTGTTTTACCATCAGGAAACAATACCAAAAAAACAAAAGTCCTGCATTTCATTTCACTGCTTTAATGGAGTGTGTGAATAGAAGACAATCTAAGCATCACTTCTACCTCAATAAAACCCCTCAACAAACAGTCTGGTCAATACTGCACCACATTAAATCAACTCATAAGAAGTTTATACCCACAGCACACAAAGTCCAATAACTCAGTTCCAAACAGAATGAATGTTGTAAAGAGGCAAGGAGAACTCCCCTATAACTGAGTCGTATATTCTTCACACTCAGAATAGGAATAAAAGCTATATACTGCAGCATCTGGGTATTATAAAGATAATTTGCATACTTTGTGTAGTATATACTGCAGCAATAGCTTTAGTCACAGCATTGTTCTCCTCATTTGTAAGTCGTTTCGGACCAAAGCATCTCCTAAATTATTCAATGTAAATGTACCCGAATGGTTAAAGAGTGGTACTCTATTCATTTAAAGCAACACAGGCTCATTGGAAAAACGTTCATGTGGCAACGTTTTTGCAGAATGCAAAATACGTACCAATACGAACATATCACTGCAGTTTCTAAAAGAAATGAACACGAGGCAATAAAACAGCCAACACTTTTAATCGTTTTCACACACAATTATGACTACAGATTATGGATTAATAAAGACTCATTTTCACAATTATTATTTTCTCAAACACTTTTTACCATAGTGCATGATTTGTAAACGAATATATTTTGCATCACTTTAACCAGCTCCATATGTTCAGTTTTACTCACTTACTAAGCTTGCTCGGTAGCTCAGCTGGTACAAAATTGTACTTGTGATGCGGAGAGTTTGGGTACGAACCCCGTGGAAGACGTGTCATGATATAGGAGTTCAAAAACAAGCTAAAAGACCACGATTAGGCTATGTTTTTATGTGAAGAGGTGTTAGTGTGGCCAGCAGGGGGCGCTCACCCTGTGGTCTGTGTGGGTCCTAACGCCCCAGTGTAGTGACAGGGACACTATACTGACAAAGAGCGCCGTCCTTCGGATGAGACGTTAAACCGAGGTCCTGACTCTCTGTGGTCATTAAAAAATCCCAGGATATCTTTCGAAAGAGTAGGGGTGTAACCCCGGCATCCTGGCCAAATTTGCCCAGTGGCCTCTGTCCATCATGGCCTCCTAATCATCCTCCTATATACTAATTGGCTTCATCACTGTCTCCTCTCCACCAGTAAGCTGGTGTGTGGTGGGCGTTCTGGCGCAATATGGCTGCCGTCGCATCATCCAGGTGGATGCTGCACATTGGTGGTGTTTGAGGAGACCCCCCCTTCTATGTAAAGCGCTTTGAGTGTCCAGAAAAGCGCTATATAAATGTAATGAATTATTATTATTATTATTATGTGCATTTGCTTTTGTTAACACTATCGGGTAGGTTTAGGGTATAGTGTAGGTGTATATTATTTTAAAACATGATGGAGCATTTATCTTTTAGCGCCACTCACCGGACATTTCAATTCAGAACTGCAGTTATACAAACTCCAACATAATAAAATATTGCCATATTCACGTTCATCTGTTCCGGGGGAAAAAAAAACTAAAAACGCTTTTAGGGCCACTCACTGGACATTTCACTTTGAAACTGTCGCGAAAAGTGCACGACACAACGTATCTTGCGTTTTGCAAAAATGTTGCCAAAGGTAAATTTTTCGAAAATGAGCCTGGGCTGATTTAAAAGCTGATGTTGATGCACCTCTTGCATACATTTTTGGTCAAGATCTTGAATTGACAATGCAAGAGTCAAGCACTCAGTAAAGTCTATTCCAGCACATCTCAAAGACTTTCAATGAATTTAAGGTCTGGACTCAGAGGTGCCAATTCTTGTGTGAGCTACACACTCCATCAATTGACCTATGGCAAAGCCACGCCCCCAAACGCGATGAGCCAATCACAGTGCGCATAGTTAAACCAATACATTCGGACATTCTCTGCTTCCACGTCCATTGAAATGCATTGCAGTTAGTCCATATATAATTTAGTTGTATGTTCAAAATATGATCAACTAATAATATAGTTGTACATATTTAATTTGATTATGAACCATTAATTACATATTACACAACATTTTAGACAACTTTCTACCAAAACAACTGGGGAACTTTGTGGGGTTTTTTTGTCGTTTACACTGTGACCTGTACATTTTTGTCTGGAGCTGAAGCTTTTCATTGACCTTCTCAACAATAAAATTATTAATATAACCCTCCAATGCATAGTTAAGGCCCTTTTGGTGACTTCGAGATGATATAATCTTTCTGTCTCCAAAAAGCATCAATTGCCTCCTGTGAAATGTCTCCTACTGTGACAGCTGCCATAGCGCCTGTCAGCGAATGTTGACTGTTTGTCCGAGTGAGTGGAGGGGGCGTGGCTTAGCCATAGGTCAATTAGGGTTAAAAGAACTGTTGCCAAACATATAACATGCTAGAAACATAATAATCCAATAATGATCAAATCATAGACTCTTAAGCATTTGCTTATTTGAATCAAAACGGCAACTTTTTATTTTTTGGCCGGGAAGTGTACTGCAGCGGTATTTTTTAATGAAATTTCTTTCTTCAGATGTGGACAAGAAATGTAAATTAAATCTATGTATATTTATGCAAATCAAATATAGCAGGAAGAAGATATCGTTAAGAAGTAAGGATACTGAAATTTGGCCTCATGCTATATTCTGCTGGCAAGTCTCTTGTAAGGAGAAAGAAAATGATTGTATTACTATTTGAAATGGCAGTACACACACACACACACACACACACACACACACACACACACACACACACACACACACACACACACACACACACACACACACACACACACACACACACACACACACACACACACACACACACACACACACACAATTTAAGGAGTAGCTACAGTATATGTTTCTGTGAATTTATTATAAAAATGCAGGGGTTCTCAACCAATTCACATTGGAAATCAAGCAAGCGCCTCAACAAGGCATCAAAAGTAAACACTAATGTTCTTCAAACACAAAGGTTTCTTGCTGTCATCAGGCATTAGGTCAATGCACAATTCAATGGTATGGACCATACTTTCTTTTTTTTTGTCTGTATTACCTTTCATGGTCTGTTCATTATATCAAGCAACCACTTTTATCCAATGTGACTTATAAATATTATAAAAGTAAAAAAAATCTCAATGTCCTCCTTTTTAAAAGCTAGACACTGCGGGCCAAAAGTATAGAATAATTGAAATAATTCAGAAATCATTCTAATATGTTGATTTGGTGCTCAAGAAATGATTCTGACAAAAAGATGAATAATGTCAATAATATTAATGAGATTTATTATACTGTGAAATAAACTAGGCTATTCCAAACATTTGACTGGTATTTTATATTTAGGCAATGTTTTATTTTAATTTGCAGTGATCTTCCTTGATGTTTCTAATCAGAATAGGCCCATTTGTTGGTAGCGACCCAGTTGAGATTCCCGTTATTCCATCGATCCAAACTTTGGCAGACTCTGTTTATTAAAAATGATTCCTGATACTAATATCAAGCTCATGGGTTTCTAAATAACATTTGAAAGGTTGAGGGGTTTCTCATGCTGCACATTTATCTGAGTTCCTCACCACTAATGGTCCAAACTCATGCATTTAGTTTGTCACAAGCCATCTGTTCCTCGCTCTTACAGCTGGCCCATTTAAAGGCACACAGCATTCATAATTCATCAAAATTAGCACCAGTTAAAATCCTGCTGTTTCCTGAGCACTCATAATTTGTTTGCCTGCATGCTTTAGATCATTCTACCATTATCTCCATGTCCAATAATAACTAGAATGTTCTGGAAAATCTCCTTGATGTGGCAATACTGGGACCTTGTTCTGTTCTGATGCCGTTTGGATGCCTTATGGTTAAGTATGCCAAGACGAAAAGATTAATTATCATTCTGGCTTATTTACTAACGCTGTTTTGATTTTCAACCCAGGTGTGAAGCTTACATATTTACACCTGGGACTTATGCAGATATGATAAGACTGACATTTCCATGGTAAACAACAGTTGGCAGAAAATAAAGACACACCGAAATATCTGTGCTAATGTGCTAATAATTGATTGCTGCTGCAGCCTGGGAAATATTAATGTGTAAAATGTGGATGTACACTTGAATAAATCTGGGAATATTGCATTTAATGAAGCTCTTTGTATACTAATGCACCATATGGGAAACCTTTAATAAACCATTTGATTTTAAGCTTAATTTAATTAATTTCGGCCTTTCCTTTCAGAACCTGAACCCAAACCCGAAAACACATACAGTAAATTACAGTGCATGAATGTTTTTGCTCATTTATTTAGATTTGTTAAACCCAAACCTTTGCCTTACACATCTTTGATACAATAGCAGTCATTACCTATGTCAATTTAAATTACATTTTGTTACTTAATTGTCACAAAGGCAGTTGTTAGATTTTTTAACACCCAAACTACAACTACAATGCTCTTATGTGAAAAATTCCACAGCACATGTAAAGACCTCTGTAATGTGATATGACTCTTTTTCATATTATACATATTATTCTTAGTTAATACACTATACATCCTAAAACAAGACATACTGTCAGACCATGAAGCACAGCCTTTAATAGTGATATAAGACTGTATTTAAACTCACAGCAAAATATGGAAAATACATCTTTTTAAAGAATGCGCTTAAAACCCCAGAGAGACACTTTTATAGGCATAATGACATCAGTGAAATATACTAATGTATTACAATGCTCCATGGTCTCCTCTACCGTGCATTTGATTCTGTCTGAGCATAGAAATGCCTTAATAGATCACGTCACAGACGATGCATGTGCTTTCTTGTGATGTTTGGCATATCTTTGATGTTTCCATCTGTATTGTTTCATCTTTTGACTGTTTCAAAAGGCAGGCGACTTAAAATGTTATCATTATTCATTCACCCTCATAGTATCACTTCAAAGGAAGATATTTTGAATAATGTCTCCATTATGCACTGTGATTAGAAAAAAAACTGAAATGTTAATTATAAAAAAGGAGTGATAAAATTAGTTTTAAAACTAGAATGATTTTTACCTAAATTGAATGCATACCGTATATGTATGCCTATTCCCCTGCATTATGATTCTAGTATCTGAGTGCATAATATGATAATCGAGTTCGCTGCTCATGAAGAGCGTTCCAAATCAGTCACTAATGAGGTTCAGTTTAAGTAGCTGCCTATGAAGGGAGCAAGGCAGCTTACTAGCTTGAAACAGCGTTAACATTTTTAAATGTAAGCTTAAGAGATCACAAAACTGGTCAAAGCGGGCATTTTAACCAATTTTCAAAAGCTTCTTGTGATATTTTTTTACAAGCTGAGGGGTTTATCAAACGCAGAGTACTCTGACCCCTGCAATTCTCCATCTGTCTCGTGGATCTGAACAAGGGTAGGAGACAAAATTAACAGCTTGTGTTTGTAGTCATTAAGGCTCCGTATGCCGTATTTATTTATTTATTTATTTTTGCTGAATTTTGTTTGAATAATCAGTGTTCTCATTAGCGAGGATCATAGTGGTAGCATCAGCTCATGATTAAATTGTAAGGATTGCATGAGCAGAACACAGACCCTAGGGTGTGTGGAGGACAAGGCCCTTTGAGAAGCGCTCTCTTCACCGAAGCCCATTATCACAAACACACCACACAGATCAAGGTATCGCAGTGTGTTAGAATAAGAAGGCCCAATATATTTCACAAATATATTCTGTACTCCCTCTCACAGTTTCTCTTCCCCCTTTGCTCTCAGTGTTTATTTGAATGTCAACCCTTTCTTCAAGGATCACTGTGTGCCTCTCATGAAGAGACGTTCTGCACCAAATCATACACTGTTGTCATATTCATATTAAGCTAATTTCAAAGGGTTCCATTAGCTTACAGTTTTCTGTCTTTTGTGAAATACAAAATGTGTAGTTGTTGTTTTTAAGTTTAATTTACTTAAATGTTCACTTTGTTTCTGACCGCCAGGTATCATAGCTTCAGAAGAAAGTCATTTCAGTTTTAGATAGTTGTGATGGTACATTAATTAGGGCCCAAGCCCTGAAAGGGCGCAGAGCCCTATTGTTCTTCTAAGGATTTTTTGTTCTTCTTCTTCTTCTTCTTTATAATATTTTTTTTTTCAAGGTTTTTGCCACTTTTGGGGGCCTTAACGTGCTCAAAAACTCTTGAAACTTTGCACACGGGTCAGAACCCGAGGCCATTAGAGCCGGACTGAAGCTGGTACCCGGGCGTGGCAGGGGGGCTCGACAGCGCGCCCTGGAACGGGGTCTGAAAACTTGGTCCATAAATCAAACACGCTTGCATGAAATAATATGAAACTCGGTACACTTATAGATCTCACCGGTTCATATATCCTTCATGCTCTGACTTTTTACCCCAGCCCAACAGGAAGTCGGCTATTTGGCGTAGTTTAAAAAACGCATTCAATGGAATTTAAAATACTCCTCCTAGACGATTCAACCAATCACCACGAAACTCGGTGTGCATGAAGTCAAGACATTGAGGATGATAAATTGCGAGGGGATTTTTGATATCTCGAACGGTTTGGCCGTGGCGAGGAAACGAATTTATGGCGAATATTGGAAACAGGAAGTGTGTTATAACTTCTGCATACATTAACTGATCTTGATGAAACTTCAGCAGTGTGTTCGCTGTAAGAGGCAGATCACATGGATGTGACTATTGTGAGTCAAAGTTATAGCGCCACCAACTGGCAGCAGGAAGTGTGTCACTTTCGAAATGCTTTGAAATCACCCTCTTATTTTTACCCGATTTGCTTCAAACTTCATCTGTATAATGTAAACACACGACAGATGTAGACCTGTGAAAGGATTATTGATATCTTTAATACTGTCGCCATGGCAACGCTTTAAACTTTTATATTCTTTTTGGATGCATTTGAGGCTCTTAACATGCTTCAAATTGCATGAAACTTAACATGCATTTGACATTTATTGCCTAGTACACTTGTGCGAAGTTTCAGAAACGGGCGTGGTAAGGGGCTCAGTAGCGCCACCTTTAGTCAAAAATGGGGTATTAGTTTTACCTACAGTAACCAAACTCGGTACGTATATTCTTCTCTTCGATCCGGACAACTTTCTAATTTACAGTCATTAGCTCCGACCAACAGGAAGTCAGATATTTTGGTTTGAATGTGTACTGTTTGGAGCATTTTCCCTCTGCCCCTCTGTGTGTGTGTGTGTGAGGAGGGGGGCTAGTTTAGTTTAACCATTTCTCTGCTGTGTGCAAAATCTCTGGCACTTTTGAGGGCCTTAACATGCTCGAAAACTCTTGAAATTTTGCACACAGGTCAGAACCCGCGGCCATCAGGGCCAGGCTGAAGCTGGTACCCGGGCGTGGCAGGGGGGCTCGACAGCGCCCCCTGGAATGGGATTCGAACACTTGTCCGTATATCAAACACGCTTGCATGAATTAATATGAAACTCGGTACACATATAGATTTAATCGGGCCGAACAACTTTCCCTGGGTCAAGTTTTACGCCAGCCCAACAGGAAGTCGGCTATTACGGGTTGATTGGAGAACGCTTGCTCTCGCATTTGAAACACTTCTCCTAGAGAATTCATCCGATGACCACGAAACTCGGTCAGCATGAAGTCAAGACATGGAAGATGATAAATTGCCAGGGGATTTTTGATATCTCGAACGGTTTGGCCGTGGCGAGGAAACAAATTTATGATTAAAAAAGGATGCATAAAGTGTGTTATAACTTAGTTATAGTTTTACCTACAGTAACCAAACTCGGTACGTATATTCTTCTCTTCGATCCGGACAACTTTCTAATTTACAGTCATTAGCTCCGACCAACAGGAAGTCAGATATTGTGGTTTGAATGTGTATTTTCTCTCTCTCTGTCTCTCTGCCATTCTGTGTGTGTGTGTCTGTCTGTGTGGGGAGGGGGGATGTGTGTGTGTGTGTGTGTGTGTGTGTGTGTGTGTGTGTGTGTGTGTGTGTGTGTGTGTGTGTGTGTGTGTGTGTGTGATTTTGGTTGGGTGACAGTTGTAGGTTACAGTTTGACAAGAGTTTATAGTTTAACAAAAGCACAATGTTGTGTTTCATTGCGAGTGTACACAAATATAAGGAAACACTTTGCATTTTGAATGATGTTCTGTATGAACAAAATGACGGAGTATGTTTTTATGTCTCCATTGTTCGATCGAGCCACACACACACACACACACACACACACACACACACACACACACACACACAGCATTCCAGCATTGCAATCTTGACATCGCAGCATGTTCATTATAGCCTTAATAAAATATAATAATAAAATAGTCAACCTTACATATAAAAATTACACTGCTCTGTTTAAATAGTCAGTTGTACAGTTTGTGCCGTTTATAGTAAGCACCGCTCCACTGTGATGTTTCCAAGCACATTTTTGCGCATTTGAAGAGGATAATTTTTCTATATTGGAACGTGAGTGTACAAAGTGTACAAAGTACAAAGCCTATAATAAAGAATAGTTTAGCATCCAAAAATGTTAATAATATATATATTATTATTATTATATATATAATAATATATATGTTAAAAATAGGGGGAAAAAAGAATTTACATAATAATATATATATATATATATATATATATATATATATATATATATATATATATATATATTTTATATATATATATATATATATATTTATATATATATATATATATATATAATTAAAGCTGCAAGCAGCGATGGAGGGCCCAAGCCGGTGGCACCGCCACCCGGTGCCTTTAGCGCAACTTGTTTTTTCATACTTTTGGGATTTTGACGACAGGTCCCGGGTCATCGTTTTTTTTTTGTTTTTTTTTTTTCATACTTTCCTATCATGGTTAAAAGGCAAAAGATATTCTTTAAACTGATGGCTGTTAAGCTCCATCCACAAAAAAATGTAATCAGCCTTTTTTTGAGCCACTTCATCAAAACTTCTCATAAATAGGGTGGGGGAACGGATTCCGACAGCTGTTTTTTTGCCGTCGGATTCTGTTCCCCCCCTCTCATGTTTCTTAGCAGTGAGGTTCAATTACTCAACAAACGTTTGTTTTCCAGTTGTCCCCTATAGCCTAGTGGTCTAAGCACTGACATTTAACACTTTTGGGATTTTGACGACCAGAGTTCAAGTCCCGGGTCATGTTTTTTTTTTTTCATACTTTTGGGATTTTGACGACTGGTCCCGGGTCATCGGTTTTTTTTTGTTTTTTTGTTTTTTTCATACTTTCCTATCATGGTTAAAAGGCAAAATATATTCTTTAAACTGATGGCAGTTAAGCTCCATCCACAAAAAAATTGAGTTCAAGTCCCGGGTCATGTTTTTTTTTTTTTTTTCTCATACTTTTGGGATTTTGACGACAGGTCCCGGGTTATTGTTTTTTTTTTTTTTTCATACTTTCCTATCATTGTTAAAAGGCAAAAGATAAAATTTAAACTGATGGCAGTTACGCTCCATCCACAAAAAAAATTGAGTTCAAGTCCCGGGTCATGTTTTTTTTTTTTTTTTTTTTTCATACTTTTGGGATTTTGACGACAGGTCCCCGGGTCATCGGTTTTTTTTTTTTTTTCATACTTTCCTATCATTGTTAAAAGGCAAAAGATATTCTTTAAACTGATGGCAGTTAAGCTCCATCCACAAAGAAATTGAGTTCAAGTCCCGGGTCATGTTTTTTTTTTTTTTTCTCATACTTTTGGGATTTTGACGACAGGTCCCGGGTCATCGTTTTTTTTTTTTTTTTTTTTTTTCATACTTTCCTATCATTGTTAAAAGGCAAAAGATAAAATTTAAACTGATGGCAGTTATGCTCCATCCACAAAAAAATTGAGTTCAAGTCCCGGGTCATGTTTTTTTTTTTTTTTTTTTCATACTTTTGGGATTTTGACGACAGGTCCCGGGTCATTTTTTTTTTTTTTTTTCATACTTTCCTATCATGGTTAAAAGGCAAAATATATTCTTTAAACTGATGGCAGTTAAGCTCCATCCACAAAGAAATTGAGTTCAAGTCCCGGGTCATGTTTTTTTTTGTTTTTTTTTTTCATACTTTTGGGATTTTGACGACAGGTCCCGGGTCATTTTTTTTTTTTTTTTTCATACTTTCCTATCATGGTTAAAAGGCAAAATATATTCTTTAAACTGATGGCAGTTAAGCTCCATCCACAAAGAAATTGAGTTCAAGTCCCGGGTCATGTTTTTTTTTGTTTTTTTGTTTTTTCACACTTTTGGGATTTTGACGACAGGTCCCGGGTCATCGTTTTTTTTTTTTTTTTATACTTTCCTATCATGGTTAAAAGGCAAAATATATTCTTTAAACTGATGGCAGTTAAGCTCCATCCACAAAGAAATTGAGTTCAAGTCCCGGGTCATGTTTTTTTTTGTTTTTTTTTCTCATACTTTTGGGATTTTGACGACAGGTCTCGGGTCATTGTTTTTTTTTTTTTTTCATACTTTCCTATCATGGTTAAAAGGCAAAATATATTCTTTAAACTGATGGCAGTTAAGCTCCATCCACAAAGAAATTGAGTTCAAGTCCCGGGTCATGTTTTTTTTTTTTTTTTTCATACTTTTGGGATTTTGACGACAGGTCCCGGGTCATCGTTTTTTTTTTTTTTTCATACTTTCCTATCATGGTTAAAAGGCAAAATATATTCTTTAAACTGATGGCAGTTAAGCTCCATCCACAAAGAAATTGAGTTCAAGTCCCGGGTCATGTTTTTTTTTTTTTTTTTTTTCATACTTTTGGGATTTTGACGACAGGTCCCAGGTCATCGTTTTTTTTTTTTTTTCATACTTTCCTATCATGGTTAAAAGGCAAAATATATTCTTTAAACTGATGGCAGTTAAGCTCCATCCACAAAGAAATTGAGTTCAAGTCCCGGGTCATGTTTTTTTTTTTTTTTTTTCTCATACTTTTGGGATTTTGACGACAGGTCCCAGGTCATCGTTTTTTTTTTTTTTTCATACTTTCCTATCATGGTTAAAAGGCAAAATATATTCTTTAAACTGATGGCAGTTAAGCTCCATCCACAAAGAAATTGAGTTCAAGTCCCGGGTCATGTTTTTTTTTTTTTTTTTTTTTTTCATACTTTTGGGATTTTGACGACAGGTCCCGGGTCATCGTTTTTTTTTTTTTTTCATACTTTCCTATCATGGTTAAAAGGCAAAATATATTCTTTAAACTGATGGCAGTTAAGCTCCATCCACAAAGAAAATGAGTTCAAGTCCCGGGTCATGTTTTTTTTTTTTTTTTTTTCTCATACTTTTGGGATTTTGACGACAGGTCCCGGGTCATTGTTTTTTTTTTTTTTTCATAGTTTCCTATCATGGTTAAAAGGCAAAATATATTCTTTAAACTGATGGCAGTTAAGCTCCATCCACAAAGAAATTGAGTTCAAGTCCCGGGTCATGTTTTTTTTTGTTTTTTTGTTTTTTCATACTTTTGGGATTTTGACGACAGGTCCCGGGTCATCGGTTTTTTTTTTTTTTGTTTTTTTTTCATACTTTCCTATCATGGTTAAAAGGCAAAATATATTCTTTAAACTGATGGCAGTTAAGCTCCATCCACAAAGAAATTGAGTTCAAGTCCCGGGTCATGTTTTTTTTTTTTTGTTGTTTTTTCATACTTTTGGGATTTTGACGACAGGTCCCGGGACATCGTTTTTTTTTTTTTTCATACTTTCCTATCATGGTTAAAAGGCAAAATATATTCTTTAAACTGATGGCAGTTAAGCTCCATCCACAAAGAAATTGAGTTCAAGTCCCGGGTCATGTTTTTTTTTTTTTTTTTTTTTTTCATACTTTTGGGATTTTGACGACAGGTCCCGGGACATCGTTTTTTTTTTTTTTTTCATACTTTCCTATCATGGTTAAAAGGCAAAATATATTCTTTAAACTGATGGCAGTTAAGCTCCATCCACAAAGAAAATGAGTTCAAGTCCCGGGTCATGTTTTTTTTTTTTTTTTTTTCTCATACTTTTGGGATTTTGACGACAGGTCCCGGGTCATCGTTTTTTTTTTTTTTTTTTTTTTTCATACTTTCCTATCATGGTTAAAAGGCAAAATATATTCTTTAAACTGATGGCAGTTAAGCTCCATCCACAAAGAAATTGAGTTCAAGTCCCGGGTCATGTTTTTTTTTTTTTTTTTTTTTTTCATACTTTTGGGATTTTGACGACAGGTCCCGGGTCATCGGTTTTTTTTTTTTTTTTTTTTTTTCATACTTTCCTATCATGGTTAAAAGGCAAAATATATTCTTTAAACTGATGGCAGTTAAGCTCCATCCACAAAGAAATTGAGTTCAAGTCCCGGGTCATGTTTTTTTTTGTTTTTTTTCTCATACTTTTGGGATTTTGACGACAGGTCCCGGGTCATCGTTTTTTTTTTTTTTTCATACTTTCCTATCATGGTTAAAAGGCAAAATATATTCTTTAAACTGATGGCAGTTAAGCTCCATCCACAAAGAAAATGAGTTCAAGTCCCGGGTCATGTTTTTTTTTTTTTTTTTTTCTCATACTTTTGGGATTTTGACGACAGGTCCCGGGTCATCGTTTTTTTTTTTTTTTTTTTTTTTCATACTTTCCTATCATGGTTAAAAGGCAAAATATATTCTTTAAACTGATGGCAGTTAAGCTCCATCCACAAAGAAATTGAGTTCAAGTCCCGGGTCATGTTTTTTTTTGTTTTTTTGTTTTTTCATACTTTTGGGATTTTGACGACAGGTCCCGGGTCATCGTTTTTTTTTTTTTTTTTCATACTTTCCTATCATGGTTAAAAGGCAAAATATATTCTTTAAACTGATGGCAGTTAAGCTCCATCCACAAAGAAATTGAGTTCAAGTCCCGGGTCATCGTTTTTTTTTTTTTTTTTTTTTTTTTCATACTTTCCTATCATGGTTAAAAGGCAAAATATATTCTTTAAACTGATGGCAGTTAAGCTCCATCCACAAAGAAATTGAGTTCAAGTCCCGGGTCATGTTTTTTTTTGTTTTTTTGTTTTTTCATACTTTTGGGATTTTGACGACAGGTCCCGGGTCATCGTTTTTTTTTTTTTTTCATACTTTCCTATCATGGTTAAAAGGCAAAATATATTCTTTAAACTGATGGCAGTTAAGCTCCATCCACAAAGAAATTGAGTTCAAGTCCCGGGTCATGTTTTTTTTTTTTTTTTTCTCATACTTTTGGGATTTTGACGACAGGTCCCGGGTCATCGTTTTTTTTTTTTTTTCATACTTTCCTATCATGGTTAAAAGGCAAAATATATTCTTTAAACTGATGGCAGTTAAGCTCCATCCACAAAGAAATTGAGTTCAAGTCCCGGGTCATGTTTTTTTTTTTTTTTTTTTTCTCATACTTTTGGGATTTTGACGACAGGTCCCGGGTCATCGTTTTTTTTTTTTTTTTTTTTTTTTCATACTTTCCTATCATGGTTAAAAGGCAAAATATATTCTTTAAACTGATGGCAGTTAAGCTCCATCCACAAAGAAATTGAGTTCAAGTCCCGGGTCATGTTTTTTTTTGTTGTTTTTTTCTCACACTTTTGGGATTTTGACGACAGGTCCCGGGTCATCGTTTTTTTTTTTTTTTTTTTTTGTTTCATACTTTCCTATCATGGTTAAAAGGCAAAATATATTCTTTAAACTGATGGCAGTTAAGCTCCATCCACAAAGAAATTGAGTTCAAGTCCCGGGTCATGTTTTTTTTTTTTCTTTTTTTTTCATACTTTTGGGATTTTGACGACAGGTCCCGGGTCATCGTTTTTTTTTTTTTTGTTTTTTTTTTTCATACTTTCCTATCATGGTTAAAAGGCAAAATATATTCTTTAAACTGATGGCAGTTAAGCTCCATCCACAAAGAAATTGAGTTCAAGTCCCGGGTCATGTTTTTTTTTTTTTTTTTCTCATACTTTTGGGATTTTGACGACAGGTCCCGGGTCATCGTTTTTTTTTTTTTTTCCATACTTTCCTATCATGGTTAAAAGGCAAAATATATTCTTTAAACTGATGGCAGTTAAGCTCCATCCACAAAGAAATTGAGTTCAAGTCCCGGGTCATGTTTTTTTTTTTTTTTTTTTCTCATACTTTTGGGATTTTGACGACAGGTCCCGGGTCATCGTTTTTTTTTTTTTTCATACTTTCCTATCATGGTTAAAAGGCAAAATATATTCTTTAAACTGATGGCAGTTAAGCTCCATCCACAAAGAAATTGAGTTCAAGTCCCGGGTCATGTTTTTTTTTGTTTTTTTGTTTTTTCATACTTTCCTATCATGGTTAAAAGGCAAAATATATTCTTTAAACTGATGGCAGTTAAGCTCCATCCACAAAGAAATTGAGTTCAAGTCCCGGGTCATGTTTTTTTTTGTTTTTTTGTTTTTTAATACTTTTGGGATTTTGACGACAGGTCCCGGGTCATCGTTTTTTTTTTTTTTTTTCATACTTTCCTATCATTGTTAAAAGGCAAAAGATATTCTTTAAACTGATGGCAGTTAAGCTCCATCCACAAAGAAATTGAGTTCAAGTCTCGGGTCATGTTTTTTTTTTTTTTTTTTTTTTTTCATACTTTTGGGATTTTGACGACAGGTCCCGGGTCATTGTTTTTTTTTTTTTTTTCATACTTTCCTATCATGGTTAAAAGGCAAAATATATTCTTTAAACTGATGGCAGTTAAGCTCCATCCACAAAGAAATTGAGTTCAAGTCCCGGGTCATGTTTTTTTTTGTTGTTTTTTTCTCATACTTTTGGGATTTTGACGACAGGTCCCGGGTCATCGTTTTTTTTTTTTTTTTTTTTTTTTTTTCATACTTTCCTATCATGGTTAAAAGGCAAAATATATTCTTTAAACTGATGGCAGTTAAGCTCCATCCACAAAGAAATTGAGTTCAAGTCCCGGGTCATGTTTTTGTTTTGTTTTTTCATACTTTTGGGATTTTGACGACAGGTCCCAGGTCATCGTTTTTTTTTTTTTTTTTTTTTTTTCATACTTTCCTATCATGGTTAAAAGGCAAAATATATTCTTTAAACTGATGGCAGTTAAGCTCCATCCACAAAGAAATTGAGTTCAAGTCCCGGGTCATGTTTTTTTTTGTTTTTTTGTTTTCTCATACTTTTGGGGTTTTGACGACAGGTCCCGGGTCATCGTTTTTTTTTTTTTTTTTTTTTTTTTTTTTTTTTTTTTTCATATTTTCCTATCATGGTTAAAAGGCAAAATATATTATTTAAACTGATGGCAGTTAAGCTCCATCCACAAAGAAATTGAGTTCAAGTCCCGGGTCATGTTTTTTTTTGTTTTTTTGTTTTTTCATACTTTTGGGATTTTGACGACAGGTCCCGGGTCATCGTTTTTTTTTGTTTTGTTTTTTTTTCATACTTTCCTATCATGGTTAAAAGACAAAATATATTCTTTAAACTGATGGCAGTTAAGCTCCATCCACAAAGAAATTGAGTTCAAGTCCCGGGTCATGTTTTTTTTTGTTTTTTTGTTTTTTCATACTTTTGGGATTTTGACGACAGGTCCCGGGTCATCGTTTTTTTTTTTTTTTCATACTTTCCTATCATGGTTAAAAGGCAAAAGATATTCTTTAAACTGATGGCAGTCAAGCTCCATCCACAAAGAAATTGAGTTCAAGTCCCGGGTCATGTTTTTTTTTTGTTTTTTCATACTTTTGGGATTTTGACGACAGGTCCCGGGTCATCGTTTTTTTTTTTTTTTTTTTTTTTTTCATACTTTCCTATTATGGTTAAAAGGCAAAATATATTCTTTAAACTGATGGCAGTTAAGCTCCATCCACAAAGAAATTGAGTTCAAGTCCCGGGTCATGTTTTTTTTTGTTTTTTTGTTTTCTCATACTTTTGGGATTTTGACGACAGGTCCCGGGTCATCGTTTTTTTTTTTTTTTTCATACTTTCCTATCATTGTTAAAAGGCAAAAGATATTCTTTAAACTGATGGCAGTTAAGCTCCATCCACAAAGAAATTGAGTTCAAGTCCCGGGTCATGTTTTTTTTTGTCTTTTTGTTTTTTCATACTTTTGGGATTTTGACGACAGGTCCCGTGTCATCGTTTTTTTTTTTTTTTTTTTTTTTTTCATACTTTCCTATCATGGTTAAAAGGCAAAATATATTCTTTAAACTGATGGCAGTTAAGCTCCATCCACAAAGAAATTGAGTTCAAGTCCCGGGTCATGTTTTTTTTTGTTTTTTTGTTTTTTCATACTTTTGGTATTTTGACGACAGGTCCCGGGTCATCGTTTTTTTTTTTTTTTTCATACTTTCCTATCATGGTTAAAAGGCAAAATATATTCTTTAAACTGATGGCAGTTAAGCTCCATCCACAAAGAAATTGAGTTCAAGTCCCGGGTCATGTTTTTTTTTTGTTTTTTTTCTCATACTTTTGGTATTTTGACGACAGGTCCCGGGTCATCGTTTTTTTTTTTTTTTTTCATACTTTCCTATCATTGTTAAAAGGCAAAAGATATTCTTTAAACTGATGGCAGTTAAGCTCCATCCACAAAGAAATTGAGTTCAAGTCCCGGGTCATGTTTTTTTTTGTCTTTTTGTTTTTTCATACTTTTGGGATTTTGACGACAGGTCCCGTGTCATCGTTTTTTTTTTTTTTTTTTTTTTTTTCATACTTTCCTATCATGGTTAAAAGGCAAAATATATTCTTTAAACTGATGGCAGTTAAGCTCCATCCACAAAGAAATTGAGTTCAAGTCCCGGGTCATGTTTTTTTTTGTTTTTTTGTTTTTTCATACTTTTGGTATTTTGACGACAGGTCCCGGGTCATCGTTTTTTTTTTTTTTTTCATACTTTCCTATCATGGTTAAAAGGCAAAATATATTCTTTAAACTGATGGCAGTTAAGCTCCATCCACAAAGAAATTGAGTTCAAGTCCCGGGTCATGTTTTTTTTTTGTTTTTTTTCTCATACTTTTGGGATTTTGACGACAGGTCCCGGGTCATCGTTTTTTTTTTTTTTTTTCATACTTTCCTATCATTGTTAAAAGGCAAAAGATATTCTTTAAACTGATGGCAGTTAAGCTCCATCCACAAAGAAATTGAGTTCAAGTCCCGGGTCATGTTTTTTTTTGTCTTTTTGTTTTTTCATACTTTTGGGATTTTGACGACAGGTCCCGTGTCATCGTTTTTTTTTTTTTTTTTTTTTTTTTCATACTTTCCTATCATGGTTAAAAGGCAAAATATATTCTTTAAACTGATGGCAGTTAAGCTCCATCCACAAAGAAATTGAGTTCAAGTCCCGGGTCATGTTTTTTTTTGTTTTTTTGTTTTTTCATACTTTTGGTATTTTGACGACAGGTCCCGGGTCATCGTTTTTTTTTTTTTTTTCATACTTTCCTATCATGGTTAAAAGGCAAAATATATTCTTTAAACTGATGGCAGTTAAGCTCCATCCACAAAGAAATTGAGTTCAAGTCCCGGGTCATGTTTTTTTTTTGTTTTTTTTTTCATACTTTTGGGATTTTGACGACAGGTCCCGGGTCATTGTTTTTTTTTTTTTTTTCATAGTTTCCTATCATGGTTAAAAGGCAAAATATATTCTTTAAACTGATGGCAGTTAAGCTCCATCCACAAAGAAATTGAGTTCAAGTCCCGGGTCATGTTTTTTTTTTTTTGTTGTTTTTTCATACTTTTGGGATTTTGACGACAGGTCCCGGGACATCGTTTTTTTTTTTTTTTCATACTTTCCTATCATGGTTAAAAGGCAAAATATATTCTTTAAACTGATGGCAGTTAAGCTCCATCCACAAAGAAATTGAGTTCAAGTCCCGGGTCATGTTTTTTTTTTTTTTTTTTTTTTTCATACTTTTGGGATTTTGACGACAGGTCCCGGGACATCGTTTTTTTTTTTTTTTTCATACTTTCCTATCATGGTTAAAAGGCAAAATATATTTTTTAAACTGATGGCAGTTAAGCTCCGTCCACAAAGAAATTGAGTTCAAGTCCCGGGTCATGTTTTTTTTTTTTTTTTTTCTCATACTTTTGGGATTTTGACGACAGGTCCCGGGTCATCGTTTTTTTTTTTTTTTCATACTTTCCTATCATGGTTAAAAGGCAAAATATATTCTTTAAACTGATGGCAGTTAAGCTCCATCCACAAAGAAAATGAGTTCAAGTCCCGGGTCATGTTTTTTTTTTTTTTTTTTTCTCATACTTTTGGGATTTTGACGACAGGTCCCGGGTCATCGTTTTTTTTTTTTTTTTTTTTTTTCATACTTTCCTATCATGGTTAAAAGGCAAAATATATTCTTTAAACTGATGGCAGTTAAGCTCCATCCACAAAGAAATTGAGTTCAAGTCCCGGGTCATGTTTTTTTTTTTTTTTTTTTTTTTCATACTTTTGGGATTTTGACGACAGGTCCCGGGTCATCGTTTTTTTTTTTTTTTTTTTTTTTCATACTTTCCTATCATGGTTAAAAGGCAAAATATATTCTTTAAACTGATGGCAGTTAAGCTCCATCCACAAAGAAATTGAGTTCAAGTCCCGGGTCATGTTTTTTTTTGTTTTTTTGTTTTTTCATACTTTTGGGATTTTGACGACAGGTCCCGGGTCATCGTTTTTTTTTTTTTTTTTCATACTTTCCTATCATGGTTAAAAGGCAAAATATATTCTTTAAACTGATGGCAGTTAAGCTCCATCCACAAAGAAATTGAGTTCAAGTCCCGGGTCATCGTTTTTTTTTTTTTTTTTTTTTTTTTCATACTTTCCTATCATGGTTAAAAGGCAAAATATATTCTTTAAACTGATGGCAGTTAAGCTCCATCCACAAAGAAATTGAGTTCAAGTCCCGGGTCATGTTTTTTTTTGTTTTTTTGTTTTTTCATACTTTTGGGATTTTGACGACAGGTCCCGGGTCATCGTTTTTTTTTTTTTTTCATACTTTCCTATCATGGTTAAAAGGCAAAATATATTCTTTAAACTGATGGCAGTTAAGCTCCATCCACAAAGAAATTGAGTTCAAGTCCCGGGTCATGTTTTTTTTTTTTTTTTTCTCATACTTTTGGGATTTTGACGACAGGTCCCGGGTCATCGTTTTTTTTTTTTTTTCATACTTTCCTATCATGGTTAAAAGGCAAAATATATTCTTTAAACTGATGGCAGTTAAGCTCCATCCACAAAGAAATTGAGTTCAAGTCCCGGGTCATGTTTTTATTTTATTTTTTTTTCTCATACTTTTGGGATTTTGACGACAGGTCCCGGGTCATCGTTTTTTTTTTTTTTTTTTTTTTTTCATACTTTCCTATCATGGTTAAAAGGCAAAATATATTCTTTAAACTGATGGCAGTTAAGCTCCATCCACAAAGAAATTGAGTTCAAGTCCCGGGTCATGTTTTTTTTTTTTGTTTTTTTCTCATACTTTTGGGATTTTGACGACAGGTCCCGGGTCATCGTTTTTTTTTTTTTTTTTTTTTTTTTCATACTTTCCTATCATGGTTAAAAGGCAAAATATATTCTTTAAACTGATGGCAGTTAAGCTCCATCCACAAAGAAATTGAGTTCAAGTCCCGGGTCATGTTTTTTTTTTTTCTTTTTTTTTCATACTTTTGGGATTTTGACGACAGGTCCCGGGTCATCGTTTTTTTTTTTTTTGTTTTTTTTTTTCATACTTTCCTATCATGGTTAAAAGGCAAAATATATTCTTTAAACTGATGGCAGTTAAGCTCCATCCACAAAGAAATTGAGTTCAAGTCCCGGGTCATGTTTTTTTTTTTTTTTTTCTCATACTTTTGGGATTTTGACGACAGGTCCCGGGTCATCGTTTTTTTTTTTTTTTTCATACTTTCCTATCATGGTTAAAAGGCAAAATATATTCTTTAAACTGATGGCAGTTAAGCTCCATCCACAAAGAAATTGAGTTCAAGTCCCGGGTCATGTTTTTTTTTTTTTTTTTTCTCATACTTTTGGGATTTTGACGACAGGTCCCGGGTCATCGTTTTTTTTTTTTTTCATACTTTCCTATCATGGTTAAAAGGCAAAATATATTCTTTAAACTGATGGCAGTTAAGCTCCATCCACAAAGAAATTGAGTTCAAGTCCCGGGTCATGTTTTTTTTTTTTTTTTTTTTTTTTCATACTTTCCTATCATTGTTAAAAGGCAAAAGATATTCTTTAAACTGATGGCAGTTAAGCTCCATCCACAAAGAAATTGAGTTCAAGTCTCGGGTCATGTTTTTTTTTTTTTTTTTTTTTTTTCATACTTTTGGGATTTTGACGACAGGTCCCGGGTCATTGTTTTTTTTTTTTTTTTCATACTTTCCTATCATGGTTAAAAGGCAAAATATATTCTTTAAACTGATGGCAGTTAAGCTCCATCCACAAAGAAATTGAGTTCAAGTCCCGGGTCATGTTTTTTTTTGTTGTTTTTTTCTCATACTTTTGGGATTTTGACGACAGGTCCCGGGTCATCGTTTTTTTTTTTTTTTTTTTTTTTTTTTCATACTTTCCTATCATGGTTAAAAGGCAAAATATATTCTTTAAACTGATGGCAGTTAAGCTCCATCCACAAAGAAATTGAGTTCAAGTCCCGGGTCATGTTTTTGTTTTGTTTTTTCATACTTTTGGGATTTTGACGACAGGTCCCAGGTCATCGTTTTTTTTTTTTTTTTTTTTTTTTCATACTTTCCTATCATGGTTAAAAGGCAAAATATATTCTTTAAACTGATGGCAGTTAAGCTCCATCCACAAAGAAATTGAGTTCAAGTCCCGGGTCATGTTTTTTTTTGTTTTTTTGTTTTCTCATACTTTTGGGGTTTTGACGACAGGTCCCGGGTCATCGTTTTTTTTTTTTTTTTTTTTTTTTTTTTTTTTTTTTTTCATATTTTCCTATCATGGTTAAAAGGCAAAATATATTATTTAAACTGATGGCAGTTAAGCTCCATCCACAAAGAAATTGAGTTCAAGTCCCGGGTCATGTTTTTTTTTGTTTTTTTGTTTTTTCATACTTTTGGGATTTTGACGACAGGTCCCGGGTCATCGTTTTTTTTTTTTTTGTTTTTTTTTCATACTTTCCTATCATGGTTAAAAGACAAAATATATTCTTTAAACTGATGGCAGTTAAGCTCCATCCACAAAGAAATTGAGTTCAAGTCCCGGGTCATGTTTTTTTTTGTTTTTTTGTTTTTTCATACTTTTGGGATTTTGACGACAGGTCCCGGGTCATCGTTTTTTTTTTTTTTCATACTTTCCTATCATGGTTAAAAGGCAAAAGATATTCTTTAAACTGATGGCAGTCAAGCTCCATCCACAAAGAAATTGAGTTCAAGTCCCGGGTCATGTTTTTTTTTTGTTTTTTCATACTTTTGGGATTTTGACGACAGGTCCCGGGTCATCGTTTTTTTTTTTTTTTTTTTTTTTTCATACTTTCCTATCATGGTTAAAAGACAAAATATATTCTTTAAACTGATGGCAGTTAAGCTCCATCCACAAAGAAATTGAGTTCAAGTCCCGGGTCATGTTTTTTTTTTTTTTTTCATACTTTTGGGATTTTGACGACAGGTCCCGGGTCATCTTTTTTTTTTTTTTTTCATACTTTCCTATCATGGTTAAAATGCAAAATATATTCTTTAAACTGATGGCAGTTAAGCTCCATCCACAAAGAAATTGAGTTCAAGTCCCGGGTCATGTTTTTTTTTGTTTTTTTGTTTTCTCATACTTTTGGGGTTTTGACGACAGGTCCCGGGTCATCGTTTTTTTTTTTTTTTTTTTTTTTTTTTTTTTTTCATATTTTCCTATCATGGTTAAAAGGCAAAATATATTATTTAAACAGATGGCAGTTAAGCTCCATCCACAAAGAAATTGAGTTCAAGTCCCGGGTCATGTTTTTTTTTGTTTTTTTGTTTTTTCATACTTTTGGGATTTTGACGACAGGTCCCGGGTCATCGTTTTTTTTTTTTCATACTTTCCTATCATGGTTAAAAGGCAAAATATATTCTTTAAACTGATGGCAGTTAAGCTCCATCCACAAAGAAATTGAGTTCAAGTCCCGGGTCATGTTTTTTTTTTTTTTTTTTCTCATACTTTTGGGGTTTTGACGACAGGTCCCGGGTCATCGTTTTTTTTTTTTTTTTCATACTTTCCTATCATGGTTAAAAGGCAAAATATATTCTTTAAACTGATGGCAGTTAAGCTCCATCCACAAAGAAATTGAGTTCAAGTCCCGGGTCATGTTTTTTTTTTTTTTTTTTTTCTCATACTTTTGGGATTTTGACGACAGGTCCCGGGTCATCGTTTTTTTTTTTTTTTTCATACTTTCCTATCATTGTTAAAAGGCAAAAGATATTCTTTAAACTGATGGCAGTTAAGCTCCATCCACAAAGAAATTGAGTTCAAGTCCCGGGTCATGTTTTTTTTTTTTTTTTTTTTTTTTCATACTTTTGGGATTTTGACGACAGGTCCCGGGTCATTGTTTTTTTTTTTTTTTCATACTTTCCTATCATGGTTAAAAGGCAAAATATATTCTTTAAACTGATGGCAGTTAAGCTCCATCCACAAAGAAATTGAGTTCAAGTCCCGGGTCATGTTTTTTTTAGTTTTTTTGTTTTTTCATACTTTTGGGATTTTGACGACAGGTCCCGGGTCATCGTTTTTTTTTTTTTTTTTTTTCATACTTTCCTATCATGGTTAAAAGGCAAAATATATTCTTTAAACTGATGGCAGTTAAGCTCCATCCACAAAGAAATTGAGTTCAAGTCCCGGGTCATGTTTTTTTTTTTTTTTTTTTCATACTTTTGGGGTTTTGACGACAGGTCCCGGGTCATCGGTTTTTTTTTTTTTTTCATACTTTCCTATCATGGTTAAAAGGCAAAATATATTCTTTAAACTGATGGCAGTTAAGCTCCATCCACAAAGAAATTGAGTTCAAGTCCCGGGTCATGTTTTTTTTTTTTCTTTTTTTTTCATACTTTTGGGATTTTGACGACAGGTCCCGGGTCATCGTTTTTTTTTTTTTTTTTTTTTTTTTTCATACTTTCCTATCATGGTTAAAAGGCAAAATATATTCTTTAAACTGATGGCAGTTAAGCTCCATCCACAAAGAAATTAAGTTCAAGTCCCGGGTCATGTTTTTTTTTTTTTTTTTTCTCATACTTTTGGGATTTTGACGACAGGTCCCGGGTCATCGTTTTTTTTTTTTTTTTCATACTTTCCTATCATGGTTAAAAGGCAAAATATATTCTTTAAACTGATGGCAGTTAAGCTCCATCCACAAAGAAATTGAGTTCAAGTCCCGGGTCATGTTTTTTTTTTTTTTTTTTTTCTCATACTTTTGGGATTTTGACGACAGGTCCCGGGTCATCGTTTTTTTTTTGTTTGTTTTTTTTTCATACTTTCCTATCATGGTTAAAAGGCAAAATATATTCTTTAAACTGATGGCAGTTAAGCTCCATCCACAAAGAAATTGAGTTCAAGTCCCGGGTCATGTTTTTTGTTGTTGTTTTTTTCTCATACTTTTGGGATTTTGACGACAGGTCCCGGGTCATCGTTTTTTTTTTTTTTTTTTTTTTTTTCATACTTTCCTATCATGGTTAAAAGGCAAAATATATTCTTTAAACTGATGGCAGTTAAGCTCCATCCACAAAGAAATTGAGTTCAAGTCCCGGGTCATGTTTTTTTTTGTTTTTTTGTTTTTTCATACTTTCCTATCATGGTTAAAAGGCAAAATATATTCTTTAAACTGATGGCAGTTAAGCTCCATCCACAAAGAAATTGAGTTCAAGTCCCGGGTCATGTTTTTTTTTTTTTTTTTTTCTCATACTTTTGGGGTTTTGACGACAGGTCCCGGGTCATCGTTTTTTTTTTTTTTTTCATACTTTCCTATCATGGTTAAAAGGCAAAATATATTCTTTAAACTGATGGCAGTTAAGCTCCATCCACAAAGAAATTGAGTTCAAGTCCCGGGTCATGTTTTTTTTTGTTTTTTTGTTTTTTCATACTTTTGGGATTTTGACGACAGGTCCCGGGTCATCGTTTTTTTTTTTTCATACTTTCCTATCATGGTTAAAATGCAAAATATATTCTTTAAACTGATGGCAGTTAAGCTCCATCCACAAAGAAATTGAGTTCAAGTCCCGGGTCATGTTTTTTTTTGTTTTTTTGTTTTTTCATACTTTTGGGATTTTGACGACAGGTCCCGGGTCATCGTTTTTTTTTTTTTTTCATACTTTCCTATCATGGTTAAAAGGCAAAATATATTCTTTAAACTGATGGCAGTTAAGCTCCATCCACAAAGAAATTGAGTTCAAGTCCCGGGTCATGTTTTTTTTTTTTTTTTTTTTTCATACTTTTGGGATTTTGACGACAGGTCCCGGGTCATCGTTTTTTTTTTTTTTTTCATACTTTCCTATCATGGTTAAAAGGCAAAATATATTCTTTAAACTGATGGCAGTTAAGCTCCATCCACAAAGAAATTGAGTTCAAGTCCCGGGTCATGTTTTTTTTTGTTTTTTTGTTTTTTCATACTTTTGGTATTTTGACGACAGGTCCCGGGTCATCGTTTTTTTTTTTTTTTTCATACTTTCCTATCATGGTTAAAAGGCAAAATATATTCTTTAAACTGATGGCAGTTAAGCTCCATCCACAAAGAAATTGAGTTCAAGTCCCGGGTCATGTTTTTTTTTTGTTTTTTTTCTCATACTTTTGGGATTTTGACGACAGGTCCCGGGTCATCGTTTTTTTTTTTTTTTTTCATACTTTCCTATCATTGTTAAAAGGCAAAAGATATTCTTTAAACTGATGGCAGTTAAGCTCCATCCACAAAGAAATTGAGTTCAAGTCCCGGGTCATGTTTTTTTTTTGTTTTTTTGTTTTTTCATACTTTTGGGATTTTGACGACAGGTCCCGGGTCATCGTTTTTTTTTTTTTTTTTTTTTTTTTTTTCCTATCATGGTTAAAAGGCAAAATATATTATTTAAACTGATGGCAGTTAAGCTCCATCCACAAAGAAATTGAGTTCAAGTCCCGGGTCATGTTTTTTTTTGTTTTTTTGTTTTTTCATACTTTTGGGATTTTGACGACAGGTCCCGGGTCATCGTTTTTTTTTTTTTTTTTTTTTTTTCATACTTTCCTATCATGGTTAAAAGACAAAATATATTCTTTAAACTGATGGCAGTTAAGCTCCATCCACAAAGAAATTGAGTTCAAGTCCCGGGTCATGTTTTTTTTTTTTTTTTCATACTTTTGGGATTTTGACGACAGGTCCCGGGTCATCTTTTTTTTTTTTTTTTCATACTTTCCTATCATGGTTAAAATGCAAAATATATTCTTTAAACTGATGGCAGTTAAGCTCCATCCACAAAGAAATTGAGTTCAAGTCCCGGGTCATGTTTTTTTTTGTTTTTTTGTTTTCTCATACTTTTGGGGTTTTGACGACAGGTCCCGGGTCATCGTTTTTTTTTTTTTTTTTTTTTTTTTTTTTTTTTTCATATTTTCCTATCATGGTTAAAAGGCAAAATATATTATTTAAACTGATGGCAGTTAAGCTCCATCCACAAAGAAATTGAGTTCAAGTCCCGGGTCATGTTTTTTTTTGTTTTTTTGTTTTTTCATACTTTTGGGATTTTGACGACAGGTCCCGGGTCATCGTTTTTTTTTTTTCATACTTTCCTATCATGGTTAAAATGCAAAATATATTCTTTAAACTGATGGCAGTTAAGCTCCATCCACAAAGAAATTGAGTTCAAGTCCCGGGTCATGTTTTCTTTTGTTTTTTTGTTTTTTCATACTTTTGGGATTTTGACGACAGGTCCCGGGTCATCGTTTTTTTTTTTTTTTCATACTTTCCTATCATGGTTAAAAGGCAAAATATATTCTTTAAACTGATGGCAGTTAAGCTCCATCCACAAAGAAATTGAGTTCAAGTCCCGGGTCATGTTTTTTTTTTTTTTTTTTCTCATACTTTTGGGGTTTTGACGACAGGTCCCGGGTCATCGTTTTTTTTTTTTTTTTCATACTTTCCTATCATGGTTAAAAGGCAAAATATATTCTTTAAACTGATGGCAGTTAAGCTCCATCCACAAAGAAATTGAGTTCAAGTCCCGGGTCATGTTTTTTTTTTTTTTTTTTTCTCATACTTTTGGGATTTTGACGACAGGTCCCGGGTCATCGTTTTTTTTTTTTTTTTCATACTTTCCTATCATTGTTAAAAGGCAAAAGATATTCTTTAAACTGATGGCAGTTAAGCTCCATCCACAAAGAAATTGAGTTCAAGTCCCGGGTCATGTTTTTTTTTTTTTTTTTTTTTTTCATACTTTTGGGATTTTGACGACAGGTCCCGGGTCATTGTTTTTTTTTTTTTTTCATACTTTCCTATCATGGTTAAAAGGCAAAATATATTCTTTAAACTGATGGCAGTTAAGCTCCATCCACAAAGAAATTGAGTTCAAGTCCCGGGTCATGTTTTTTTTAGTTTTTTTGTTTTTTCATACTTTTGGGATTTTGACGACAGGTCCCGGGTCATCGTTTTTTTTTTTTTTTTTTTTCATACTTTCCTATCATGGTTAAAAGGCAAAATATATTCTTTAAACTGATGGCAGTTAAGCTCCATCCACAAAGAAATTGAGTTCAAGTCCCGGGTCATGTTTTTTTTTTTTCTTTTTTTTTCATACTTTTGGGATTTTGACGACAGGTCCCGGGTCATCGTTTTTTTTTTTTTTTTTTTTTTTTTTCATACTTTCCTATCATGGTTAAAAGGCAAAATATATTCTTTAAACTGATGGCAGTTAAGCTCCATCCACAAAGAAATTAAGTTCAAGTCCCGGGTCATGTTTTTTTTTTTTTTTTTTCTCATACTTTTGGGATTTTGACGACAGGTCCCGGGTCATCGTTTTTTTTTTTTTTTTCATACTTTCCTATCATGGTTAAAAGGCAAAATATATTCTTTAAACTGATGGCAGTTAAGCTCCATCCACAAAGAAATTGAGTTCAAGTCCCGGGTCATGTTTTTTTTTTTTTTTTTTTTCTCATACTTTTGGGATTTTGACGACAGGTCCCGGGTCATCGTTTTTTTTTTTTCATACTTTCCTATCATGGTTAAAATGCAAAATATATTCTTTAAACTGATGGCAGTTAAGCTCCATCCACAAAGAAATTGAGTTCAAGTCCCGGGTCATGTTTTTTTTTTTTTTTTTTTTCATACTTTTGGGATTTTGACGACAGGTCCCGGGTCATCGTTTTTTTTTTTTTTTTCATACTTTCCTATCATGGTTAAAAGGCAAAATATATTCTTTAAACTGATGGCAGTTAAGCTCCATCCACAAAGAAATTGAGTTCAAGTCCCGGGTCATGTTTTTTTTTGTTTTTTTGTTTTTTCATACTTTTGGGATTTTGACGACAGGTCCCGGGTCATCGTTTTTTTTTTTTCATACTTTCCTATCATGGTTAAAATGCAAAATATATTCTTTAAACTGATGGCAGTTAAGCTCCATCCACAAAGAAATTGAGTTCAAGTCCCGGGTCATGTTTTTTTTTGTTTTTTTGTTTTTTCATACTTTTGGGATTTTGACGACAGGTCCCGGGTCATCGTATTTTTTTTTTTTTCATACTTTCCTATCATGGTTAAAAGGCAAAATATATTCTTTAAACTGATGGCAGTTAAGCTCCATCCACAAAGAAATTGAGTTCAAGTCCCGGGTCATGTTTTTTTTTTTTTTTTTTCTCATACTTTTGGGGTTTTGACGACAGGTCCCGGGTCATTGTTTTTTTTTTTTTTCATACTTTCCTATCATGGTTAAAAGGCAAAATATATTCTTTAAACTGATGGCAGTTAAGCTCCATCCACAAAGAAATTGAGTTCAAGTCCCGGGTCATGTTTTTTTTTTTTTTTTTTTTTCTCATACTTTTGGGATTTTGACGACAGGTCCCGGGTCATCGTTTTTTTTTTTTTTCATACTTTCCTATCATGGTTAAAAGGCAAAATATATTCTTTAAACTGATGGCAGTTAAGCTCCATCCACAAAGAAATTGAGTTCAAGTCCCGGGTCATGTTTTTTTTTTTTTTTTCATACTTTTGGGATTTTGACGACAGGTCCCGGGTCATCGTTTTTTTTTTTTTTTCATACTTTCCTATCATGGTTAAAAGGCAAAATATATTCTTTAAACTGATGGCAGTTAAGCTCCATCCACAAAGAAATTGAGTTCAAGTCCCGGGTCATGTTTTTTTTTTTTTTTTTTTCTCATACTTTTGGGATTTTGACGACAGGTCCTGGGTCATTGTTTTTTTTTTTTTTTTCATACTTTCCTATCATTGTTAAAAGGCAAAAGATATTCTTTAAACTGATGGCAGTTAAGCTCCATCCACAAAGAAATTTAGTTCAAGTCCCGGGTCATGTTTTTTTTTTGTTTTTTTGTTTTTTCATACTTTTGGGATTTTGACGACAGGTCCCGGGTCATCGTTTTTTTTTTTTTTTTCATACTTTCCTATCATGGTTAAAAGGCAAAATATATTCTTTAAACTGATGGCAGTTAAGCTCCGTCCACAAAGAAATTGAGTTCAAGTCCCGGGTCATGTTTTTTTTTTTTTTTTTTCTCATACTTTTGGGATTTTGACGACAGGTCCCGGGTCATCGTTTTTTTTTTTTTTTTTTTTTTTTTTTTTTTTTTCATATTTTCCTATCATGGTTAAAAGGCAAAATATATTATTTAAACTGATGGCAGTTAAGCTCCATCCACAAAGAAATTGAGTTCAAGTCCCGGGTCATGTTTTTTTTTGTTTTTTTGTTTTTTCATACTTTTGGGATTTTGACGACAGGTCCCGGGTCATTGTTTTTTTTTTTTTTGTTTTTTTTTCATACTTTCCTATCATGGTTAAAAGACAAAATATATTCTTTAAACTGATGGCAGTTAAGCTCCATCCACAAAGAAATTGAGTTCAAGTCCCGGGTCATGTTTTTTTTTTTTTTTTGTTTTCTCATACTTTTGGGATTTTGACGACAGGTCCCGGGTCATCGTTTTTTGTTTTTTTTTCATACTTTCCTATCATTGTTAAAAGGCAAAAGATATTCTTTAAACTGATGGCAGTTAAGCTCCATCCACAAAGAAATTGAGTTCAAGTCCCGGGTCATGTTTTTTTTTGTCTTTTTGTTTTTTCATACTTTTGGGATTTTGACGACAGGTCCCGGGTCATCGTTTTTTTTTTTTTTTTTTTTTTTTCATACTTTCCTATCATGGTTAAAAGGCAAAATATATTCTTTAAACTGATGGCAGTTAAGCTCCATCCACAAAGAAATTGAGTTCAAGTCCCGGGTCATGTTTTTTTTTTTTTTTTTTTTTTTCATACTTTTGGGATTTTGACGACAGGTCCCGGGTCATCGTTTTTTTTTTTTTTTCATACTTTCCTATCATGGTTAAAAGGCAAAATATATTCTTTAAACTGATGGCAGTTAAGCTCCATCCACAAAGAAATTGAGTTCAAGTCCCGGGTCATGTTTTTTTTTGTTTTTTTGTTTTCTCATACTTTTGGGATTTTGACGACAGGTCCCGGGTCATCGTTTTTTTTTTTTTTTTCATACTTTCCTATCATGGTTAAAAGGCAAAATATATTCTTTAAACTGATGGCAGTTAAGCTCCATCCACAAAGAAATTGAGTTCAAGTCCCGGGTCATGTTTTTTTTCTTTCTTTTTTTTTCATACTTTTGGGATTTTGACGACAGGTCCCGGGTCATCGTTTTTTTTTTTGTTTGTTTTTTTTTTCATACTTTCCTATCATGGTTAAAAGGCAAAATATATTCTTTAAACTGATGGCAGTTAAGCTCCATCCACAAAGAAATTGAGTTCAAGTCCCGGGTCATGTTTTTTTTTTTTTTTTTTCTCATACTTTTTGGATTTTGACGACAGGTCCCGGGTCATCGTTTTTTTTTTTTTTTCCATACTTTCCTATCATGGTTAAAAGGCAAAATATATTCTTTAAACTGATGGCAGTTAAGCTCCATCCACAAAGAAATTGAGTTCAAGTCCCGGGTCATGTTTTTTTTTTTTTTTTTTTTTCTCATACTTTTGGGATTTTGACGACAGGTCCCGGGTCATCGTTTTTTTTTTGTTTTGTTTTTTTTCATACTTTCCTATCATGGTTAAAAGGCAAAATATATTCTTTAAACTGATGGCAGTTAAGCTCCATCCACAAAGAAATTGAGTTCAAGTCCCGGGTCATGTTTTTTTTTGTTTTTTTTTTCTCATACTTTTGGGATTTTGACGACAGGTCCCGGGTCATTGTTTTTTTTTTTTTTTCATACTTTCCTATCATTGTTAAAAGGCAAAAGATATTCTTTAAACTGATGGCAGTTAAGCTCCATCCACAAAGAAATTGAGTTCAAGTCCCGGGTCATGTTTTTTTTTGTCTTTTTGTTTTTTCATACTTTTGGGATTTTGACGACAGGTCCCGGGTCATCGTTTTTTTTTTTTTTTTTTTTTTTTCATACTTTCCTATCATGGTTAAAAGGCAAAATATATTCTTTAAACTGATGGCAGTTAAGCTCCATCCACAAAGAAATTGAGTTCAAGTCCCGGGTCATGTTTTTTTTTTTTTTTTTTTTTTTCATACTTTTGGGATTTTGACGACAGGTCCCGGGTCATCGTTTTTTTTTTTTTTTTTTTTTTTTCATACTTTCCTATCATGGTTAAAAGGCAAAATATATTCTTTAAACTGATGGCAGTTAAGCTCCATCCACAAAGAAATTGAGTTCAAGTCCCGGGTCATGTTTTTTTTTGTTTTTTTGTTTTCTCATACTTTTGGGATTTTGACGACAGGTCCCGGGTCATCGTTTTTTTTTTTTTTTTTTTTTTTTTTCATACTTTCCTATCATGGTTAAAAGGCAAAATATATTCTTTAAACTGATGGCAGTTAAGCTCCATCCACAAAGAAATTGAGTTCAAGTCCCGGGTCATGTTTTTTTTTTTTTTTTTTCTCATACTTTTGGGATTTTGACGACAGGTCCCGGGTCATCGTTTTTTTTTTTTTTTCCATACTTTCCTATCATGGTTAAAAGGCAAAATATATTCTTTAAACTGATGGCAGTTAAGCTCCATCCACAAAGAAATTGAGTTCAAGTCCCGGGTCATGTTTTTTTTTTTTTTTTTTTCTCATACTTTTGGGATTTTGACGACAGGTCCCGGGTCATCGTTTTTTTTTTGTTTTGTTTTTTTTCATACTTTCCTATCATGGTTAAAAGGCAAAATATATTCTTTAAACTGATGGCAGTTAAGCTCCATCCACAAAGAAATTGAGTTCAAGTCCCGGGTCATGTTTTTTTTTGTTTTGTTTTTCTCATACTTTTGGGATTTTGACGACAGGTCCCGGGTCATCGTTTTTTTTTTTTTTTTTTTTTTTTTCATACTTTCCTATCATGGTTAAAAGGCAAAATATATTCTTTAAACTGATGGCAGTTAAGCTCCATCCACAAAGAAATTGAGTTCAAGTCCCGGGTCATGTTTTTTTTTGTTTTTTTGTTTTTTCATACTTTCCTATCATGGTTAAAAGGCAAAATATATTCTTTAAACTGATGGCAGTTAAGCTCCATCCACAAAGAAATTGAGTTCAAGTCCCGGGTCATGTTTTTTTTTTTTTTTTTTCTCATACTTTTGGGATTTTGACGACAGGTCCCGGGTCATCGTTTTTTTTTTTTTTTTCATACTTTCCTATCATGGTTAAAAGGCAAAATATATTCTTTAAACTGATGGCAGTTAAGCTCCATCCACAAAGAAATTGAGTTCAAGTCCCGGGTCATGTTTTTTTTTGTTTTTTTTTTCTCATACTTTTGGGATTTTGACGACAGGTCCCGGGTCATCGTTTTTTTTTTGTTTTGTTTTTTTTCATACTTTCCTATCATGGTTAAAAGGCAAAATATATTCTTTAAACTGATGGCAGTTAAGCTCCATCCACAAAGAAATTGAGTTCAAGTCCCGGGTCATGTTTTTTTTTGTTTTTTTGTTTTTTCATACTTTCCTATCATGGTTAAAAGGCAAAATATATTCTTTAAACTGATGGCAGTTAAGCTCCATCCACAAAGAAATTGAGTTCAAGTCCCGGGTCATGTTTTTTTTTTTTTTTCTCATACTTTTGGGGTTTTGACGACAGGTCCCGGGTCATCGTTTTTTTTTTTTTTTTCATACTTTCCTATCATGGTTAAAAGGCAAAATATATTCTTTAAACTGATGGCAGTTAAGCTCCATCCACAAAGAAATTGAGTTCAAGTCCCGGGTCATGTTTTTTTTTGTTTTTTTGTTTTTTCATACTTTTGGGATTTTGACGACAGGTCCCGGGTCATCGTTTTTTTTTTTTTTAATACTTTCCTATCATGGTTAAAAGGCAAAATATATTCTTTAAACTGATGGCAGTTAAGCTCCATCCACAAAGAAATTGAGTTCAAGTCCCGGGTCATGTTTTTTTTTTTTTTTTTTTCTCATACTTTTGGGGTTTTGACGACAGGTCCCGGGTCATCGTTTTTTTTTTTTTTTTTCATACTTTCCTATCATGGTTAAAAGGCAAAATATATTCTTTAAACTGATGGCAGTTAAGCTCCATCCACAAAGAAATTGAGTTCAAGTCCCGGGTCATGTTTTTTTTTGTTTTTTTGTTTTTTCATACTTTTGGGATTTTGACGACAGGTCCCGGGTCATCGTTTTTTTTTTTTCATACTTTCCTATCATGGTTAAAATGCAAAATATATTCTTTAAACTGATGGCAGTTAAGCTCCATCCACAAAGAAATTGAGTTCAAGTCCCGGGTCATGTTTTTTTTTTTTTTTTTCTCATACTTTTGGGGTTTTGACGACAGGTCCCGGGTCATCGTTTTTTTTTTTTTTTTCATACTTTCCTATCATGGTTAAAAGGCAAAATATATTCTTTAAACTGATGGCAGTTAAGCTCCATCCACAAAGAAATTGAGTTCAAGTCCCGGGTCATGTTTTTTTTTGTTTTTTTGTTTTTTCATACTTTCCTATCATGGTTAAAAGGCAAAATATATTCTTTAAACTGATGGCAGTTAAGCTCCATCCACAAAGAAATTGAGTTCAAGTCCCGGGTCATGTTTTTTTTTTTTTTTTTTTCTCATACTTTTGGGGTTTTGACGACAGGTCCCGGGTCATCGTTTTTTTTTTTTTTTTTTTTTCATACTTTTGGGATTTTGACTACAGGTCCCGGGTCATCGTTTTTTTTTTTTTTTTTTTTTTTTTCATACTTTCCTATCATGGTTAAAAGGCAAAATATATTCTTTAAACTGATGGCAGTTAAGCTCCATCCACAAAGAAATTGAGTTCAAGTCCCGGGTCATGTTTTTTTTTTTTTTTTTTCTCATACTTTTGGGATTTTGACGACAGGTCCCGGGTCATCGGTTTTTTTTTTTTTTTCATACTTTCCTATCATGGTTAAAAGGCAAAATATATTCTTTAAACTGATGGCAGTTAAGCTCCATCCACAAAGAAATTGAGTTCAAGTCCCGGGTCATGTTTTTTTTTTTTTTTTTTTTCTCATACTTTTGGGATTTTGACGACAGGTCCCGGGTCATCGTTTTTTTTTTGTTGTTTTTTTTTTCATACTTTCCTATCATGGTTAAAAGGCAAAATATATTCTTTAAACTGATGGCAGTTAAGCTCCATCCACAAAGAAATTGAGTTCAAGTCCCGGGTCATGTTTTTTTTTGTTTTTTTGTTTTTTCATACTTTCCTATCATGGTTAAAAGGCAAAATATATTCTTTAAACTGATGGCAGTTAAGCTCCATCCACAAAGAAATTGAGTTCAAGTCCCGGGTCATGTTTTTTTTTTTTTTTTTTTTCATACTTTTGGGATTTTGACGACAGGTCCCGGGTCATCGTTTTTTTTTTTTTTTCATACTTTCCTATCATGGTTAAAAGGCAAAATATATTCTTTAAACTGATGGCAGTTAAGCTCCATCCACAAAGAAATTGAGTTCAAGTCCCGGGTCATGTTTTTTTTTTTTTTTTTTTTTTTTCATACTTTTGGGATTTTGACGACAGGTCCCGGGTCATCGTTTTTTTTTTTTTTTCATACTTTCCTATCATGGTTAAAAGGCAAAATATATTCTTTAAACTGATGGCAGTTAAGCTCCATCCACAAAGAAATTGAGTTCAAGTCCCGGGTCATGTTTTTTTTTTTTTTTTTTTTTCATACTTTTGGGGTTTTGACGACAGGTCCCGGGTCATCGTTTTTTTTTTTTTTTCATACTTTCCTATCATGGTTAAAAGGCAAAATATATTCTTTAAACTGATGGCAGTTAAGCTCCATCCACAAAGAAATTGAGTTCAAGTCCCGGGTCATGTTTTTTTTCTTTTCTTTTTTTCTCATACTTTTGGGGTTTTGACGACAGGTCCCGGGTCATCGTTTTTTTTTTTTTTCATACTTTCCTATCATGGTTAAAAGGCAAAAGATATTCTTTAAACTGATGGCAGTCAAGCTCCATCCACAAAGAAATTGAGTTCAAGTCCCGGGTCATGTTTTTTTTTTGTTTTTTCATACTTTTGGGATTTTGACGACAGGTCCCGGGTCATCGTTTTTGTTTTTTTCATACTTTCCTATCATGGTTAAAAGGCAAAATATATTCTTTAAACTGATGGCAGTTAAGCTCCATCCACAAAGAAATTGAGTTCAAGTCCCGGGTCATGTTTTTTTTTGTTTTTTTTCTCATACATTTGGGATTTTGACGACAGGTCCCGGGTCATCGTTTTTTTTTTTTTTTTTTTTTTTCATACTTTTGGGATTTTGACGACAGGTCCCGGGTCATCGTTTTTTTTTTTTTTTTTTTTTTTTCTCATACTTTTGGGATTTTGACGACAGGTCCCGGGTCATCGTTTTTTTTTTTTTTTTTTTTTTTTTTCATACTTTCCTATCATGGTTCAAAGGCAAAATATATTCTTTAAACTGATGGCAGTTAAGCTCCATCCACAAAGAAATTGAGTTCAAGTCCCGGGTCATGTTTTTTTTTTTTTTTTTTCTCATACTTTTGGGATTTTGACGACAGGTCCCGGGTCATCGTTTTTTTTTTTTTTTCATACTTTCCTATCATGGTTAAAAGGCAAAATATATTCTTTAAACAGATGGCAGTTAAGCTCCATCCACAAAGAAATTGAGTTCAAGTCCCGGGTCATGTTTTTTTTTTTTTTTTTTTCATACTTTTGGGATTTTGACGACAGGTCCCGGGTCATCGTTTTTTTTTTTTTTTCATACTTTCCTATCATGGTTAAAAGGCAAAATATATTCTTTAAACTGATGGCAGTTAAGCTCCATCCACAAAGAAATTGAGTTCAAGTCCCGGGTCATGTTTTTTTTTGTTTTTTTGTTTTCTCATACTTTTGGGATTTTGACGACAGGTCCCGGGTCATCGTTTTTTGTTTTTTTTTCATACTTTCCTATCATTGTTAAAAGGCAAAAGATATTCTTTAAACTGATGGCAGTTAAGCTCCATCCACAAAGAAATTGAGTTCAAGTCCCGGGTCATGTTTTTTTTTTTTTTTTTTTTCTCATACTTTTGGGATTTTGACGACAGGTCCCGGGTCATTGTTTTTTTTTTTTTTTTCATACTTTCCTATCATGGTTAAAAGGCAAAATATATTCTTTAAACTGATGGCAGTTAAGCTCCATCCACAAAGAAATTGAGTTCAAGTCCCGGGTCATGTTTTTTTTTTTTTTTCATACTTTTGGGATTTTGACGACAGGTCCCGGGTCATCGTTTTTTTTTTTTTTTCATACTTTCCTATCATGGTTAAAATGCAAAATATATTCTTTAAACTGATGGCAGTTAAGCTCCATCCACAAAGAAATTGAGTTCAAGTCCCGGGTCATGTTTTATTTTTTTATTTTTTTCATACTTTTGGGATTTTGACGACAGGTCCCGGGTCATCGTTTTTTTTTTTTTTTCATACTTTCCTATCATGGTTAAAAGGCAAAATATATTCTTTAAACTGATGGCAGTTAAGCTCCATCCACAAAGAAATTGAGTTCAAGTCCCGGGTCATGTTTTTTTTTTTTTTTTTTTCTCATACTTTTGGGATTTTGACGACAGGTCCCGGGTCATCGTTTTTTTTTTTTTTTTTCATACTTTCCTATCATGGTTAAAAGGCAAAAGATATTCTTTAAACTGATGGCAGTCAAGCTCCATCCACAAAGAAATTGAGTTCAAGTCCCGGGTCATGTTTTTTTTTGTTTTTTCATACTTTTGGGATTTTGACGACAGGTCCCGGGTCATCGTTTTTTTTTTTTTTTTTTTTTTTTCATACTTTCCTATCATGGTTAAAAGGCAAAATATATTCTTTAAACTGATGGCAGTTAAGCTCCATCCACAAAGAAATTGAGTTCAAGTCCCGGGTCATGTTTTTTTTTGTTTTTTTGTTTTTTCATACTTTTGGGATTTTGACGACAGGTCCCGGGTCATCGTTTTTTTTTTTTTTTTCATACTTTCCTATCATTATTAAAAGGCAAAAGATATTCTTTAAACTGATGGCAGTTAAGCTCCATCCACAAAGAAATTGAGTTCAAGTCCCGGGTCATGTTTTTTTTTGTTTTTTTGTTTTTTCATACTTTTGGGATTTTGACGACAGGTCCCGGGTCATCGTTTTTTTTTTTTTTTTCATACTTTCCTATCATGGTTAAAATGCAAAATATATTCTTTAAACTGATGGCAGTTAAGCTCCATCCACAAAGAAATTGAGTTCAAGTCCCGGGTCATGTTTTTTTTTGTTTTTTTGTTTTTTCATACTTTTGGTATTTTGACGACAGGTCCCGGGTCATCGTTTTTTTTTTTTTTTCATACTTTCCTATCATGGTTAAAAGGCAAAATATATTCTTTAAACTGATGGCAGTTAAGCTCCATCCACAAAGAAATTGAGTTCAAGTCCCGGGTCATGTTTTTTTTTTTTTTTTTTTTTCATACTTTTGGGGTTTTGACGACAGGTCCCGGGTCATCGTTTTTTTTTTTTTTTCATACTTTCCTATCATGGTTAAAAGGCAAAATATATTCTTTAAACTGATGGCAGTTAAGCTCCATCCACAAAGAAATTGAGTTCAAGTCCCGGGTCATGTTTTTTTTTGTTTTTTTGTTTTCTCATACTTTTGGGATTTTGACGACAGGTCCCGGGTCATCGTTTTTTGTTTTTTTTTCATACTTTCCTATCATTGTTAAAAGGCAAAAGATATTCTTTAAACTGATGGCAGTTAAGCTCCATCCACAAAGAAATTGAGTTCAAGTCCCGGGTCATGTTTTTTTTTTTTTTTTTTTTTTCATACTTTTGGGATTTTGACGACAGGTCCCGGGTCATTGTTTTTTTTTTTTTTTTTTCATACTTTCCTATCATGGTTAAAAGGCAAAATATATTCTTTAAACTGATGGCAGTTAAGCTCCATCCACAAAGAAATTGAGTTCAAGTCCCGGGTCATGTTTTTTTTTTTTTTTTTTTCTCATACTTTTGGGATTTTGACGACAGGTCCCGGGTCATCGTTTTTTTTTTTTTTTTTTTTTTTCATACTTTCCTATCATGGTTAAAAGGCAAAATATATTCTTTAAACTGATGGCAGTTAAGCTCCATCCACAAAGAAATTGAGTTCAAGTCCCGGGTCATGTTTTTTTTTGTTTTTTTTTTCATACTTTTGGGATTTTGACGACAGGTCCCGGGTCATCGTTTTTTTTTTTTTTTCATACTTTCCTATCATGGTTAAAATGCAAAATATATTCTTTAAACTGATGGCAGTTAAGCTCCATCCACAAAGAAATTGAGTTCAAGTCCCGGGTCATGTTTTTTTTTGTTTTTTTGTTTTCTCATACTTTTGGGATTTTGACGACAGGTCCCGGGTCATCGTTTTTTTTTTTTTTTTCATACTTTCCTATCATTGTTAAAAGGCAAAAGATATTCTTTAAACTGATGGCAGTTAAGCTCCATCCACAAAGAAATTGAGTTCAAGTCCCGGGTCATGTTTTTTTTTTTTTTTTTTTTTTTTTTTCTCATACTTTTGGGATTTTGACGACAGGTCCCGGGTCATTGTTTTTTTTTTTTTTTTCATACTTTCCTATCATGGTTAAAAGGCAAAATATATTCTTTAAACTGATGGCAGTTAAGCTCCATCCACAAAGAAATTGAGTTCAAGTCCCGGGTCATGTTTTTTTTTGTTTTTTTTCCTCATACTTTTGGGATTTTGACGACAGGTCCCGGGTCATCGTTTTTTTTTTTTTTTTTTTTTTTCATACTTTTGGGATTTTGACGACAGGTCCCGGGTCATCGTTTTTTTTTTTTTTTTTTTTTTTCTCATACTTTTGGGATTTTGACGACAGGTCCCGGGTCATCGTTTTTTTTTTTTTTCATACTTTCCTATCATGGTTCAAAGGCAAAATATATTCTTTAAACTGATGGCAGTTAAGCTCCATCCACAAAGAAATTGAGTTCAAGTCCCGGGTCATGTTTTTTTTTTTTTTTTTTCTCATACTTTTGGGATTTTGACGACAGGTCCCGGGTCATCGTTTTTTTTTTTTTTTCATACTTTCCTATCATGGTTAAAAGGCAAAATATATTCTTTAAACAGATGGCAGTTAAGCTCCATCCACAAAGAAATTGAGTTCAAGTCCCGGGTCATGTTTTTTTTTTTTTTTTTTTCATACTTTTGGGATTTTGACGACAGGTCCCGGGTCATCGTTTTTTTTTTTTTTTCATACTTTCCTATCATGGTTAAAAGGCAAAATATATTCTTTAAACTGATGGCAGTTAAGCTCCATCCACAAAGAAATTGAGTTCAAGTCCCGGGTCATGTTTTTTTTTGTTTTTTTGTTTTCTCATACTTTTGGGATTTTGACGACAGGTCCCGGGTCATCGTTTTTTGTTTTTTTTTCATACTTTCCTATCATTGTTAAAAGGCAAAAGATATTCTTTAAACTGATGGCAGTTAAGCTCCATCCACAAAGAAATTGAGTTCAAGTCCCGGGTCATGTTTTTTTTTTTTTTTTTTTTTTCATACTTTTGGGATTTTGACGACAGGTCCCGGGTCATTGTTTTTTTTTTTTTTTTCATACTTTCCTATCATGGTTAAAAGGCAAAATATATTCTTTAAACTGATGGCAGTTAAGCTCCATCCACAAAGAAATTGAGTTCAAGTCCCGGGTCATGTTTTTTTTTTTTTTTCATACTTTTGGGATTTTGACGACAGGTCCCGGGTCATCGTTTTTTTTTTTTTTTCATACTTTCCTATCATGGTTAAAAGGCAAAAGATATTCTTTAAACTGATGGCAGTCAAGCTCCATCCACAAAGAAATTGAGTTCAAGTCCCGGGTCATGTTTTTTTTTGTTTTTTCATACTTTTGGGATTTTGACGACAGGTCCCGGGTCATCGTTTTTTTTTTTTTTTTTTTTTTTCATACTTTCCTATCATGGTTAAAAGGCAAAATATATTCTTTAAACTGATGGCAGTTAAGCTCCATCCACAAAGAAATTGAGTTCAAGTCCCGGGTCATGTTTTTTTTTGTTTTTTTGTTTTTTCATACTTTTGGGATTTTGACGACAGGTCCCGGGTCATCGTTTTTTTTTTTTTTTTCATACTTTCCTATCATTATTAAAAGGCAAAAGATATTCTTTAAACTGATGGCAGTTAAGCTCCATCCACAAAGAAATTGAGTTCAAGTCCCGGGTCATGTTTTTTTTTTGTTTTTTTGTTTTTTCATACTTTTGGGATTTTGACGACAGGTCCCGGGTCATCGTTTTTTTTTTTTTTTTCATACTTTCCTATCATGGTTAAAATGCAAAATATATTCTTTAAACTGATGGCAGTTAAGCTCCATCCACAAAGAAATTGAGTTCAAGTCCCGGGTCATGTTTTTTTTTGTTTTTTTGTTTTTTCATACTTTTGGTATTTTGACGACAGGTCCCGGGTCATCGTTTTTTTTTTTTTTTCATACTTTCCTATCATGGTTAAAAGGCAAAATATATTCTTTAAACTGATGGCAGTTAAGCTCCATCCACAAAGAAATTGAGTTCAAGTCCCGGGTCATGTTTTTTTTTTTTTTTTTTTTTCATACTTTTGGGGTTTTGACGACAGGTCCCGGGTCATCGTTTTTTTTTTTTTTCATACTTTCCTATCATGGTTAAAAGGCAAAATATATTCTTTAAACTGATGGCAGTTAAGCTCCATCCACAAAGAAATTGAGTTCAAGTCCCGGGTCATGTTTTTTTTCTTTTCTTTTTTTCTCATACTTTTGGGATTTTGACGACAGGTCCCGGGTCATCGTTTTTTTTTTTTTTCATACTTTCCTATCATGGTTAAAAGGCAAAAGATATTCTTTAAACTGATGGCAGTCAAGCTCCATCCACAAAGAAATTGAGTTCAAGTCCCGGGTCATGTTTTTTTTTTGTTTTTTCATACTTTTGGGATTTTGACGACAGGTCCCGGGTCATCGTTTTTGTTTTTTTCATACTTTCCTATCATGGTTAAAAGGCAAAATATATTCTTTAAACTGATGGCAGTTAAGCTCCATCCACAAAGAAATTGAGTTCAAGTCCCGGGTCATGTTTTTTTTTGTTTTTTTGTTTTCTCATACTTTTGGGATTTTGACGACAGGTCCCGGGTCATCGTTTTTTTTTTTTTTTTCATACTTTCCTATCATTGTTAAAAGGCAAAATATATTCTTTAAACTGATGGCAGTTAAGCTCCATCCACAAAGAAATTGAGTTCAAGTCCCGGGTCATGTTTTTTTTTGTCTTTTTGTTTTTTCATACTTTTGGGATTTTGACGACAGGTCCCGGGTCATCGTTTTTTTTTTTTTTTTTTTTTTTCATACTTTCCTATCATGGTTAAAAGGCAAAATATATTCTTTAAACTGATGGCAGTTAAGCTCCATCCACAAAGAAATTGAGTTCAAGTCCCGGGTCATGTTTTTTTTTGTTTTTTTGTTTTTTCATACTTTTGGGATTTTGACGACAGGTCCCGGGTCATCGTTTTTTTTTTTTTTTTTTCATACTTTCCTATCATGGTTAAAATGCAAAATATATTCTTTAAACTGATGGCAGTTAAGCTCCATCCACAAAGAAATTGAGTTCAAGTCCCGGGTCATGTTTTTTTTTGTTTTTTTGTTTTTTCATACTTTTGGGATTTTGACGACAGGTCCCGGGTCATCGTTTTTTTTTTTTTTTTCATACTTTCCTATCATGGTTAAAAGGCAAAATATATTCTTTAAACTGATGGCAGTCAAGCTCCATCCACAAAGAAATTGAGTTCAAGTCCCGGGTCATGTTTTTTTTTGTTTTTTTTTCTCATACTTTTGGGATTTTGACGACAGGTCCCGGGGTCATCGTTTTTTTTTTTTTTTTTTTTTTTCATACTTTCCTATCATGGTTAAAAGGCAAAATATATTCTTTAAACTGATGGCAGTTAAGCTCCATCCACAAAGAAATTGAGTTCAAGTCCCGGGTCATGGTTTTTTTTTTTTTTTTTTTCATACTTTTGGGATTTTGACGACAGGTCCCGGGTCATCGTTTTTTTTTTTTTTTCATACTTTCCTATCATGGTTAAAAGGCAAAATATATTCTTTAAACTGATGGCAGTTAAGCTCCATCCACAAAGAAATTGAGTTCAAGTCCCGGGTCATGTTTTTTTTTGTTTTTTTGTTTTCTCATACTTTTGGGATTTTGACGACAGGTCCCGGGTCATCGTTTTTTGTTTTTTTTTCATACTTTCCTATCATTGTTAAAAGGCAAAAGATATTCTTTAAACTGATGGCAGTTAAGCTCCATCCACAAAGAAATTGAGTTCAAGTCCCGGGTCATGTTTTTTTTTTTTTTTTTTTTCTCATACTTTTGGGATTTTGACGACAGGTCCCGGGTCATTGTTTTTTTTGTTTTTTTTTCATACTTTCCTATCATGGTTAAAAGGCAAAATATATTCTTTAAACTGATGGCAGTTAAGCTCCATCCACAAAGAAATTGAGTTCAAGTCCCGGGTCATGTTTTTTTTTTTTTTTTTTTCTCATACTTTTGGGATTTTGACGACAGGTCCCGGGTCATCGTTTTTTTTTTTTTTTTTTTTTTTCATACTTTCCTATCATGGTTAAAAGGCAAAATATATTCTTTAAACTGATGGCAGTTAAGCTCCATCCACAAAGAAATTGAGTTCAAGTCCCGGGTCATGTTTTTTTTTTTTTTTTTTTTCATACTTTTGGGATTTTGACGACAGGTCCCGGGTCATCGTTTTTTTTTTTTTTTCATACTTTCCTATCATGGTTAAAATGCAAAATATATTCTTTAAACTGATGGCAGTTAAGCTCCATCCACAAAGAAATTGAGTTCAAGTCCCGGGTCATGTTTTTTTTTTTTTTTTTTCTCATACTTTTGGGGTTTTGACGACAGGTCCCGGGTCATCGTTTTTTTTTTTTTTTCATACTTTCCTATCATGGTTAAAAGGCAAAATATATTCTTTAAACTGATGGCAGTTAAGCTCCATCCACAAAGAAATTGAGTTTAAGTCCCGGGTCATGTTTTTATTTTATTTTTTTTTCTCATACTTTTGGGATTTTGACGACAGGTCCCGGGTCATCGTTTTTTTTTTTTTTCATACTTTCCTATCATGGTTAAAAGGCAAAATATATTCTTTAAACTGATGGCAGTCAAGCTCCATCCACAAAGAAATTGAGTTCAAGTCCCGGGTCATGTTTTTTTTTTTTTTTTTTTCTCATACTTTTGGGATTTTGACGACAGGTCCCGGGTCATCGTTTTTTTTTTTGTTTTTTTTTTTCATACTTTCCTATCATGGTTAAAAGGCAAAATATATTCTTTAAACTGATGGCAGTTAAGCTCCATCCACAAAGAAATTGAGTTCAAGTCCCGGGTCATGTTTTTTTTTTTTTTTTTTTTCATACTTTTGGGATTTTGACGACAGGTCCCGGGTCATCGTTTTTTTTTTTGTTTTTTTTTTTCATACTTTTGGGATTTTGACGACAGGTCACGGGTCATCGTTTTTTTTTTGTTTTTTGTTTTTTCTCATACTTTTGGGATTTTGACGACAGGTCCCGGGTCATCGTTTGTTTGTTTTTTTTGTTTTTTCATACTTTCCTATCATGGTTAAAAGGCAAAATATATTCTTTAAACTGATGGCAGTTAAGCTCCATCCACAAAGAAATTGAGTTCAAGTCCCGGGTAATGTTTTTTTTTTTTTTTTTTCTCATACTTTTGGGATTTTGACGACAGGTCCCGGGTCATCGTTTTTTTTTTTTTTTCATACTTTCCTATCATGGTTAAAAGGCAAAATATATTCTTTAAACAGATGGCAGTTAAGCTCCATCCACAAAGAAATTGAGTTCAAGTCCCGGGTCATGTTTTTTTTTTTTTTTTTTTTCATACTTTTGGGATTTTGACGACAGGTCCCGGGTCATCGTTTTTTTTTTTTTTTCATACTTTCCTATCATGGTTAAAAGGCAAAATATATTCTTTAAACTGATGGCAGTTAAGCTCCATCCACAAAGAAATTGAGTTCAAGTCCCGGGTCATGTTTTTTTTTGTTTTTTTGTTTTCTCATACTTTTGGGATTTTGACGACAGGTCCCGGGTCATTGTTTTTTTTTTTTTTTTCATACTTTCCTATCATGGTTAAAAGGCAAAATATATTCTTTAAACTGATGGCAGTTAAGCTCCATCCACAAAGAAATTGAGTTCAAGTCCCGGGTCATGTTTTTTTTTGTTTTTTTTCTCATACATTTGGGATTTTGACGACAGGTCCCGGGTCATCGTTTTTTTTTTTTTTTTTTTTTTTCATACTTTTGGGATTTTGACGACAGGTCCCGGGTCATCGTTTTTTTTTTTTTTTTTTTTTTTTCTCATACTTTTGGGATTTTGACGACAGGTCCCGGGTCATCGTTTTTTTTTTTTTTTTTTTTTTTTTTCATACTTTCCTATCATGGTTCAAAGGCAAAATAAATTCTTTAAACTGATGGCAGTTAAGCTCCATCCACAAAGAAATTGAGTTCAAGTCCCGGGTCATGTTTTTTTTTTTTTTTTTTCTCATACTTTTGGGATTTTGACGACAGGTCCCGGGTCATCATTTTTTTTTTTTTTTCATACTTTCCTATCATGGTTAAAAGGCAAAATATATTCTTTAAACAGATGGCAGTTAAGCTCCATCCACAAAGAAATTGAGTTCAAGTCCCGGGTCATGTTTTTTTTTTTTTTTTTTTCATACTTTGGGGATTTTGACGACAGGTCCCGGGTCATCGTTTTTTTTTTTTTTTCATACTTTCCTATCATGGTTAAAAGGCAAAATATATTCTTTAAACTGATGGCAGTTAAGCTCCATCCACAAAGAAATTGAGTTCAAGTCCCGGGTCATGTTTTTTTTTGTTTTTTTGTTTTCTCATACTTTTGGGATTTTGACGACAGGTCCCGGGTCATCGTTTTTTGTTTTTTTTTCATACTTTCCTATCATTGTTAAAAGGCAAAAGATATTCTTTAAACTGATGGCAGTTAAGCTCCATCCACAAAGAAATTGAGTTCAAGTCCCGGGTCATGTTTTTTTTTTTTTTTTTTTTCTCATACTTTTGGGATTTTGACGACAGGTCCCGGGTCATTGTTTTTTTTTTTTTTTTCATACTTTCCTATCATGGTTAAAAGGCAAAATATATTCTTTAAACTGATGGCAGTTAAGCTCCATCCACAAAGAAATTGAGTTCAAGTCCCGGGTCATGTTTTATTTTTTTATTTTTTTCATACTTTTGGGATTTTGACGACAGGTCCCGGGTCATCGTTTTTTTTTTTTTTTTCATACTTTCCTATCATGGTTAAAAGGCAAAATATATTCTTTAAACTGATGGCAGTTAAGCTCCATCCACAAAGAAATTGAGTTCAAGTCCCGGGTCATGTTTTTTTTTTTTTTTTTTTCTCATACTTTTGGGATTTTGACGACAGGTCCCGGGTCATCGTTTTTTTTTTTTTTTTTCATACTTTCCTATCATGGTTAAAAGGCAAAAGATATTCTTTAAACTGATGGCAGTCAAGCTCCATCCACAAAGAAATTGAGTTCAAGTCCCGGGTCATGTTTTTTTTTGTTTTTTCATACTTTTGGGATTTTGACGACAGGTCCCGGGTCATCGTTTTTTTTTTTTTTTTTTTTTTTCATACTTTCCTATCATGGTTAAAAGGCAAAATATATTCTTTAAACTGATGGCAGTTAAGCTCCATCCACAAAGAAATTGAGTTCAAGTCCCGGGTCATGTTTTTTTTTGTTTTTTTGTTTTTTCATACTTTTGGGATTTTGACGACAGGTCCCGGGTCATCGTTTTTTTTTTTTTTTTCATACTTTCCTATCATTATTAAAAGGCAAAAGATATTCTTTAAACTGATGGCAGTTAAGCTCCATCCACAAAGAAATTGAGTTCAAGTCCCGGGTCATGTTTTTTTTTGTTTTTTTGTTTTTTCATACTTTTGGGATTTTGACGACAGGTCCCGGGTCATCGTTTTTTTTTTTTTTTTCATACTTTCCTATCATGGTTAAAATGCAAAATATATTCTTTAAACTGATGGCAGTTAAGCTCCATCCACAAAGAAATTGAGTTCAAGTCCCGGGTCATGTTTTTTTTTGTTTTTTTGTTTTTTCATACTTTTGGTATTTTGACGACAGGTCCCGGGTCATCGTTTTTTTTTTTTTTTCATACTTTCCTATCATGGTTAAAAGGCAAAATATATTCTTTAAACTGATGGCAGTTAAGCTCCATCCACAAAGAAATTGAGTTCAAGTCCCGGGTCATGTTTTTTTTTTTTTTTTTTTTTCATACTTTTGGGGTTTTGACGACAGGTCCCGGGTCATCGTTTTTTTTTTTTTTTCATACTTTCCTATCATGGTTAAAAGGCAAAATATATTCTTTAAACTGATGGCAGTTAAGCTCCATCCACAAAGAAATTGAGTTCAAGTCCCGGGTCATGTTTTTTTTTGTTTTTTTGTTTTCTCATACTTTTGGGATTTTGACGACAGGTCCCGGGTCATCGTTTTTTGTTTTTTTTTCATACTTTCCTATCATTGTTAAAAGGCAAAAGATATTCTTTAAACTGATGGCAGTTAAGCTCCATCCACAAAGAAATTGAGTTCAAGTCCCGGGTCATGTTTTTTTTTTTTTTTTTTTTCTCATACTTTTGGGATTTTGACGACAGGTCCCGGGTCATTGTTTTTTTTTTTTTTTTTTCATACTTTCCTATCATGGTTAAAAGGCAAAATATATTCTTTAAACTGATGGCAGTTAAGCTCCATCCACAAAGAAATTGAGTTCAAGTCCCGGGTCATGTTTTTTTTTTTTTTTTTTTCTCATACTTTTGGGATTTTGACGACAGGTCCCGGGTCATCGTTTTTTTTTTTTTTTTTTTTTTTCATACTTTCCTATCATGGTTAAAAGGCAAAATATATTCTTTAAACTGATGGCAGTTAAGCTCCATCCACAAAGAAATTGAGTTCAAGTCCCGGGTCATGTTTTTTTTTGTTTTTTTTTTCATACTTTTGGGATTTTGACGACAGGTCCCGGGTCATCGTTTTTTTTTTTTTTTCATACTTTCCTATCATGGTTAAAATGCAAAATATATTCTTTAAACTGATGGCAGTTAAGCTCCATCCACAAAGAAATTGAGTTCAAGTCCCGGGTCATGTTTTTTTTTGTTTTTTTGTTTTCTCATACTTTTGGGATTTTGACGACAGGTCCCGGGTCATCGTTTTTTTTTTTTTTTTCATACTTTCCTATCATTGTTAAAAGGCAAAAGATATTCTTTAAACTGATGGCAGTTAAGCTCCATCCACAAAGAAATTGAGTTCAAGTCCCGGGTCATGTTTTTTTTTTTTTTTTTTTTCTCATACTTTTGGGATTTTGACGACAGGTCCCGGGTCATTGTTTTTTTTTTTTTTTTCATACTTTCCTATCATGGTTAAAAGGCAAAATATATTCTTTAAACTGATGGCAGTTAAGCTCCATCCACAAAGAAATTGAGTTCAAGTCCCGGGTCATGTTTCTTTTTGTTTTTTTTCTCAAACTTTTGGGATTTTGACGACAGGTCCCGGGTCATCGTTTTTTTTTTTTTTTTTTTTTTCATACTTTTGGGATTTTGACGACAGGTCCCGGGTCATCGTTTTTTTTTTTTTTTTTTTTTTTCTCATACTTTTGGGATTTTGACGACAGGTCCCGGGTCATCGTTTTTTTTTTTTTTTTTTTTTTTTTTTATACTTTCCTATCATGGTTCAAAGGCAAAATATATTCTTTAAACTGATGGCAGTTAAGCTCCATCCACAAAGAAATTGAGTTCAAGTCCCGGGTCATGTTTTTTTTTTTTTTTTTTTCATACTTTTGGGATTTTGACGACAGGTCCCGGGTCATCGTTTTTTTTTTTTTTTCATACTTTCCTATCATGGTTAAAAGGCAAAATATATTCTTTAAACAGATGGCAGTTAAGCTCCATCCACAAAGAAATTGAGTTCAAGTCCCGGGTCATGTTTTTTTTTTTTTTTTTTTCATACTTTTGGGATTTTGACGACAGGTCCCGGGTCATCGTTTTTTTTTTTTTTTCATACTTTCCTATCATGGTTAAAAGGCAAAATATATTCTTTAAACTGATGGCAGTTAAGCTCCATCCACAAAGAAATTGAGTTCAAGTCCCGGGTCATGTTTTTTTTTGTTTTTTTGTTTTCTCATACTTTTGGGATTTTGACGACAGGTCCCGGGTCATCGTTTTTTGTTTTTTTTTCATACTTTCCTATCATTGTTAAAAGGCAAAAGATATTCTTTAAACTGATGGCAGTTAAGCTCCATCCACAAAGAAATTGAGTTCAAGTCCCGGGTCATGTTTTTTTTTTTTTTTTTTTTTTCATACTTTTGGGATTTTGACGACAGGTCCCGGGTCATTGTTTTTTTTTTTTTTTTCATACTTTCCTATCATGGTTAAAATGCAAAATATATTCTTTAAACTGATGGCAGTTAAGCTCCATCCACAAAGAAATTGAGTTCAAGTCCCGGGTCATGTTTTTTTTTTTTTTTTTTTTCATACTTTTGGGATTTTGACGACAGGTCCCGGGTCATCGTTTTTTTTTTTTTTTTATACTTTCCTATCATGGTTAAAAGGCAAAAGATATTCTTTAAACTGATGGCAGTCAAGCTCCATCCACAAAGAAATTGAGTTCAAGTCCCGGGTCATGTTTTTTTTTGTTTTTTCATACTTTTGGGATTTTGACGACAGGTCCCGGGTCATCGTTTTTTTTTTTTTTTTTTTTTTTCATACTTTCCTATCATGGTTAAAAGGCAAAATATATTCTTTAAACTGATGGCAGTTAAGCTCCATCCACAAAGAAATTGAGTTCAAGTCCCGGGTCATGTTTTTTTTTTTTTTTTTTTCTCATACTTTTGGGATTTTGACGACAGGTCCCGGGTCATTGTTTTTTTTTTTTTTTTCATACTTTCCTATCATGGTTAAAAGGCAAAATATATTCTTTAAACTGATGGCAGTTAAGCTCCATCCACAAAGAAATTGAGTTCAAGTCCCGGGTCATGTTTTTTTTTGTTTTTTTTCTCATACTTTTGGGATTTTGACGACAGGTCCCGGGTCATCGTTTTTTTTTTTTTTTTTTTTTTCATACTTTTGGGATTTTGACGACAGGTCCCGGGTCATCGTTTTTTTTTTTTTTTTTTTTTTTCTCATACTTTTGGGATTTTGACGACAGGTCCCGGGTCATCGTTTTTTTTTTTTTTTTTTTTTTTTTTTATACTTTCCTATCATGGTTCAAAGGCAAAATATATTCTTTAAACTGATGGCAGTTAAGCTCCATCCACAAAGAAATTGAGTTCAAGTCCCGGGTCATGTTTTTTTTTTTTTTTTTTTTCATACTTTTGGGATTTTGACGACAGGTCCCGGGTCATCGTTTTTTTTTTTTTTTCATACTTTCCTATCATGGTTAAAAGGCAAAATATATTCTTTAAACAGATGGCAGTTAAGCTCCATCCACAAAGAAATTGAGTTCAAGTCCCGGGTCATGTTTTTTTTTTTTTTTTTTTCATACTTTTGGGATTTTGACGACAGGTCCCGGGTCATCGTTTTTTTTTTTTTTTCATACTTTCCTATCATGGTTAAAAGGCAAAATATATTCTTTAAACTGATGGCAGTTAAGCTCCATCCACAAAGAAATTGAGTTCAAGTCCCGGGTCATGTTTTTTTTTGTTTTTTTGTTTTCTCATACTTTTGGGATTTTGACGACAGGTCCCGGGTCATCGTTTTTTGTTTTTTTTTCATACTTTCCTATCATTGTTAAAAGGCAAAAGATATTCTTTAAACTGATGGCAGTTAAGCTCCATCCACAAAGAAATTGAGTTCAAGTCCCGGGTCATGTTTTTTTTTTTTTTTTTTTTTTCATACTTTTGGGATTTTGACGACAGGTCCCGGGTCATTGTTTTTTTTTTTTTTTTCATACTTTCCTATCATGGTTAAAAGGCAAAATATATTCTTTAAACTGATGGCAGTTAAGCTCCATCCACAAAGAAATTGAGTTCAAGTCCCGGGTCATGTTTTTTTTTTTTTTTCATACTTTTGGGATTTTGACGACAGGTCCCGGGTCATCGTTTTTTTTTTTTTTTCATACTTTCCTATCATGGTTAAAATGCAAAATATATTCTTTAAACTGATGGCAGTTAAGCTCCATCCACAAAGAAATTGAGTTCAAGTCCCGGGTCATGTTTTTTTTTTTTTTTTTTTTCATACTTTTGGGATTTTGACGACAGGTCCCGGGTCATCGTTTTTTTTTTTTTTTCATACTTTCCTATCATGGTTAAAAGGCAAAAGATATTCTTTAAACTGATGGCAGTCAAGCTCCATCCACAAAGAAATTGAGTTCAAGTCCCGGGTCATGTTTTTTTTTGTTTTTTCATACTTTTGGGATTTTGACGACAGGTCCCGGGTCATCGTTTTTGTTTTTTTCATACTTTCCTATCATGGTTAAAAGGCAAAATATATTCTTTAAACTGATGGCAGTTAAGCTCCATCCACAAAGAAATTGAGTTCAAGTCCCGGGTCATGTTTTTTTTTGTTTTTTTGTTTTCTCATACTTTTGGGATTTTGACGACAGGTCCCGGGTCATCGTTTTTTTTTTTTTTTTCATACTTTCCTATCATTGTTAAAAGGCAAAAGATATTCTTTAAACTGATGGCAGTTAAGCTCCATCCACAAAGAAATTGAGTTCAAGTCCCGGGTCATGTTTTTTTTTGTCTTTTTGTTTTTTCATACTTTTGGGATTTTGACGACAGGTCCCGGGTCATCGTTTTTTTTTTTTTTTTTTTTTTCATACTTTCCTATCATGGTTAAAAGGCAAAATATATTCTTTAAACTGATGGCAGTTAAGCTCCATCCACAAAGAAATTGAGTTCAAGTCCCGGGTCATGTTTTTTTTTGTTTTTTTGTTTTTTCATACTTTTGGGATTTTGACGACAGGTCCCGGGTCATCGTTTTTTTTTTTTTTTTTCATACTTTCCTATCATGGTTAAAATGCAAAATATATTCTTTAAACTGATGGCAGTTAAGCTCCATCCACAAAGAAATTGAGTTCAAGTCCCGGGTCATGTTTTTTTTTGTTTTTTTGTTTTTTCATACTTTTGGGATTTTGACGACAGGTCCCGGGTCATCGTTTTTTTTTTTTTTTTCATACTTTCCTATCATGGTTAAAAGGCAAAATATATTCTTTAAACTGATGGCAGTTAAGCTCCATCCACAAAGAAATTGAGTTTAAGTCCCGGGTCATGTTTTTATTTTATTTTTTTTTCTCATACTTTTGGGATTTTGACGACAGGTCCCGGGTCATCGTTTTTTTTTTTTCTCATACTTTCCTATCATGGTTAAAAGGCAAAATATATTCTTTAAACTGATGGCAGTCAAGCTCCATCCACAAAGAAATTGAGTTCAAGTCCCGGGTCATGTTTTTTTTTTGTTTTTTTTTCTCATACTTTTGGGATTTTGACGACAGGTCCCGGGTCATCGTTTTTTTTTTTTTGTTTTTTTTTCATACTTTCCTATCATGGTTAAAAGGCAAAATATATTCTTTAAACTGATGGCAGTTAAGCTCCATCCACAAAGAAATTGAGTTCAAGTCCCGGGTCATGTTTTTTTTTTTGTTTTTTTTCATACTTTTGGGATTTTGACGACAGGTCCCGGGTCATCGTTTTTTTTTTTTTTTTTTTTTTTTATACTTTTGGGATTTTGACGACAGGTCCCGGGTCATCGTTTTTTTTTTTTTTTTTTTTCTCATACTTTTGGGATTTTGACGACAGGTCCCGGGTCATCGTTTTTTTTTTTTTTTTCTCATACTTTTGGGATTTTGACGACAGGTCCCGGGTCATCGTTTTTTTTTTTTCATACTTTCCTATCATGGTTAAAATGCAAAATATATTCTTTAAACTGATGGCAGTTAAGCTCCATCCACAAAGAAATTGAGTTCAAGTCCCGGGTCATGTTTTTTTTTTTTTTTTTTCTCATACTTTTGGGGTTTTGACGACAGGTCCCGGGTCATCGTTTTTTTTTTTTTTTTCATACTTTCCTATCATGGTTAAAAGGCAAAATATATTCTTTAAACTGATGGCAGTTAAGCTCCATCCACAAAGAAATTGAGTTCAAGTCCCGGGTCATGTTTTTTTTTTTTTTTTTTTTTTTCATACTTTCCTATCATGGTTAAAAGGCAAAATATATTCTTTAAACTGATGGCAGTTAAGCTCCATCCACAAAGAAATTGAGTTCAAGTCCCGGGTCATGGTTTTTTTTTTTTTTTTTTTCATACTTTTGGGATTTTGACGACAGGTCCCGGGTCATCGTTTTTTTCAGTTTTTTTTTTTTCATACTTTTGGGATTTTGACGACAGGTCCCGGGTCATCGTTTGTTTTTTTTTTGTTTTTTTTCATACTTTCCTATCATGGTTAAAAGGCAAAATATATTCTTTAAACTGATGGCAGTTAAGCTCCATCCACAAAGAAATTGAGTTCAAGTCCCGGGTCATGTTTTTTTTTTTTTTTTTTCTCATACTTTTGGGATTTTGACGACAGGTCCCGGGTCATCGTTTTTTTTTTTTTTTTTTTTTTTTATACTTTTGGGATTTTGACGACAGGTCCCGGGTCATCGTTTTTTTTTTTTTTTTTTTTCTCATACTTTTGGGATTTTGACGACAGGTCCCGGGTCATCGTTTTTTTTTTTTTTTTCTCATACTTTTGGGATTTTGACGACAGGTCCCGGGTCATCGTTTTTTTTTTTTCATACTTTCCTATCATGGTTAAAATGCAAAATATATTCTTTAAACTGATGGCAGTTAAGCTCCATCCACAAAGAAATTGAGTTCAAGTCCCGGGTCATGTTTTCTTTTGTTTTTTTGTTTTTTCATACTTTTGGGATTTTGACGACAGGTCCCGGGTCATCGTTTTTTTTTTTTTTTCATACTTTCCTATCATGGTTAAAAGGCAAAATATATTCTTTAAACTGATGGCAGTTAAGCTCCATCCACAAAGAAATTGAGTTCAAGTCCCGGGTCATGTTTTTTTTTTTTTTTTTTCTCATACTTTTGGGGTTTTGACGACAGGTCCCGGGTCATCGTTTTTTTTTTTTTTTTCATACTTTCCTATCATGGTTAAAAGGCAAAATATATTCTTTAAACTGATGGCAGTTAAGCTCCATCCACAAAGAAATTGAGTTCAAGTCCCGGGTCATGTTTTTTTTTTTTTTTTTTTTTTTCATACTTTCCTATCATGGTTAAAAGGCAAAATATATTCTTTAAACTGATGGCAGTTAAGCTCCATCCACAAAGAAATTGAGTTCAAGTCCCGGGTCATGGTTTTTTTTTTTTTTTTTTTCATACTTTTGGGATTTTGACGACAGGTCCCGGGTCATCGTTTTTTTCAGTTTTTTTTTTTCATACTTTTGGGATTTTGACGACAGGTCCCGGGTCATCGTTTGTTTTTTTTTTGTTTTTTTTCATACTTTCCTATCATGGTTAAAAGGCAAAATATATTCTTTAAACTGATGGCAGTTAAGCTCCATCCACAAAGAAATTGAGTTCAAGTCCCGGGTCATGTTTTTTTTTTTTTTTTTTCTCATACTTTTGGGATTTTGACGACAGGTCCCGGGTCATCGTTTTTTTTTTTTTTTCATACTTTCCTATCATGGTTAAAAGGCAAAATATATTCTTTAAACAGATGGCAGTTAAGCTCCATCCACAAAGAAATTGAGTTCAAGTCCCGGGTCATGTTTTTTTTTTTTTTTTTTTTCATACTTTTGGGATTTTGACGACAGGTCCCGGGTCATCGTTTTTTTTTTTTTTTCATACTTTCCTATCATGGTTAAAAGGCAAAATATATTCTTTAAACTGATGGCAGTTAAGCTCCATCCACAAAGAAATTGAGTTCAAGTCCCGGGTCATGTTTTTTTTTGTTTTTTTGTTTTCTCATACTTTTGGGATTTTGACGACAGGTCCCGGGTCATCGTTTTTTTTTTTTTTTTCATACTTTCCTATCATTGTTAAAAGGCAAAAGATATTCTTTAAACTGATGGCAGTTAAGCTCCATCCACAAAGAAATTGAGTTCAAGTCCCGGGTCATGTTTTTTTTTTTTTTTTTTTTCTCATACTTTTGGGATTTTGACGACAGGTCCCGGGTCATTGTTTTTTTTTTTTTTTTCATACTTTCCTATCATGGTTAAAAGGCAAAATATATTCTTTAAACTGATGGCAGTTAAGCTCCATCCACAAAGAAATTGAGTTCAAGTCCCGGGTCATGTTTTTTTTTTTTTTTCATACTTTTGGGATTTTGACGACAGGTCCCGGGTCATCGTTTTTTTTTTTTTTTCATACTTTCCTATCATGGTTAAAATGCAAAATATATTCTTTAAACTGATGGCAGTTAAGCTCCATCCACAAAGAAATTGAGTTCAAGTCCCGGGTCATGTTTTATTTTTTATTTTTTTTCATACTTTTGGGATTTTGACGACAGGTCCCGGGTCATCGTTTTTTTTTTTTTTTCATACTTTCCTATCATGGTTAAAAGGCAAAATATATTCTTTAAACTGATGGCAGTTAAGCTCCATCCACAAAGAAATTGAGTTCAAGTCCCGGGTCATGTTTTTTTTTTTTTTTTTTTCTCATACTTTTGGGATTTTGACGACAGGTCCCGGGTCATCGTTTTTTTTTTTTTTTCATACTTTCCTATCATGGTTAAAAGGCAAAATATATTCTTTAAACTGATGGCAGTTAAGCTCCATCCACAAAGAAATTGAGTTCAAGTCCCGGGTCATGTTTTTTTTTTTTTTTTTTTTTCATACTTTTGGGGTTTTGACGACAGGTCCCGGGTCATCGTTTTTTTTTTTTTTTCATACTTTCCTATCATGGTTAAAAGGCAAAATATATTCTTTAAACTGATGGCAGTTAAGCTCCATCCACAAAGAAATTGAGTTCAAGTCCCGGGTCATGTTTTTTTTCTTTTCTTTTTTTCTCATACTTTTGGGATTTTGACGACAGGTCCCGGGTCATCGTTTTTTTTTTTTTTCATACTTTCCTATCATGGTTAAAAGGCAAAAGATATTCTTTAAACTGATGGCAGTCAAGCTCCATCCACAAAGAAATTGAGTTCAAGTCCCGGGTCATGTTTTTTTTTGTTTTTTTTCTCATACTTTTGGGATTTTGACGACAGGTCCCGGGTCATCGTTTTTGTTTTTTTCATACTTTCCTATCATGGTTAAAAGGCAAAATATATTCTTTAAACTGATGGCAGTTAAGCTCCATCCACAAAGAAATTGAGTTCAAGTCCCGGGTCATGTTTTTTTTTTTTTTTTTTCTCATACTTTTGGGATTTTGACGACAGGTCCCGGGTCATCGTTTTTTTTTTTTTTTCATACTTTCCTATCATGGTTAAAAGGCAAAATATATTCTTTAAACAGATGGCAGTTAAGCTCCATCCACAAAGAAATTGAGTTCAAGTCCCGGGTCATGTTTTTTTTTTTTTTTTTTTCATACTTTTGGGATTTTGACGACAGGTCCCGGGTCATCGTTTTTTTTTTTTTTTCATACTTTCCTATCATGGTTAAAAGGCAAAATATATTCTTTAAACTGATGGCAGTTAAGCTCCATCCACAAAGAAATTGAGTTCAAGTCCCGGGTCATGTTTTTTTTTGTTTTTTTGTTTTCTCATACTTTTGGGATTTTGACGACAGGTCCCGGGTCATCGTTTTTTGTTTTTTTTTCATACTTTCCTATCATTGTTAAAAGGCAAAAGATATTCTTTAAACTGATGGCAGTTAAGCTCCATCCACAAAGAAATTGAGTTCAAGTCCCGGGTCATGTTTTTTTTTTTTTTTTTTTTTTCATACTTTTGGGATTTTGACGACAGGTCCCGGGTCATTGTTTTTTTTTTTTTTTTCATACTTTCCTATCATGGTTAAAAGGCAAAATATATTCTTTAAACTGATGGCAGTTAAGCTCCATCCACAAAGAAATTGAGTTCAAGTCCCGGGTCATGTTTTTTTTTTTTTTTCATACTTTTGGGATTTTGACGACAGGTCCCGGGTCATCGTTTTTTTTTTTTTTTCATACTTTCCTATCATGGTTAAAATGCAAAATATATTCTTTAAACTGATGGCAGTTAAGCTCCATCCACAAAGAAATTGAGTTCAAGTCCCGGGTCATGTTTTTTTTTTTTTTTTTTTTCATACTTTTGGGATTTTGACGACAGGTCCCGGGTCATCGTTTTTTTTTTTTTTTCATACTTTCCTATCATGGTTAAAAGGCAAAAGATATTCTTTAAACTGATGGCAGTCAAGCTCCATCCACAAAGAAATTGAGTTCAAGTCCCGGGTCATGTTTTTTTTTGTTTTTTCATACTTTTGGGATTTTGACGACAGGTCCCGGGTCATCGTTTTTTTTTTTTTTTTTTTTTTTCATACTTTCCTATCATGGTTAAAAGGCAAAATATATTCTTTAAACTGATGGCAGTTAAGCTCCATCCACAAAGAAATTGAGTTCAAGTCCCGGGTCATGTTTTTTTTTTTTTTTTTTTCTCATACTTTTGGGATTTTGACGACAGGTCCCGGGTCATTGTTTTTTTTTTTTTTTTCATACTTTCCTATCATGGTTAAAAGGCAAAATATATTCTTTAAACTGATGGCAGTTAAGCTCCATCCACAAAGAAATTGAGTTCAAGTCCCGGGTCATGTTTTTTTTTGTTTTTTTTCTCATACTTTTGGGATTTTGACGACAGGTCCCGGGTCATCGTTTTTTTTTTTTTTTTTTTTTTCATACTTTTGGGATTTTGACGACAGGTCCCGGGTCATCGTTTTTTTTTTTTTTTTTTTTTTTCTCATACTTTTGGGATTTTGACGACAGGTCCCGGGTCATCGTTTTTTTTTTTTTTTTTTTTTTTTTTTATACTTTCCTATCATGGTTCAAAGGCAAAATATATTCTTTAAACTGATGGCAGTTAAGCTCCATCCACAAAGAAATTGAGTTCAAGTCCCGGGTCATGTTTTTTTTTTTTTTTTTTCTCATACTTTTGGGATTTTGACGACAGGTCCCGGGTCATCGTTTTTTTTTTTTTTTCATACTTTCCTATCATGGTTAAAAGGCAAAATATATTCTTTAAACAGATGGCAGTTAAGCTCCATCCACAAAGAAATTGAGTTCAAGTCCCGGGTCATGTTTTTTTTTTTTTTTTTTTCATACTTTTGGGATTTTGACGACAGGTCCCGGGTCATCGTTTTTTTTTTTTTTTCATACTTTCCTATCATGGTTAAAAGGCAAAATATATTCTTTAAACTGATGGCAGTTAAGCTCCATCCACAAAGAAATTGAGTTCAAGTCCCGGGTCATGTTTTTTTTTGTTTTTTTGTTTTCTCATACTTTTGGGATTTTGACGACAGGTCCCGGGTCATCGTTTTTTGTTTTTTTTTCATACTTTCCTATCATTGTTAAAAGGCAAAAGATATTCTTTAAACTGATGGCAGTTAAGCTCCATCCACAAAGAAATTGAGTTCAAGTCCCGGGTCATGTTTTTTTTTTTTTTTTTTTTTTCATACTTTTGGGATTTTGACGACAGGTCCCGGGTCATTGTTTTTTTTTTTTTTTTCATACTTTCCTATCATGGTTAAAAGGCAAAATATATTCTTTAAACTGATGGCAGTTAAGCTCCATCCACAAAGAAATTGAGTTCAAGTCCCGGGTCATGTTTTTTTTTTTTTTTCATACTTTTGGGATTTTGACGACAGGTCCCGGGTCATCGTTTTTTTTTTTTTTTCATACTTTCCTATCATGGTTAAAATGCAAAATATATTCTTTAAACTGATGGCAGTTAAGCTCCATCCACAAAGAAATTGAGTTCAAGTCCCGGGTCATGTTTTTTTTTTTTTTTTTTTTCATACTTTTGGGATTTTGACGACAGGTCCCGGGTCATCGTTTTTTTTTTTTTTTCATACTTTCCTATCATGGTTAAAAGGCAAAAGATATTCTTTAAACTGATGGCAGTCAAGCTCCATCCACAAAGAAATTGAGTTCAAGTCCCGGGTCATGTTTTTTTTTGTTTTTTCATACTTTTGGGATTTTGACGACAGGTCCCGGGTCATCTTTTTTTTTTTTTTTTTTTTTTTTCATACTTTCCTATCATGGTTAAAAGGCAAAATATATTCTTTAAACTGATGGCAGTTAAGCTCCATCCACAAAGAAATTGAGTTCAAGTCCCGGGTCATGTTTTTTTTTGTTTTTTTGTTTTTTCATACTTTTGGGATTTTGACGACAGGTCCCGGGTCATCGTTTTTTTTTTTTTTTTCATACTTTCCTATCATTATTAAAAGGCAAAAGATATTCTTTAAACTGATGGCAGTTAAGCTCCATCCACAAAGAAATTGAGTTCAAGTCCCGGGTCATGTTTTTTTTTGTTTTTTTGTTTTTTCATACTTTTGGGATTTTGACGACAGGTCCCGGGTCATCGTTTTTTTTTTTTTTTTCATACTTTCCTATCATGGTTAAAATGCAAAATATATTCTTTAAACTGATGGCAGTTAAGCTCCATCCACAAAGAAATTGAGTTCAAGTCCCGGGTCATGTTTTTTTTTGTTTTTTTGTTTTTTCATACTTTTGGTATTTTGACGAAAGGTCCCGGGTCATCGTTTTTTTTTTTTTTTCATACTTTCCTATCATGGTTAAAAGGCAAAATATATTCTTTAAACTGATGGCAGTTAAGCTCCATCCACAAAGAAATTGAGTTCAAGTCCCGGGTCATGTTTTTTTTTTTTTTTTTTTTTTTTTTTCATACTTTTGGGGTTTTGACGACAGGTCCCGGGTCATCGTTTTTTTTTTTTTTTCATACTTTCCTATCATGGTTAAAAGGCAAAATATATTCTTTAAACTGATGGCAGTTAAGCTCCATCCACAAAGAAATTGAGTTCAAGTCCCGGGTCATGTTTTTTTTTGTTTTTTTGTTTTCTCATACTTTTGGGATTTTGACGACAGGTCCCGGGTCATCGTTTTTTTTTTTTTTTTCATACTTTCCTATCATTGTTAAAAGGCAAAAGATATTCTTTAAACTGATGGCAGTTAAGCTCCATCCACAAAGAAATTGAGTTCAAGTCCCGGGTCATGTTTTTTTTTTTTTTTTTTTTCTCATACTTTTGGGATTTTGACGACAGGTCCCGGGTCATTGTTTTTTTTTTTTTTTTTTCATACTTTCCTATCATGGTTAAAAGGCAAAATATATTCTTTAAACTGATGGCAGTTAAGCTCCATCCACAAAGAAATTGAGTTCAAGTCCCGGGTCATGTTTTTTTTTGTTTTTTTTTTCATACTTTTGGGATTTTGACGACAGGTCCCGGGTCATCGTTTTTTTTTTTTTTTCATACTTTCCTATCATGGTTAAAATGCAAAATATATTCTTTAAACTGATGGCAGTTAAGCTCCATCCACAAAGAAATTGAGTTCAAGTCCCGGGTCATGTTTTTTTTTTTTTTTTTTCTCATACTTTTGGGGTTTTGACGACAGGTCCCGGGTCATCGTTTTTTTTTTTTTTTCATACTTTCCTATCATGGTTAAAAGGCAAAATATATTCTTTAAACTGATGGCAGTTAAGCTCCATCCACAAAGAAATTGAGTTTAAGTCCCGGGTCATGTTTTTATTTTTTTTTTTTTTCTCATACTTTTGGGATTTTGACGACAGGTCCCGGGTCATCGTTTTTTTTTTTTTTCATACTTTCCTATCATGGTTAAAAGGCAAAATATATTCTTTAAACTGATGGCAGTCAAGCTCCATCCACAAAGAAATTGAGTTCAAGTCCCGGGTCATGTTTTTTTTTTTTTTTTTTTTTTTCATACTTTCCTATCATGGTTAAAAGGCAAAATATATTCTTTAAACTGATGGCAGTTAAGCTCCATCCACAAAGAAATTGAGTTCAAGTCCCGGGTCATGTTTTTTTTTTTTTTTTTTTTCATACTTTTGGGATTTTGACGACAGGTCCCGGGTCATCGTTTTTTTCTGTTTTTTTTTTTCATACTTTTGGGATTTTGACGACAGGTCCCGGGTCATCGTTTGTTTTTTTTTTGTTTTTTTTCATACTTTCCTATCATGGTTAAAAGGCAAAATATATTCTTTAAACTGATGGCAGTTAAGCTCCATCCACAAAGAAATTGAGTTCAAGTCCCGGGTCATGTTTTTTTTTGTTTTTTTGTTTTCTCATACTTTTGGGATTTTGACGACAGGTCCCGGGTCATCGTTTTTTTTTTTTTTTTTCATACTTTCCTATCATGGTTAAAAGGCAAAATATATTCTTTAAACAGATGGCAGTTAAGCTCCATCCACAAAGAAATTGAGTTCAAGTCCCGGGTCATGTTTTTTTTTTTTTTTTTTTTCATACTTTTGGGATTTTGACGACAGGTCCCGGGTCATCGTTTTTTTTTTTTTTTCATACTTTCCTATCATGGTTAAAAGGCAAAATATATTCTTTAAACTGATGGCAGTTAAGCTCCATCCACAAAGAAATTGAGTTCAAGTCCCGGGTCATGTTTTTTTTTGTTTTTTTGTTTTCTCATACTTTTGGGATTTTGACGACAGGTCCCGGGTCATCGTTTTTTGTTTTTTTTTCATACTTTCCTATCATTGTTAAAAGGCAAAAGATATTCTTTAAACTGATGGCAGTTAAGCTCCATCCACAAAGAAATTGAGTTCAAGTCCCGGGTCATGTTTTTTTTTTTTTTTTTTTTCTCATACTTTTGGGATTTTGACGACAGGTCCCGGGTCATTTTTTTTTTTTTTTTTTTTATACTTTCCTATCATGGTTAAAAGGCAAAATATATTCTTTAAACTGATGGCAGTTAAGCTCCATCCACAAAGAAATTGAGTTCAAGTCCCGGGTCATGTTTTTTTTTTTTTTTCATACTTTTGGGATTTTGACGACAGGTCCCGGGTCATCGTTTTTTTTTTTTTTTCATACTTTCCTATCATGGTTAAAATGCAAAATATATTCTTTAAACTGATGGCAGTTAAGCTCCATCCACAAAGAAATTGAGTTCAAGTCCCGGGTCATGTTTTATTTTTTATTTTTTTTCATACTTTTGGGATTTTGACGACAGGTCCCGGGTCATCGTTTTTTTTTTTTTTTCATACTTTCCTATCATGGTTAAAAGGCAAAATATATTCTTTAAACTGATGGCAGTTAAGCTCCATCCACAAAGAAATTGAGTTCAAGTCCCGGGTCATGTTTTTTTTTTTTTTTTTTTCTCATACTTTTGGGATTTTGACGACAGGTCCCGGGTCATCGTTTTTTTTTTTTTTTCATACTTTCCTATCATGGTTAAAAGGCAAAATATATTCTTTAAACTGATGGCAGTTAAGCTCCATCCACAAAGAAATTGAGTTCAAGTCCCGGGTCATGTTTTTTTTTTTTTTTTTTTTTCATACTTTTGGGGTTTTGACGACAGGTCCCGGGTCATCGTTTTTTTTTTTTTTTCATACTTTCCTATCATGGTTAAAAGGCAAAATATATTCTTTAAACTGATGGCAGTTAAGCTCCATCCACAAAGAAATTGAGTTCAAGTCCCGGGTCATGTTTTTTTTCTTTTCTTTTTTTCTCATACTTTTGGGATTTTGACGACAGGTCCCGGGTCATCGTTTTTTTTTTTTTTCATACTTTCCTATCATGGTTAAAAGGCAAAAGATATTCTTTAAACTGATGGCAGTCAAGCTCCATCCACAAAGAAATTGAGTTCAAGTCCCGGGTCATGTTTTTTTTTGTTTTTTTTCTCATACTTTTGGGATTTTGACGACAGGTCCCGGGTCATCGTTTTTGTTTTTTTCATACTTTCCTATCATGGTTAAAAGGCAAAATATATTCTTTAAACTGATGGCAGTTAAGCTCCATCCACAAAGAAATTGAGTTCAAGTCCCGGGTCATGTTTTTTTTTTTTTTTTTTCTCATACTTTTGGGATTTTGACGACAGGTCCCGGGTCATCGTTTTTTTTTTTTTTTCATACTTTCCTATCATGGTTAAAAGGCAAAATATATTCTTTAAACAGATGGCAGTTAAGCTCCATCCACAAAGAAATTGAGTTCAAGTCCCGGGTCATGTTTTTTTTTTTTTTTTTTTCATACTTTTGGGATTTTGACGACAGGTCCCGGGTCATCGTTTTTTTTTTTTTTTCATACTTTCCTATCATGGTTAAAAGGCAAAATATATTCTTTAAACTGATGGCAGTTAAGCTCCATCCACAAAGAAATTGAGTTCAAGTCCCGGGTCATGTTTTTTTTTGTTTTTTTGTTTTCTCATACTTTTGGGATTTTGACGACAGGTCCCGGGTCATCGTTTTTTGTTTTTTTTTCATACTTTCCTATCATTGTTAAAAGGCAAAAGATATTCTTTAAACTGATGGCAGTTAAGCTCCATCCACAAAGAAATTGAGTTCAAGTCCCGGGTCATGTTTTTTTTTTTTTTTTTTTTCTCATACTTTTGGGATTTTGACGACAGGTCCCGGGTCATTGTTTTTTTTTTTTTTTTCATACTTTCCTATCATGGTTAAAAGGCAAAATATATTCTTTAAACTGATGGCAGTTAAGCTCCATCCACAAAGAAATTGAGTTCAAGTCCCGGGTCATGTTTTTTTTTTTTTTTCATACTTTTGGGATTTTGACGACAGGTCCCGGGTCATCGTTTTTTTTTTTTTTTCATACTTTCCTATCATGGTTAAAATGCAAAATATATTCTTTAAACTGATGGCAGTTAAGCTCCATCCACAAAGAAATTGAGTTCAAGTCCCGGGTCATGTTTTATTTTTTATTTTTTTTCATACTTTTGGGATTTTGACGACAGGTCCCGGGTCATTGTTTTTTTTTTTTTTTCATACTTTCCTATCATGGTTAAAAGGCAAAATATATTCTTTAAACTGATGGCAGTTAAGCTCCATCCACAAAGAAATTGAGTTCAAGTCCCGGGTCATGTTTTTTTTTTTTTTTTTTTCTCATACTTTTGGGATTTTGACGACAGGTCCCGGGTCATCGTTTTTTTTTTTTTTTCATACTTTCCTATCATGGTTAAAAGGCAAAATATATTCTTTAAACTGATGGCAGTTAAGCTCCATCCACAAAGAAATTGAGTTCAAGTCCCGGGTCATGTTTTTTTTTTTTTTTTTTTTTCATACTTTTGGGGTTTTGACGACAGGTCCCGGGTCATCGTTTTTTTTTTTTTTTCATACTTTCCTATCATGGTTAAAAGGCAAAATATATTCTTTAAACTGATGGCAGTTAAGCTCCATCCACAAAGAAATTGAGTTCAAGTCCCGGGTCATGTTTTTTTTCTTTTCTTTTTTTCTCATACTTTTGGGATTTTGACGACAGGTCCCGGGTCATCGTTTTTTTTTTTTTTCATACTTTCCTATCATGGTTAAAAGGCAAAAGATATTCTTTAAACTGATGGCAGTCAAGCTCCATCCACAAAGAAATTGAGTTCAAGTCCCGGGTCATGTTTTTTTTTGTTTTTTTTCTCATACTTTTGGGATTTTGACGACAGGTCCCGGGTCATCGTTTTTGTTTTTTTCATACTTTCCTATCATGGTTAAAAGGCAAAATATATTCTTTAAACTGATGGCAGTTAAGCTCCATCCACAAAGAAATTGAGTTCAAGTCCCGGGTCATGTTTTTTTTTGTTTTTTTGTTTTCTCATACTTTTGGGATTTTGACGACAGGTCCCGGGTCATCGTTTTTTTTTTTTTTTTCATACTTTCCTATCATTGTTAAAAGGCAAAAGATATTCTTTAAACTGATGGCAGTTAAGCTCCATCCACAAAGAAATTGAGTTCAAGTCCCGGGTCATGTTTTTTTTTGTCTTTTTGTTTTTTCATACTTTTGGGATTTTGACGACAGGTCCCGGGTCATCGTTTTTTTTTTTTTTTTTTTTTTCATACTTTCCTATCATGGTTAAAAGGCAAAATATATTCTTTAAACTGATGGCAGTTAAGCTCCATCCACAAAGAAATTGAGTTCAAGTCCCGGGTCATGTTTTTTTTTGTTTTTTTGTTTTTTCATACTTTTGGGATTTTGACGACAGGTCCCGGGTCATCGTTTTTTTTTTTTTTTTTCATACTTTCCTATCATGGTTAAAATGCAAAATATATTCTTTAAACTGATGGCAGTTAAGCTCCATCCACAAAGAAATTGAGTTCAAGTCCCGGGTCATGTTTTTTTTTGTTTTTTTGTTTTTTCATACTTTTGGGATTTTGACGACAGGTCCCGGGTCATCGTTTTTTTTTTTTTTTTCATACTTTCCTATCATGGTTAAAAGGCAAAATATATTCTTTAAACTGATGGCAGTTAAGCTCCATCCACAAAGAAATTGAGTTTAAGTCCCGGGTCATGTTTTTATTTTATTTTTTTTTCTCATACTTTTGGGATTTTGACGACAGGTCCCGGGTCATCGTTTTTTTTTTTTCTCATACTTTCCTATCATGGTTAAAAGGCAAAATATATTCTTTAAACTGATGGCAGTCAAGCTCCATCCACAAAGAAATTGAGTTCAAGTCCCGGGTCATGTTTTTTTTTTGTTTTTTTTTCTCATACTTTTGGGATTTTGACGACAGGTCCCGGGTCATCGTTTTTTTTTTTTTGTTTTTTTTTCATACTTTCCTATCATGGTTAAAAGGCAAAATATATTCTTTAAACTGATGGCAGTTAAGCTCCATCCACAAAGAAATTGAGTTCAAGTCCCGGGTCATGTTTTTTTTTTTGTTTTTTTTCATACTTTTGGGATTTTGACGACAGGTCCCGGGTCATCGTTTTTTTTTTTTTTTTTTTTTTTTATACTTTTGGGATTTTGACGACAGGTCCCGGGTCATCGTTTTTTTTTTTTTTTTTTTTCTCATACTTTTGGGATTTTGACGACAGGTCCCGGGTCATCGTTTTTTTTTTTTTTTTTCTCATACTTTTGGGATTTTGACGACAGGTCCCGGGTCATCGTTTTTTTTTTTTTTTTTTTTTTTTCATACTTTCCTATCATGGTTAAAAGGCAAAATATATTCTTTAAACTGATGGCAGTTAAGCTCCATCCACAAAGAAATTGAGTTCAAGTCCCGGGTCATGTTTTTTTTTTGTTTTTTCATACTTTTGGGATTTTGACGACAGGTCCCGGGTCATCGTTTTTTTTTTTTTTTTTTTTTTTTCATACTTTCCTATCATGGTTAAAAGGCAAAATATATTCTTTAAACTGATGGCAGTTAAGCTCCATCCACAAAGAAATTGAGTTCAAGTCCCGGGTCATGTTTTTTTTTGTTTTTTTGTTTTCTCATACTTTTGGGATTTTGACGACAGGTCCCGGGTCATCGTTTTTTGTTTTTTTTTCATACTTTCCTATCATTGTTAAAAGGCAAAAGATATTCTTTAAACTGATGGCAGTTAAGCTCCATCCACAAAGAAATTGAGTTCAAGTCCCGGGTCATGTTTTTTTTTGTCTTTTTGTTTTTTCATACTTTTGGGATTTTGACGACAGGTCCAGGGTCATCGTTTTTTTTTTTTTTTCATACTTTCCTATCATGGTTAAAAGGCAAAATATATTCTTTAAACTGATGGCAGTTAAGCTCCATCCACAAAGAAATTGAGTTTAAGTCCCGGGTCATGTTTTTATTTTATTTTTTTTTCTCATACTTTTGGGATTTTGACGACAGGTCCCGGGTCATCGTTTTTTTTTTTTTTCATACTTTCCTATCATGGTTAAAAGGCAAAATATATTCTTTAAACTGATGGCAGTCAAGCTCCATCCACAAAGAAATTGAGTTCAAGTCCCGGGTCATGTTTTTTTTTTTTTTTTTTTCTCATACTTTTGGGATTTTGACGACAGGTCCCGGGTCATCGTTTTTTTTTTTTTTTTTTTTTTTTCATACTTTCCTATCATGGTTCAAAGGCAAAATATATTCTTTAAACTGATGGCAGTTAAGCTCCATCCACAAAGAAATTGAGTTCAAGTCCCGGGTCATCGTTTTTGTTTTTGTTTTTTTTTTTCATACTTTTGGGATTTTGACGACAGGTCCCGGGTCATCGTTTTTTTTTGTTTTTTGTTTTTTGTTTTTTGTTTTTTCTCATACTTTTGGGATTTTGACGACAGGTCCCGGGTCATCGTTTTTTTTTTTGTTTTTTGTTTTCATACTTTTGGGATTTTGACGACAGGTCCCGGGTCATCGTTTTTTTTTTTTTTTTTTTTTCTCATACTTTTGGGATTTTGACGACAGGTCCCGGGTCATCGTTTTTTTTTTTTTTTTTTTTTTTCATACTTTCCTATCATGGTTAAAAGGCAAAATATATTCTTTAAACTGATGGCAGTTAAGCTCCATCCACAAAGAAATTGAGTTCAAGTCCCGGGTCATGTTTTTTTTTTTTTTTTTTCTCATACTTTTGGGATTTTGGCGACAGGTCCCGGGTCATCGTTTTTTTTTTTTTTTTTTTTTTTTTTTATACTTTCCTATCATGGTTAAAAGGCAAAATATATTCTTTAAACTGATGGCAGTTAAGCTCCATCCACAAAGAAATTGAGTTCAAGTCCCGGGTCATGTTTTTTTTTTTTTTTTTTCTCATACTTTTGGGATTTTGACGACAGGTCCCGGGTCATCGTTTTTTTTTTTTTTTCATACTTTCCTATCATGGTTAAAAGGCAAAATATATTCTTTAAACTGATGGCAGTTAAGCTCCATCCACAAAGAAATTGAGTTCAAGTCCCGGGTCATGTTTTTTTTTGTTTTTTTGTTTTCTCATACTTTTGGGATTTTGACGACAGGTCCCGGGTCATCGTTTTTTTTTTTTTTTCATACTTTCCTATCATGGTTAAAAGGCAAAATATATTCTTTAAACTGATGGCAGTTAAGCTCCATCCACAAAGAAATTGAGTTCAAGTCCCGGGTCATGTTTTTTTTTGTTTTTTTGTTTTCTCATACTTTTTGGATTTTGACGACAGGTCCCGGGTCATCGTTTTTTTTTTTTTTTTTCATACTTTCCTATCATTGTTAAAAGGCAAAAGATATTCTTTAAACTGATGGCAGTTAAGCTCCATCCACAAAGAAATTGAGTTCAAGTCCCGGGTCATGTTTTTATTTTTATTTTTTTTCTCATACTTTTGGGATTTTGACGACAGGTCCCGGGTCATCGTTTTTTTTTTTTTTTTTTTTTTTTTTTCATACTTTCCTATCATGGTTAAAAGGCAAAATATATTCTTTAAACTGATGGCAGTTAAGCTCCATCCACAAAGAAATTGAGTTCAAGTCCCGGGTCATGTTTTTTTTTGTTTTTTGTTTTTTTCATACTTTTGGGATTTTGACGACAGGTCCTGGGTCATCGGTTTTTTTTTTTTTTTTTTTTTTCATACTTTCCTATCATGGTTAAAAGGCAAAATATATTCTTTAAACTGATGGCAGTTAAGCTCCATCCACAAAGAAATTGAGTTCAAGTCCCGGGTCATGTTTTTTTTTTTTTTTTTTTTTCATACTTTTGGGATTTTGACGACAGGTCCCGGGTCATCGTTTTTTTTTTTTTTCATACTTTCCTATCATGGTTAAAAGGCAAAAGATATTCTTTAAACTGATGGCAGTCAAGCTCCATCCACAAAGAAATTGAGTTCAAGTCCCGGGTCATGTTTTTTTTTGTTTTTTCATACTTTTGGGATTTTGACGACAGGTCCCGGGTCATCGTTTTTTTTTTCGTTTTTTGTTTTTCATACTTTCCTATCATGGTTAAAAGGCAAAATATATTCTTTAAACTGATGGCAGTTAAGCTCCATCCACAAAGAAATTGAGTTCAAGTCCCGGGTCATGTTTTTTTTTGTTTTTTTGTTTTCTCATACTTTTGGGATTTTGACGACAGGTCCCGGGTCATCGTTTTTTGTTTTTTTTTCATACTTTCCTATCATGGTTAAAAGGCAAAAGATATTCTTTAAACTGATGGCAGTTAAGCTCCATCCACAAAGAAATTGAGTTCAAGTCCCGGGTCATGTTTTTTTTTGTTTTTTTGTTTTTTCATACTTTTGGGATTTTGACGACAGGTCCCGGGTCATCGTTTTTTTTTTTTTTTTCATACTTTCCTATCATGGTTAAAATGCAAAATATATTCTTTAAACTGATGGCAGTTAAGCTCCATCCACAAAGAAATTGAGTTCAAGTCCCGGGTCATGTTTTTTTTTGTTTTTTTGTTTTTTCATACTTTTGGTATTTTGACGACAGGTCCCGGGTCATCGTTTTTTTTTTTTTTTCATACTTTCCTATCATGGTTAAAAGGCAAAATATATTCTTTAAACTGATGGCAGTTAAGCTCCATCCACAAAGAAATTGAGTTCAAGTCCCGGGTCATGTTTTTTTTTGTTTTTTTGTTTTTTCATACTTTTGGGATTTTGACGACAGGTCCCGGGTCATCGTTTTTTTTTTTTTTTCATACTTTCCTATCATGGTTAAAATGCAAAATATATTCTTTAAACTGATGGCAGTTAAGCTCCATCCACAAAGAAATTGAGTTCAAGTCCCGGGTCATGTTTTTTTTTGTTTTTTTGTTTTTTCATACTTTTGGGATTTTGACGACAGGTCCCGGGTCATCGTTTTTTTTTTTTTTTTCATACTTTCCTATCATGGTTAAAAGGCAAAATATATTCTTTAAACTGATGGCAGTAAAGCTCCATCCACAAAGAAATTGAGTTTAAGTCCCGGGTCATGTTTTTTTTTTTTTTTTTTTTCTCATACTTTTGGGATTTTGACGACAGGTCCCGGGTCATCGTTTTTTTTTTTTTTCATACTTTCCTATCATGGTTAAAAGGCAAAATATATTCTTTAAACTGATGGCAGTCAAGCTCCATCCACAAAGAAATTGAGTTCAAGTCCCGGGTCATGTTTTTTTTTCTCATACTTTTGGGATTTTGACGACAGGTCCCGGGTCATCGTTTTTTTTTTTTTTTTTTTTTTTCATACTTTCCTATCATGGTTAAAAGGCAAAATATATTCTTTAAACTGATGGCAGTTAAGCTCCATCCACAAAGAAATTGAGTTCAAGTTCCGGGTCATGTTTTTTTTTTTTTTTTTTTTCATACTTTTGGGATTTTGACGACAGGTCCCGGGTCATCGTTTTTTTTTTTTTTTTTTTTCTCATACTTTTGGGATTTTGACGACAGGTCCCGGGTCATCGTTTTTTTTTTTTTTTTTTTTTTTTCTCATACTTTTGGGATTCTGACGACAGGTCCCGGGTCATCGTTTTTTTGTTTTGTTTTTTTTTTCATACTTTCCTATCATGGTTAAAAGGCAAAATATATTATTTAAACTGATGGCAGTTAAGCTCCATCCACAAAGAAATTGAGTTCAAGTCCCGGGTCATGTTTTTTTTTTTTTTTTTTTTCTCATACTTTTGGGATTTTGACGACAGGTCCCGGGTCATCAAATTTTTTTTTTTTTCATACTTTCCTATCATGGTTAAAAGGCAAAATATATTCTTTAAACTAATGGCAGTTAAGCTCCATCCACAAAGAAATTGAGTTCAAGTCCCGGGTCATGTTTTTTTTTTTTTTTTTTTTTCATACTTTTGGGGTTTTGACGACAGGTCCCGGGTCATTGTTTTTTTTTTTTTTTTCATACTTTCCTATCATGGTTAAAAGGCAAAATATATTCTTTAAACTGATGGCAGTTAAGCTCCATCCACAAAGAAATTGAGTTCAAGTCCCGGGTCATGTTTTTTTTTTTTTTTCATACTTTTGGGATTTTGACGACAGGTCCCGGGTCATCGTTTTTTTTTTTTTTTCATACTTTCCTATCATGGTTAAAATGCAAAATATATTCTTTAAACTGATGGCAGTTAAGCTCCATCCACAAAGAAATTGAGTTCAAGTCCCGGGTCATGTTTTATTTTTTATTTTTTTTCATACTTTTGGGATTTTGACGACAGGTCCCGGGTCATCGTTTTTTTTTTTTTTTCATACTTTCCTATCATGGTTAAAAGGCAAAATATATTCTTTAAACTGATGGCAGTTAAGCTCCATCCACAAAGAAATTGAGTTCAAGTCCCGGGTCATGTTTTTTTTTTTTTTTTTTTCTCATACTTTTGGGATTTTGACGACAGGTCCCGGGTCATCGTTTTTTTTTTTTTTTCATACTTTCCTATCATGGTTAAAAGGCAAAATATATTCTTTAAACTGATGGCAGTTAAGCTCCATCCACAAAGAAATTGAGTTCAAGTCCCGGGTCATGTTTTTTTTTTTTTTTTTTTTTCATACTTTTGGGGTTTTGACGACAGGTCCCGGGTCATCGTTTTTTTTTTTTTTTCATACTTTCCTATCATGGTTAAAAGGCAAAATATATTCTTTAAACTGATGGCAGTTAAGCTCCATCCACAAAGAAATTGAGTTCAAGTCCCGGGTCATGTTTTTTTTCTTTTCTTTTTTTCTCATACTTTTGGGATTTTGACGACAGGTCCCGGGTCATCGTTTTTTTTTTTTTTCATACTTTCCTATCATGGTTAAAAGGCAAAAGATATTCTTTAAACTGATGGCAGTCAAGCTCCATCCACAAAGAAATTGAGTTCAAGTCCCGGGTCATGTTTTTTTTTGTTTTTTTTCTCATACTTTTGGGATTTTGACGACAGGTCCCGGGTCATCGTTTTTGTTTTTTTCATACTTTCCTATCATGGTTAAAAGGCAAAATATATTCTTTAAACTGATGGCAGTTAAGCTCCATCCACAAAGAAATTGAGTTCAAGTCCCGGGTCATGTTTTTTTTTGTTTTTTTGTTTTCTCATACTTTTGGGATTTTGACGACAGGTCCCGGGTCATCGTTTTTTTTTTTTTTTTCATACTTTCCTATCATTGTTAAAAGGCAAAAGATATTCTTTAAACTGATGGCAGTTAAGCTCCATCCACAAAGAAATTGAGTTCAAGTCCCGGGTCATGTTTTTTTTTGTCTTTTTGTTTTTTCATACTTTTGGGATTTTGACGACAGGTCCCGGGTCATCGTTTTTTTTTTTTTTTTTTTTTTCATACTTTCCTATCATGGTTAAAAGGCAAAATATATTCTTTAAACTGATGGCAGTTAAGCTCCATCCACAAAGAAATTGAGTTCAAGTCCCGGGTCATGTTTTTTTTTGTTTTTTTGTTTTTTCATACTTTTGGGATTTTGACGACAGGTCCCGGGTCATCGTTTTTTTTTTTTTTTTTCATACTTTCCTATCATGGTTAAAATGCAAAATATATTCTTTAAACTGATGGCAGTTAAGCTCCATCCACAAAGAAATTGAGTTCAAGTCCCGGGTCATGTTTTTTTTTGTTTTTTTGTTTTTTCATACTTTTGGGATTTTGACGACAGGTCCCGGGTCATCGTTTTTTTTTTTTTTTTTCATACTTTCCTATCATGGTTAAAATGCAAAATATATTCTTTAAACTGATGGCAGTTAAGCTCCATCCACAAAGAAATTGAGTTCAAGTCCCGGGTCATGTTTTTTTTTGTTTTTTTGTTTTTTCATACTTTTGGGATTTTGACGACAGGTCCCGGGTCATCGTTTTTTTTTTTTTTTTCATACTTTCCTATCATGGTTAAAAGGCAAAATATATTCTTTAAACTGATGGCAGTTAAGCTCCATCCACAAAGAAATTGAGTTTAAGTCCCGGGTCATGTTTTTATTTTATTTTTTTTTCTCATACTTTTGGGATTTTGACGACAGGTCCCGGGTCATCGTTTTTTTTTTTTCTCATACTTTCCTATCATGGTTAAAAGGCAAAATATATTCTTTAAACTGATGGCAGTCAAGCTCCATCCACAAAGAAATTGAGTTCAAGTCCCGGGTCATGTTTTTTTTTTGTTTTTTTTTCTCATACTTTTGGGATTTTGACGACAGGTCCCGGGTCATCGTTTTTTTTTTTTTTTTTTTTTTTCATACTTTCCTATCATGGTTAAAAGGCAAAATATATTCTTTAAACTGATGGCAGTTAAGCTCCATCCACAAAGAAATTGAGTTCAAGTCCCGGGTCATGTTTTTTTTTTTTGTTTTTTTTCATACTTTTGGGATTTTGACGACAGGTCCCGGGTCATCGTTTTTTTTTTTTTTTTTTTTTTTTATACTTTTGGGATTTTGACGACAGGTCCCGGGTCATCGTTTTTTTTTTTTTTTTTTTTCTCATACTTTTGGGATTTTGACGACAGGTCCCGGGTCATCGTTTTTTTTTTTTTTTTCTCATACTTTTGGGATTTTGACGACAGGTCCCGGGTCATCGTTTTTTTTTTTTTTTTTTTTTTTCATACTTTCCTATCATGGTTAAAAGGCAAAATATATTCTTTAAACTGATGGCAGTTAAGCTCCATCCACAAAGAAATTGAGTTCAAGTCCCGGGTCATGTTTTTTTTTTGTTTTTTCATACTTTTGGGATTTTGACGACAGGTCCCGGGTCATCGTTTTTTTTTTTTTTTTTTTTTTTTATACTTTTGGGATTTTGACGACAGGTCCCGGGTCATCGTTTTTTTTTTTTTTTTTTTTCTCATACTTTTGGGATTTTGACGACAGGTCCCGGGTCATCGTTTTTTTTTTTTTTTTCTCATACTTTTGGGATTTTGACGACAGGTCCCGGGTCATCGTTTTTTTTTTTTTTTTTTTTTTTCATACTTTCCTATCATGGTTAAAAGGCAAAATATATTCTTTAAACTGATGGCAGTTAAGCTCCATCCACAAAGAAATTGAGTTCAAGTCCCGGGTCATGTTTTTTTTCTTTTCTTTTTTTCTCATACTTTTGGGATTTTGACGACAGGTCCCGGGTCATCGTTTTTTTTTTTTTTCATACTTTCCTATCATGGTTAAAAGGCAAAAGATATTCTTTAAACTGATGGCAGTCAAGCTCCATCCACAAAGAAATTGAGTTCAAGTCCCGGGTCATGTTTTTTTTTGTTTTTTTTCTCATACTTTTGGGATTTTGACGACAGGTCCCGGGTCATCGTTTTTGTTTTTTTCATACTTTCCTATCATGGTTAAAAGGCAAAATATATTCTTTAAACTGATGGCAGTTAAGCTCCATCCACAAAGAAATTGAGTTCAAGTCCCGGGTCATGTTTTTTTTTGTTTTTTTGTTTTCTCATACTTTTGGGATTTTGACGACAGGTCCCGGGTCATCGTTTTTTTTTTTTTTTTCATACTTTCCTATCATTGTTAAAAGGCAAAAGATATTCTTTAAACTGATGGCAGTTAAGCTCCATCCACAAAGAAATTGAGTTCAAGTCCCGGGTCATGTTTTTTTTTGTCTTTTTGTTTTTTCATACTTTTGGGATTTTGACGACAGGTCCCGGGTCATCGTTTTTTTTTTTTTTTTTTTTTTCATACTTTCCTATCATGGTTAAAAGGCAAAATATATTCTTTAAACTGATGGCAGTTAAGCTCCATCCACAAAGAAATTGAGTTCAAGTCCCGGGTCATGTTTTTTTTTGTTTTTTTGTTTTTTCATACTTTTGGGATTTTGACGACAGGTCCCGGGTCATCGTTTTTTTTTTTTTTTTTCATACTTTCCTATCATGGTTAAAATGCAAAATATATTCTTTAAACTGATGGCAGTTAAGCTCCATCCACAAAGAAATTGAGTTCAAGTCCCGGGTCATGTTTTTTTTTGTTTTTTTGTTTTTTCATACTTTTGGGATTTTGACGACAGGTCCCGGGTCATCGTTTTTTTTTTTTTTTTTCATACTTTCCTATCATGGTTAAAATGCAAAATATATTCTTTAAACTGATGGCAGTTAAGCTCCATCCACAAAGAAATTGAGTTCAAGTCCCGGGTCATGTTTTTTTTTGTTTTTTTGTTTTTTCATACTTTTGGGATTTTGACGACAGGTCCCGGGTCATCGTTTTTTTTTTTTTTTTCATACTTTCCTATCATGGTTAAAAGGCAAAATATATTCTTTAAACTGATGGCAGTCAAGCTCCATCCACAAAGAAATTGAGTTCAAGTCCCGGGTCATGTTTTTTTTTGTTTTTTTTCTCATACTTTTGGGATTTTGACGACAGGTCCCGGGTCATCGTTTTTGTTTTTTTCATACTTTCCTATCATGGTTAAAAGGCAAAATATATTCTTTAAACTGATGGCAGTTAAGCTCCATCCACAAAGAAATTGAGTTCAAGTCCCGGGTCATGTTTTTTTTTGTTTTTTTGTTTTCTCATACTTTTGGGATTTTGACGACAGGTCCCGGGTCATCGTTTTTTTTTTTTTTTTCATACTTTCCTATCATTGTTAAAAGGCAAAAGATATTCTTTAAACTGATGGCAGTTAAGCTCCATCCACAAAGAAATTGAGTTCAAGTCCCGGGTCATGTTTTTTTTTGTCTTTTTGTTTTTTCATACTTTTGGGATTTTGACGACAGGTCCCGGGTCATCGTTTTTTTTTTTTTTTTTTTTTTCATACTTTCCTATCATGGTTAAAAGGCAAAATATATTCTTTAAACTGATGGCAGTTAAGCTCCATCCACAAAGAAATTGAGTTCAAGTCCCGGGTCATGTTTTTTTTTGTTTTTTTGTTTTTTCATACTTTTGGGATTTTGACGACAGGTCCCGGGTCATCGTTTTTTTTTTTTTTTTTCATACTTTCCTATCATGGTTAAAATGCAAAATATATTCTTTAAACTGATGGCAGTTAAGCTCCATCCACAAAGAAATTGAGTTCAAGTCCCGGGTCATGTTTTTTTTTGTTTTTTTGTTTTCTCATACTTTTGGGATTTTGACGACAGGTCCCGGGTCATCGTTTTTTTTTTTTTTTTCATACTTTCCTATCATTGTTAAAAGGCAAAAGATATTCTTTAAACTGATGGCAGTTAAGCTCCATCCACAAAGAAATTGAGTTCAAGTCCCGGGTCATGTTTTTTTTTGTCTTTTTGTTTTTTCATACTTTTGGGATTTTGACGACAGGTCCCGGGTCATCGTTTTTTTTTTTTTTTTTTTTTTCATACTTTCCTATCATGGTTAAAAGGCAAAATATATTCTTTAAACTGATGGCAGTTAAGCTCCATCCACAAAGAAATTGAGTTCAAGTCCCGGGTCATGTTTTTTTTTGTTTTTTTGTTTTTTCATACTTTTGGGATTTTGACGACAGGTCCCGGGTCATCGTTTTTTTTTTTTTTTTTCATACTTTCCTATCATGGTTAAAATGCAAAATATATTCTTTAAACTGATGGCAGTTAAGCTCCATCCACAAAGAAATTGAGTTCAAGTCCCGGGTCATGTTTTTTTTTGTTTTTTTGTTTTTTCATACTTTTGGGATTTTGACGACAGGTCCCGGGTCATCGTTTTTTTTTTTTTTTTCATACTTTCCTATCATGGTTAAAAGGCAAAATATATTCTTTAAACTGATGGCAGTTAAGCTCCATCCACAAAGAAATTGAGTTTAAGTCCCGGGTCATGTTTTTATTTTTTTTTTTTTTCTCATACTTTTGGGATTTTGACGACAGGTCCCGGGTCATCGTTTTTTTTTTTTCTCATACTTTCCTATCATGGTTAAAAGGCAAAATATATTCTTTAAACTGATGGCAGTCAAGCTCCATCCACAAAGAAATTGAGTTCAAGTCCCGGGTCATGTTTTTTTTTTGTTTTTTTTTCTCATACTTTTGGGATTTTGACGACAGGTCCCGGGTCATCGTTTTTTTTTTTTTTTTTTTTTTTCATACTTTCCTATCATGGTTAAAAGGCAAAATATATTCTTTAAACTGATGGCAGTTAAGCTCCATCCACAAAGAAATTGAGTTCAAGTCCCGGGTCATGTTTTTTTTTTTGTTTTTTTTCATACTTTTGGGATTTTGACGACAGGTCCCGGGTCATCGTTTTTTTTTTTTTTTTTTTTTTTTATACTTTTGGGATTTTGACGACAGGTCCCGGGTCATCGTTTTTTTTTTTTTTTTTTTTCTCATACTTTTGGGATTTTGACGACAGGTCCCGGGTCATCGTTTTTTTTTTTTTTTTCTCATACTTTTGGGATTTTGACGACAGGTCCCGGGTCATCGTTTTTTTTTTTTTTTTTTTTTTTCATACTTTCCTATCATGGTTAAAAGGCAAAATATATTCTTTAAACTGATGGCAGTTAAGCTCCATCCACAAAGAAATTGAGTTCAAGTCCCGGGTCATGTTTTTTTTTTGTTTTTTCATACTTTTGGGATTTTGACGACAGGTCCCGGGTCATCGTTTTTTTTTTTTTTTTTTTTTTTTCATACTTTCCTATCATGGTTAAAAGGCAAAATATATTCTTTAAACTGATGGCAGTTAAGCTCCATCCACAAAGAAATTGAGTTCAAGTCCCGGGTCATGTTTTTTTTTGTTTTTTTGTTTTCTCATACTTTTGGGATTTTGACGACAGGTCCCGGGTCATCGTTTTTTGTTTTTTTTTCATACTTTCCTATCATTGTTAAAAGGCAAAAGATATTCTTTAAACTGATGGCAGTTAAGCTCCATCCACAAAGAAATTGAGTTCAAGTCCCGGGTCATGTTTTTTTTTGTCTTTTTGTTTTTTCATACTTTTGGGATTTTGACGACAGGTCCAGGGTCATCGTTTTTTTTTTTTTTTCATACTTTCCTATCATGGTTAAAAGGCAAAATATATTCTTTAAACTGATGGCAGTTAAGCTCCATCCACAAAGAAATTGAGTTTAAGTCCCGGGTCATGTTTTTATTTTATTTTTTTTTCTCATACTTTTGGGATTTTGACGACAGGTCCCGGGTCATCGTTTTTTTTTTTTTTCATACTTTCCTATCATGGTTAAAAGGCAAAATATATTCTTTAAACTGATGGCAGTCAAGCTCCATCCACAAAGAAATTGAGTTCAAGTCCCGGGTCATGTTTTTTTTTTTTTTTTTTTCTCATACTTTTGGGATTTTGACGACAGGTCCCGGGTCATCGTTTTTTTTTTTTTTTTTTTTTTTTCATACTTTCCTATCATGGTTCAAAGGCAAAATATATTCTTTAAACTGATGGCAGTTAAGCTCCATCCACAAAGAAATTGAGTTCAAGTCCCGGGTCATCGTTTTTGTTTTTGTTTTTTTTTTTCATACTTTTGGGATTTTGACGACAGGTCCCGGGTCATCGTTTTTTTTTTGTTTTTTGTTTTTTCTCATACTTTTGGGATTTTGACGACAGGTCCCGGGTCATCGTTTTTTTTTTTTTTTTTTTTTTTCATACTTTCCTATCATGGTTAAAAGGCAAAATATATTCTTTAAACTGATGGCAGTTAAGCTCCATCCACAAAGAAATTGAGTTCAAGTCCCGGGTCATGTTTTTTTTTTTTTTTTTTTCTCATACTTTTGGGATTTTGGCGACAGGTCCCGGGTCATCGTTTTTTTTTTTGTTTTTTGTTTTTTCTCATACTTTTGGGATTTTGACGACAGGTCCCGGGTCATCGTTTTTTTTTTTTTTTTTTTTTTTTTTCATACTTTCCTATCATGGTTCAAAGGCAAAATATATTCTTTAAACTGATGGCAGTTAAGCTCCATCCACAAAGAAATTGAGTTCAAGTCCCGGGTCATGTTTTTTTTTTTCTTTTTTCTCATACTTTTGGGATTTTGACGACAGGTCCCGGGTCATCGTTTTTTTTTTTTTTTCATACTTTCCTATCATGGTTAAAAGGCAAAATATATTCTTTAAACAGATGGCAGTTAAGCTCCATCCACAAAGAAATTGAGTTCAAGTCCCGGGTCATGTTTTTTTTTTTTTTTTTTTTCATACTTTTGGGATTTTGACGACAGGTCCCGGGTCATCGTTTTTTTTTTTTTTTCATACTTTCCTATCATGGTTAAAAGGCAAAATATATTCTTTAAACTGATGGCAGTTAAGCTCCATCCACAAAGAAATTGAGTTCAAGTCCCGGGTCATGTTTTTTTTTGTTTTTTTGTTTTCTCATACTTTTGGGATTTTGACGACAGGTCCCGGGTCATCGTTTTTTTTTTTTTTTTTCATACTTTCCTATCATGGTTAAAAGGCAAAATATATTCTTTAAACAGATGGCAGTTAAGCTCCATCCACAAAGAAATTGAGTTCAAGTCCCGGGTCATGTTTTTTTTTTTTTTTTTTTCATACTTTTGGGATTTTGACGACAGGTCCCGGGTCATCGTTTTTTTTTTTTTTTCATACTTTCCTATCATGGTTAAAAGGCAAAATATATTCTTTAAACTGATGGCAGTTAAGCTCCATCCACAAAGAAATTGAGTTCAAGTCCCGGGTCATGTTTTTTTTTGTTTTTTTGTTTTCTCATACTTTTGGGATTTTGACGACAGGTCCCGGGTCATCGTTTTTTGTTTTTTTTTCATACTTTCCTATCATTGTTAAAAGGCAAAAGATATTCTTTAAACTGATGGCAGTTAAGCTCCATCCACAAAGAAATTGAGTTCAAGTCCCGGGTCATGTTTTTTTTTTTTTTTTTTTTCTCATACTTTTGGGATTTTGACGACAGGTCCCGGGTCATTTTTTTTTTTTTTTTTTTTATACTTTCCTATCATGGTTAAAAGGCAAAATATATTCTTTAAACTGATGGCAGTTAAGCTCCATCCACAAAGAAATTGAGTTCAAGTCCCGGGTCATGTTTTTTTTTTTTTTTTTTTTCATACTTTTGGGATTTTGACGACAGGTCCCGGGTCATCGTTTTTTTTTTTGTTTTTTGTTTTCATACTTTTGGGATTTTGACGACAGGTCCCGGGTCATCGTTTTTTTTTTTTTTTTTTTTTCTCATACTTTTGGGATTTTGACGACAGGTCCCGGGTCATCGTTTTTTTTTTTTTTTTTTTTTTTCATACTTTCCTATCATGGTTAAAAGGCAAAATATATTCTTTAAACTGATGGCAGTTAAGCTCCATCCACAAAGAAATTGAGTTCAAGTCCCGGGTCATGTTTTTTTTTTTTTTTTTTCTCATACTTTTGGGATTTTGGCGACAGGTCCCGGGTCATCGTTTTTTTTTTTTTTTTTTTTTTTTTTTATACTTTCCTATCATGGTTAAAAGGCAAAATATATTCTTTAAACTGATGGCAGTTAAGCTCCATCCACAAAGAAATTGAGTTCAAGTCCCGGGTCATGTTTTTTTTTTTTTTTTTTCTCATACTTTTGGGATTTTGACGACAGGTCCCGGGTCATCGTTTTTTTTTTTTTTTCATACTTTCCTATCATGGTTAAAAGGCAAAATATATTCTTTAAACTGATGGCAGTTAAGCTCCATCCACAAAGAAATTGAGTTCAAGTCCCGGGTCATGTTTTTTTTTGTTTTTTTGTTTTCTCATACTTTTGGGATTTTGACGACAGGTCCCGGGTCATCGTTTTTTTTTTTTTTTCATACTTTCCTATCATGGTTAAAAGGCAAAATATATTCTTTAAACTGATGGCAGTTAAGCTCCATCCACAAAGAAATTGAGTTCAAGTCCCGGGTCATGTTTTTTTTTGTTTTTTTGTTTTCTCATACTTTTTGGATTTTGACGACAGGTCCCGGGTCATCGTTTTTTTTTTTTTTTTTCATACTTTCCTATCATTGTTAAAAGGCAAAAGATATTCTTTAAACTGATGGCAGTTAAGCTCCATCCACAAAGAAATTGAGTTCAAGTCCCGGGTCATGTTTTTATTTTTATTTTTTTTCTCATACTTTTGGGATTTTGACGACAGGTCCCGGGTCATCGTTTTTTTTTTTTTTTTTTTTTTTTTTTCATACTTTCCTATCATGGTTAAAAGGCAAAATATATTCTTTAAACTGATGGCAGTTAAGCTCCATCCACAAAGAAATTGAGTTCAAGTCCCGGGTCATGTTTTTTTTTGTTTTTTGTTTTTTTCATACTTTTGGGATTTTGACGACAGGTCCTGGGTCATCGGTTTTTTTTTTTTTTTTTTTTTTCATACTTTCCTATCATGGTTAAAAGGCAAAATATATTCTTTAAACTGATGGCAGTTAAGCTCCATCCACAAAGAAATTGAGTTCAAGTCCCGGGTCATGTTTTTTTTTTTTTTTTTTTTTCATACTTTTGGGATTTTGACGACAGGTCCCGGGTCATCGTTTTTTTTTTTTTTCATACTTTCCTATCATGGTTAAAAGGCAAAAGATATTCTTTAAACTGATGGCAGTCAAGCTCCATCCACAAAGAAATTGAGTTCAAGTCCCGGGTCATGTTTTTTTTTGTTTTTTCATACTTTTGGGATTTTGACGACAGGTCCCGGGTCATCGTTTTTTTTTTCGTTTTTTGTTTTTCATACTTTCCTATCATGGTTAAAAGGCAAAATATATTCTTTAAACTGATGGCAGTTAAGCTCCATCCACAAAGAAATTGAGTTCAAGTCCCGGGTCATGTTTTTTTTTGTTTTTTTGTTTTCTCATACTTTTGGGATTTTGACGACAGGTCCCGGGTCATCGTTTTTTGTTTTTTTTTCATACTTTCCTATCATGGTTAAAAGGCAAAAGATATTCTTTAAACTGATGGCAGTTAAGCTCCATCCACAAAGAAATTGAGTTCAAGTCCCGGGTCATGTTTTTTTTTGTTTTTTTGTTTTTTCATACTTTTGGGATTTTGACGACAGGTCCCGGGTCATCGTTTTTTTTTTTTTTTTCATACTTTCCTATCATGGTTAAAATGCAAAATATATTCTTTAAACTGATGGCAGTTAAGCTCCATCCACAAAGAAATTGAGTTCAAGTCCCGGGTCATGTTTTTTTTTGTTTTTTTGTTTTTTCATACTTTTGGTATTTTGACGACAGGTCCCGGGTCATCGTTTTTTTTTTTTTTTCATACTTTCCTATCATGGTTAAAAGGCAAAATATATTCTTTAAACTGATGGCAGTTAAGCTCCATCCACAAAGAAATTGAGTTCAAGTCCCGGGTCATGTTTTTTTTTGTTTTTTTGTTTTTTCATACTTTTGGGATTTTGACGACAGGTCCCGGGTCATCGTTTTTTTTTTTTTTTCATACTTTCCTATCATGGTTAAAATGCAAAATATATTCTTTAAACTGATGGCAGTTAAGCTCCATCCACAAAGAAATTGAGTTCAAGTCCCGGGTCATGTTTTTTTTTGTTTTTTTGTTTTTTCATACTTTTGGGATTTTGACGACAGGTCCCGGGTCATCGTTTTTTTTTTTTTTTTCATACTTTCCTATCATGGTTAAAAGGCAAAATATATTCTTTAAACTGATGGCAGTAAAGCTCCATCCACAAAGAAATTGAGTTTAAGTCCCGGGTCATGTTTTTTTTTTTTTTTTTTTTCTCATACTTTTGGGATTTTGACGACAGGTCCCGGGTCATCGTTTTTTTTTTTTTTCATACTTTCCTATCATGGTTAAAAGGCAAAATATATTCTTTAAACTGATGGCAGTCAAGCTCCATCCACAAAGAAATTGAGTTCAAGTCCCGGGTCATGTTTTTTTTTCTCATACTTTTGGGATTTTGACGACAGGTCCCGGGTCATCGTTTTTTTTTTTTTTTTTTTTTTTCATACTTTCCTATCATGGTTAAAAGGCAAAATATATTCTTTAAACTGATGGCAGTTAAGCTCCATCCACAAAGAAATTGAGTTCAAGTTCCGGGTCATGTTTTTTTTTTTTTTTTTTTTCATACTTTTGGGATTTTGACGACAGGTCCCGGGTCATCGTTTTTTTTTTTTTTTTTTTTCTCATACTTTTGGGATTTTGACGACAGGTCCCGGGTCATCGTTTTTTTTTTTTTTTTTTTTTTTTCTCATACTTTTGGGATTCTGACGACAGGTCCCGGGTCATCGTTTTTTTGTTTTGTTTTTTTTTTCATACTTTCCTATCATGGTTAAAAGGCAAAATATATTATTTAAACTGATGGCAGTTAAGCTCCATCCACAAAGAAATTGAGTTCAAGTCCCGGGTCATGTTTTTTTTTTTTTTTTTTTTCTCATACTTTTGGGATTTTGACGACAGGTCCCGGGTCATCAAATTTTTTTTTTTTTCATACTTTCCTATCATGGTTAAAAGGCAAAATATATTCTTTAAACTAATGGCAGTTAAGCTCCATCCACAAAGAAATTGAGTTCAAGTCCCGGGTCATGTTTTTTTTTTTTTTTTTTTTTCATACTTTTGGGGTTTTGACGACAGGTCCCGGGTCATCGTTTTTTTTTTTTTTTTCATACTTTCCTATCATGGTTAAAAGGCAAAATATATTCTTTAAACTGATGGCAGTTAAGCTCCATCCACAAAGAAATTGAGTTCAAGTCCCGGGTCATGTTTTTTTTTTTTTTTTTTTTCATACTTTTGGGATTTTGACGACAGGTCCCGGGTCATCGTTTTTTTTTTTTTTTCATACTTTCCTATCATGGTTAAAAGGCAAAATATATTCTTTAAACTGATGGCAGTTAAGCTCCATCCACAAAGAAATTGAGTTCAAGTCCCGGGTCATGTTTTTTTTTGTTTTTTTGTTTTTTCATACTTTTGGGATTTTGACGACAGGTCCCGGGTCATCGTTTTTTTTTTTTTTTTTTCATACTTTCCTATCATGGTTAAAAGGCAAAATATATTCTTTAAACTGATGGCAGTTAAGCTCCATCCACAAAGAAATTGAGTTCAAGTCCCGGGTCATGTTTTTTTTTGTTTTTTTGTTTTTTCATACTTTTGGGATTTTGACGACAGGTCCCGGGTCATCGTTTTTTTTTTTTTTTTTTTTTTTCATACTTTCCTATCATGGTTAAAAGGCAAAATATATTCTTTAAACTGATGGCAGTTAAGCTCCATCCACAAAGAAATTGAGTTCAAGTCCCGGGTCATGTTTTTTTTTTTTTTTTTTTTCTCATACTTTTGGGATTTTGACGACAGGTCCCGGGTCATCGTTTTTTTTTTTTTTTTTTTTTTTTTTTCATACTTTCCTATCATGGTTAAAAGGCAAAATATATTCTTTAAACTGATGGCAGTTAAGCTCCATCCACAAAGAAATTGAGTTCAAGTCCCGTGTCATGTTTTTTTTTTTTTTTTTTTTCATACTTTTGGGATTTTGACGACAGGTCCCGGGTCATCGTTTTTTTTTTTTTTTCATACTTTCCTATCATGGTTAAAAGGCAAAATATATTCTTTAAACTGATGGCAGTTAAGCTCCATCCACAAAGAAATTGAGTTCAAGTCCCGGGTCATGTTTTTTTTTTTTTTTTTGTTTTTTCATACTTTTGGGATTTTGACGACAGGTCCCGGGTCATCGTTTTTTTTTTTTTTTCATACTTTCCTATCATGGTTAAAAGGCAAAATATATTCTTTAAACTGATGGCAGTTAAGCTCCATCCACAAAGAAATTGAGTTCAAGTCCCGGGTCATGTTTTTATTTTTATTTTTTTTCTCATACTTTTGGGATTTTGACGACAGGTCCCGGGTCATCGTTTTTTTTTTTTTTTTTTTTTTTTTTTCATACTTTCCTATCATGGTTAAAAGGCAAAATATATTCTTTAAACTGATGGCAGTTAAGCTCCATCCACAAAGAAATTGAGTTCAAGTCCCGGGTCATGTTTTTTTTTGTTTTTTGTTTTTTTCATACTTTTGGGATTTTGACGACAGGTCCTGGGTCATCGGTTTTTTTTTTTTTTTTTTTTTTCATACTTTCCTATCATGGTTAAAAGGCAAAATATATTCTTTAAACTGATGGCAGTTAAGCTCCATCCACAAAGAAATTGAGTTCAAGTCCCGGGTCATGTTTTTTTTTTTTTTTTTTTCTCATACTTTTGGGGTTTTGACGACAGGTCCCGGGTCATCGTTTTTTTTTTTTTTTTTTTTTTTTTTCATACTTTCCTATCATGGTTAAAAGGCAAAATATATTCTTTAAACTGATGGCAGTTAAGCTCCATCCACAAAGAAATTGAGTTCAAGTCCCGGGTCATGTTTTTTTTTTTTTTTTTTTTTTTTCATACTTTTGGGATTTTGACGACAGGTCCCGGGTCATCGTTTTTCTTTTTTTTTCTTTTTTTTATACTTTCCTATCATGGTTAAAAGGCAAAATATATTCTTTAAACTGATGGCAGTTAAGCTCCATCCATAAAGAAATTGAGTTCAAGTACCGGGTCATGTTTTTTTTTTTTTTTTTTTTTTCTCATACTTTTGGGATTTTGACGACAGGTCCCGGGTCATCGTTTTTTTTTTGTTTTTTTTTGTTTTTTTTCATACTTTCCTATCATGGTTAAAAGGCAAAATATATTCTTTAAACTGATGGCAGTTACGCCCCATCCACAAAGAAATTGAGTTCAAGTCCCGGGTCATGTTTTTTTTTTGTTTTTTTTCTCATACTTTTGGGATTTTGACGACAGGTCCCGGGTCATCGTTTTTTGTTTTTTTTCATACTTTCCTATCATTGTTAAAAGGCAAAATATATTCTTTAAACTGATGGCAGTTAAGCTCCATCCACAAAGAAATTCAGTTCAAGTCCCGGGTCATGTTTTTTTTTGTTTTTTGTTTTTTCATACTTTTGGGATTTTGACGACAGGTCCCGGGTCATTGTTTTTTTTTGTTTTTTCATACTTTCCTATCATGGTTAAAAGGCAAAATATATTCTTTAAACTGATGGCAGTTAAGCTCCATCCACAAAGAAATTGAGTTCAAGTCCCGGGTCATGTTTTTTTTTTTTTTTTTTTCTCATACTTTTGGGATTTTGACGACAGGTCCCGGGTCATCGTTTTTTTTTTTTTTTCATAGTTTCCTATCATTGTTAAAAGGCAAAAGATATTCTTTAAACTGATGGCAGTAGCATTGAGGATGCTAAATTGCGGACGGATTTTTGATATCTCGAACGGTTTGGCCGTGGCGAGGAAACAAATTTATGATTAAAAAAGGATGCATAAAGTGTGTTATAACTTAGTTATAGTTTTACCTACAGTTACAAAACTCAGCGTGTATATTGATATTGTCAAGCTGAACAACTTTCTAATTTACAGTCATTAGCTCCGACCAACAGAAAGTCAGATATTGTGGTTTGAATGTGTATTTTCTCTCTCTCTGTCTCTCTGCCATTCTGTGTGTGTGTGTCTGTCTGTCTGTGTGGGGAGGGGAGGGGAGGGTGTGTGTGTGTGTGTGTGTGTGTGTGTGTGTGTGTGTGTGTGTGTGTGTGTGTGTGTGTGTGTGTGTGTGTGTGTGTGTGTGTGTGTGTGTGTGTGTGTGTGTGTGTGTGTGATTTTGGTTGGGTGACAGTTGTAGGTTACAGTTTGACAAGAGTTTATAGTTTAACAAAAGCACAATGTTGTGTTTCATTGCGAGTGTACACAAATATAAGGAAACACTTTGCATTTTGAATGATGTTCTGTATGAACAAAATGACGGAGTATGTTTTTATGTCTCCATTGTTCGATCGAGCCTCACACACACACACACACACACACAGCATTCCAGCATTGCAATCTTGACATCGCAGCATGTTCATTATAGCCTTAATAAAATATAATAATAAAATAGTCAACCTTACATATAAAAATTACACTGCTCTGTTTAAATAGTCAGTTGTACAGTTTGTGCCGTTTATAGTAAGCACCGCTCCACTGTGATGTTTCCAAGCACATTTTTGCGTATTTGAAGAGGATAATTTTTCTATATTGGAACGTGAGTGTACAAAGTACAAAGCCTATAAAAAGAATAGTTTAGCATCCAAAAATGTTAATAATATATATATTATTATTATATATATAATAATATATATGTTAAAAATAGGGGGGAAAAAGAATTTACATTATATAAATATATATATATATATTTTTTTATATATATATATATATATATATATATATATATATATATATATATATATATATATATATATAATTAAAGCTGCAAGCAGCGATGGAGGGCCCAAGCCGGTGGCACCGCCACCCGGTGCCTTTAGTGCAACTAAAGGCACCAGGGTGGCGGTGCCACCGGCTTGGGCCCGCAATCGCTGCTTGCAGCTTTAATTATATTAGAAGCTTGTTTCCGCCTCAGAATAAAACATAAGGTAATTGGGACTTTTTATCTTACATTTTTTTTTATTACTCAGCTAGGTTATATCTTAATAAGCAGAGGAAATTCCCGACTTCATACAAATAACAATTTAAATGTTTAGTGCGTTTGCGTTGTAAGAATGCACAGGGAGACTTCAGGTATAAAAACGCTGACTCCTTAGGTAGGCTAATGTTTTCTCATAAAAATCGAATGATTTTCTATGAATTCAACAGAATGTGATGAAGAAATACCAATATGGAGGCGAGGTGGCTTCATATTTTATGACATCATGTACAATCCAGTCATTTATATAGATCAGTGGTTTAAACTCGTGATTATGGTAACGGGCGTGGCATTTCCGAAAAACTGTCGACCAATCACAACAAACATCCGCTTCTCGGAAGAAGGGGCTTAATAGAGACTGGAACTAAACAGAGCGTTACAGACAGACTGGGATTAAATGTGCAGCAACAATGTAACATTTGTGAAAAATAATGTGCTTATTGAACATTCAAGCAAGAAAACCTATTTCAGTAGACCCCAAAAACTAAATCCTGTAATATGACCTCTTTTAACAAAGCAACATTTACTGTTTATTTTTCTTGTCATATCTCAATATTCCATAAACTGCATATCTCATCTTACATATGTTGAGAGAAGTATAAAAAGAAGATACGAAGATGCTTGTTTAAACTGCACTGTCTTTTGTCTAATAGAATATGATTTCAATAAATTGAAAATATATTGTAAAAAACCTATATAGTAATGAAGAAACAACAGTATTATAAAAAATGCGATTTGTTTTATTTTTTTATCTGAGAGTGTTTTTGTGACCATCTGCGAAGCAGTGCTGTCGTGTTAGTAAGTGTTTTGATGAGGAACTGTGGGTTCAGTTACTATAGTCCCTGTACTTTGGTGTAAATTGCAACTCTGTTTTGATCTGGCACTACAGTTCTCATAATAACATCATTAGAATATTTTCCTTCTCGCTGCTTTGGTGCACCATAATGAGATTTTTAATCTGATTCATTTTTGCCAAACTTTTGCAGGAATTGCATCATTCAGATTTGTAATAAAATTCATTGGATGTAAATTGTGAAAATATTTCTTTGCATCGGATGTAGCTTTTGCTGTCAGCTATACTGAATGCCTGTTCAAAAGATTTTTACATGTAGATTAATTTTACATTCATCCATCAGTATTAAAGACTTCAGATAGGCCAGTCTTTATCTTAAGTTATAAATATTCACAATCACATCTCGCATGATGCAAATGTCCATGTTCGTCCTGGTGAGAATGAAAGTTCTAGTAGTTATGGTTAAAAAATAATTATAAAGCTGGTCAAATGCCTACTGTATTAGCATAAAGGACGTTAATGAAAATCGAAAAACTGTACTCAAAAAGACCCCAAAACTTTCAATTCGCTTGATATGACCGGATTGACCCTTGATATTGAATCTTTGCTCTGGACGTATGCTAATACTGTCATAAATAATGCTTATATAAAGCGCTTCGTTTTAATGTTTTATCAGGTTTCAGTCATTTTGGGAAATTGTAATTCGCTGCTTATAATCTTATCTTGTCTCATGTTTTATTAATGACTAACTGATTCCCTAGGAAAGTAAAAAAAGAGCCCCATCCATTGAAAAAAAAAAGGCTAAGTTTGGGGACCACTATTCACTCACAGTGTTCAAAGAGAATGAAAGGCACAAAGGGGAAAATATCTTTTTAAACTTTCTGCCAAAAAGATTAGAAATGAACAGTTTGTTATTTGCCAACTGAGTCTGTTTTTTATATCATGATTCCTGCTGAAATAACCTGAAAATTGCATTTATATCAGATCCATTTGTTAATAGCCTTCTTTGACTCTAGCCTCGTTCACTTCAGTACCTGATAAGCAATTGCTTTTATTTTTTGGTCCCCTGAATCACAGAGACTCCCCTAGGGTGAGTGATGTCCTTTCCCATCCTCACCTGTGTGCCATTCAGAATTCAGAGAATGGATTTTGAATTGAGGTAGCAAACAGTATGTAGAATTGCCATTTAAATTTGAATCAAATGTAAAGAAAAATTAAGAAAAATTGTTAAAAAGGGGAAATAAAGTGCCTAGCAGGTAAAGTGGGGGGAAAGTGTTGCGCTGCGTCGATTGATCCTGTGGGAACGCTCTGCGGGATTGCGTTGTGAAGAACGTGTAAATTCAGTCCAATGATGTGACAAGACGTCAGAAGCGGGTGACGTCACCAACCAGGAATCAATTATTTTAATTATTTCAGTAATATGACTTTTTTTTGAAGAACAAGAAGAAACCATTAAATCCAATATCAAAGTCAAGTTGACCCCCTTTATGCATTTGTGTCGTTTTTTTTGGTTAATGCATTTTAGGATTTAGCAATATCACACAAGCAAGCATGGCTTTGATTTGGCAGGCATATAGCAATCATTTCGTTCCCATTTTCGAGTTTTAGAGCAAATTGTTGAGAGAATGATTCAATGACTCACACTTTTTCACCAAACACCGGGACACACAATGTTTTTTTTAAACTGGTTAAAGTCAGGTAAATAACATGCCAGTGTTATGTGACCGTTCCTTCCTAAAGTCTGTGGAAAGTTTGCTTGGCCGAGAACAGGCCCTTGCTCCAGAACGCGATGCATGTTTTGTTCCGGTCTGAATCAGTGTCTTTGAACGATTCATTTGAATTAACAATGAAATTACTTACTCATAAAGACTATTTCTTGGTGCCACCTATTGGTTTAATGATGTAACCTGAAGAAAGAGTAATTTGTCATAAACACAGACAAGCTGGGTGATACAAATATAATGCATATAAATGAACTTTATAAATTAAATCACCAATATTGATATTTGACATTTTTAAGACTGATTGATATTTAAAAGAAAAGACTATGTCTAATCAAGTAAGAAAAATGCCGTTTATACTTTTTTGCTAATAGATGTGACTATCAAATTGCAATTCAACCAATTCAACTCAAATTCCATCTCATGAATTGAAAGGGGGACAATTCTTAAATTCAGAATTTTTCCCAACTACCTGGTTGGCATTAAATGGAGGAACACTGCTGAGTCCTTATAGCTGAAGACAGACTGACAGGACAAATAATAATGATTTACTTCTTACAGTCTCTAAATAGTATAAGTAGTTACATTTTGCCCTTCCTCAACTTTCTCTTCTATTGAATTCTCCAGCTCATTGGGCATCACCTAAACATTGACAGTCTACTTCAGTTAACACCGTCAGCGCATCATCTCACACCATTGCTGTCAACTAAATTTAACCACAAGCTTTGACAGGACACTTCTTTCTGTCTTGTATTCAGCCCATTGACAGAAGGGCAGAGATGTAGCAAAGATAAAGACTAATGTTCTTTTACTGACAATGCCTCTCCCAGCCCCACATGTTCTCAGGAGGCACCAGTGCACTGTCATTTTATCAATAATGCTTTATAATAGACAGAAAATTGCCTATTCTAAGTGCTAAGTCACTGTGCATCTGAAAGGCCTCAATAAACTCTCTCAATAATAAAATGTGAACTGAGAGACTGCTGTACTAGACAAGACTCCGTAATGTGCATTAGTCCTAAGTGATTTTAGAGGGATCCCCACACGGCTTAATGAAATCAGGGCAAATTTAGTCTTAATATAACTCATTACCAATGGGAAAGATGGTTGTAATAATATATGTCCTTTATTATATGTAAATTTCAAACTATTATAATGCAAAGCTATTTTTTTACACTGATCCAATAAAGAATATTGGATGCAGCTGGGAAAGCATCCTCACATTAATGTTTGCTCATCTATTATTCAACTGTTCTCTAAGCAACTTGAAAAGCTTCATCTAATAGTTTTTTTATGTTCTCTTTACACTGCCTTTCTTATATATTACAAAAACAAATATCCTTGCCCTTTTAGTTAAAATGTACTATATGTATGTATAATTTGTCACTTTTCTAATTAATCATATTTTTTAAATATATGTTTTGTGGGAACTTAGCCCATATAATGTGATGACATCCCATGGCCCATCATTGGGGCACATTGTCACAAAAAATAACTGTATAATTTTTTTGTTCTTGGTTAATAATGGAGGAAAATTTCATTTTTCTTTGTAGCCATGACTTTGAGGTATGTATCTATACTTAACTGCACAAATAAACCCACCCTGAGGGATATTCACTGGAGTACAAAGTGTGACAACTAGTTTCTTATGTAAGATTAATGATGTTCTCATTTCTCACAAAAGGACAATTTATAAAATACTGTTTCTTGGTATGATCAGAAAATAATTTCTTATTTGCAGAAATTCTATAAAACCATACTTTATTTATGATCTAGTAGTCTATTTCTTACTGTCACTTTACGAATAATTGCCTTCTCGGTTACTATGTGTGAAATGAAAGCAGGGCGCTCGCAGTCGGTTCCTTTTTCTCACTTAGGACAAAAGTTTTAATGAATATCCTGCTGGTTACAGTATATAACTTATAGACGAGGGTGAAACTTCCTAGCTTCTTTTTCAGTTTCTTTTTGTCATTCTTACAATAGGCAGCATGTAGTGGTCGTTACATGTCAGCTCATTATTGTTCTTCTACACAGTAAAAAACGCAGTGTCAAATTAACACTTAAAGTGTTAATTTTAACACTACTCCGGATCATATATGGTCCCAATCTATCTAGAGTAAAAAGTACACCGTTTGTAGTGTTGAATTTACAGTGTTAATATAGCACCTTACAGTGTAGAAAAATTACACTTCGAGTGTAAAGTGTTACACTTAAATTGTTGTTTAAGTTTTACACTTGGGGTTTTTAACACCCCTGGTGTTGATTTAATTCCATTGGATTTACACTATTGGATTACACGATAAGTGTTATTTATAAGTATTCTGTTCAGTGCAAAAACTATTTACACTATTATATAGTGTTAATGTACAAGATAAAATCAAGAGTCTTCAGACAGATGTATAAATCCAAAGTTTATTTAACAAATAGGCAAAGTGGCTCCTTTATAACATATGCCAGATGTGTAAAGGTCAAATTATCACATTCATGAGGAGTTGCAAGAAAAAAAAAGTCAAGAAAAAACATAAAATCATGTTAATTTGCCTAAGACATGAAGAAATATGACAGGTAGATTTGAACAAGATTGCAGAAAACTACTTGTCAACAGTTGTGTAGCATCCATGTATGCAGTTCCTCTTTGTCCCATTCAGCGAACAGGAAGTAGTATTTGAGTTTATTGCCATATCAGCATCACCGGCCGCGAGCAGGTATGCTGTGTGGTCTCTTCAATGCAGTCAAGGTGGTCTTGTATGCTGGTCTCTGTCAAAGACAAAAATAACACTCAAAGTCAGCTCTCCAATTGGCCGTCTTTATATTCGTTTTCCACAATACAATCAACACAAATGGCAATATTTTGAGGCAGACAATAGGCAGTGTGACAGAAATGTCCAAATGTACCTTTTTGGAGACGACAAGGTGTTGTTCAGCTTGATATGAGGACATCTTTCCAGGTCTCTTGCAGGAGACGAATTGATGCAAGATCGCTGCCCCATTCTAAATAACACGTGACAACTTCAGCAAAATGCATTCATGCATGAACGTGTATAGATAATCTTATTCTGAACTATAGTCTAACCTGAATCATCATTTTCATCATCTTGCACAGCAGATTCTGCAGTCAATCAGGTCCTTGAAGGTCTTGGGAGAAGCCTTTCCAGGAACTTAGCGGAGGTCTTCTAACCAAAAATCAAAACAAAAACAATCAAACAGTTACATAGCATAATGACAACCATCTCTCTCAGGAACAATTCTGTTCAGATGATTGTGTAGTCACAGAGTATTACCGTTCACACCTGGCATTAACATTCATCTTGCACAAGCGAACAACTCGAAGTACAGGTGTAAACGCACCCAAGACGCATTGAGATTCGATTGTTCTGATGAGGTCTAGGCCACATTTTTTTATTAAAGGGATAGTTCACCCAAAAATTTTAATTCAGTAATTTACTGACCCTCATGTCGTACCAAACCCGCAAGACTTTCTTTAGTCTTTGAAACACAAATGAAGATATTTTTGATGAAATCTGACAGCTTTCTTTCCCTCCATTGACAGCTACACAACTACCACTTTGACGGTTCAAAAAGTTAACAAAGAGATCTTAAAACTAATCCATGAACCAAGCAGTTTAGTCCAAATTTTCTTTTTCTTCTGTTTATGTTGGTTGATTCATGTTTATATGTGAATAAAAGTCTAAATTCAATCTATTCATCACAAAGCGATCAAGTCTCTTCAGAAAATTTGGACTAAATGGCTCAATTCATATGGGTTCGTTTTATGATCTCTTTATGAACTTTTTGAAGTGTCAAAGTGGTAGTTGCGTGGAGTATTCTTGATATATTTATTTGAGTTTCGAAGATGAACAAAAGTCTTTTCGGGTTTGGAATGACATGAGGGTGAGAAATTACAACAATTTTACACTTGTGTGTCAACTACCCCTATAACTTTTTGCAGTTTAATATCTTGAATTAACACAATGACATAGTGATTGATGTGTCATCATGAATTATGACAATCAAGATACATCAATCACCCAAGACACATGTACATTTCAGGTCTGAACAAAGGCATTGTGTGGTTGCCCAGTTAGGTTTAAATGTTTCATGTTAATTCGTCATGTATTAAAATTTGTACTGCACATAGAATAAAATATAATGACACTCACGATTCTGGATTCATCTTCAGCATTCTGTTGCTTTCGTCTTCATTTCTGTTGCTTGGTTTCTGTAGCAATCTCATGAGAGGAGCTTCCTTCACTTGACACTGGAGGGTTCTGGGCCAAATCTATTGAAAAAGGATTTGAAAAAAATATGTCAGTTGATGCTAATATTTCCAAAATTCAGTAATGCAATACAATTTAAATTGGGGCTGTAAATAAGGTAAAAATAATTGTGATTATTGTGATTACCCTTAATTTCGATTATGCTGAGAGATGTCTATAAAGCATGGGTGTAAAATTATTTATATTCAAAATGTGCATTTAATCTGATTATTGAATACATTTATATAAGTTAAATGAGTAATAAGGCATCTTAAATTTAACTTGATTTTAATACGCATTTAGAATTTATTTTACCCATAATTTATTAATGGTATTTATAATGTGAACAGAACATACAGATTCATAATAATAAAATGCAGACAGATAAATAGTTAGGACATAATTTATCCCAAAATAACATGCAGTATGAATTGATAAAGACTGATTTCAAGCTAAAGTACCTGTATGCTCTGCCAGTGCATACGCAAATGTTACCTGTAAACTGAATTGGAAGACAGATGGATTTACAGATTAGCTTTAATGCACTTTCACAATGTTTGAAAAAAAAAAAAAAAAAAAACTTGATGGGAAGTTCGTATGTTTGTGTCTTGACGGCGCAGATATGACGACATGATATTCAGTGATAAGAACAAACATACAGATATGTAATTCTCACTTAAACATAGGGCGAATAAAACGTTTTTAAACGCTCCCTCACCTCAGTCTACAAAAAGTGCATTTGTTGTTTGCACTGCGCGCTAATTTACAAGATACTTAAACGAGCTGTTAATAATGCGCATGCGTCACAAAAACGGAACCGTTAACGCGTTCATGTATAACACAGCCACTTTTATACACACAAAACGAATATAAACTTACCATTTGAAGAATTCTCTCATCTGCGCAGAAAAAAGAGGCCCAAATGCTGCTGCTGTTTCAGACCTCCTCATCAACTTTACTGCCAGGCTTGTCGTAAGACCGGTTGAGGCCTCGGCGCGACTGAGGGCGGGAAGGCTTTCTGTCAACAAACCAAAATGAAATGAGCTAAAAATATATTTGTAATACAAATATAATTTATAATACAAACGTATTTTAAACGTTAAATCACCTTCATCCAGGAAATCAAATCGTCATGAGAAACCTTCACATCATTCTGTAACGTTACATCTCTGCATCTCATGAACTTGACGAGCTTCCTTAATCCTGACAAAAACGCGCAGTTTATAATTTCTAAATGTGTTCACCACCATATTTTACCAAAAATGTTAACAAGTGTATTTACTTTTTTATTTTAGAAAGAAAAAAGCAATTCAACCTACCGTCTCGCTCGCATGAAGATAAAATGGCGTCGTCGTCTTTCGAGACAGCAGTCATCGAGGGGCGGAGTCAATACAATTCGGCGCGTTTTTTTTTTGCACTTTCAGTGTAAAAATAAAATTACACTTGTAACTACACTGAAGAGGAGTGTTTTTTAACATTGTTGATTGTTAATTTAACTCTTTGGGAATTAATAACTTTTAACACTGCAATTTTTACACTGCCGATTTTACTGTGTACCACTATTTTCATAGCCATCTCGTTACTGTTTACCTCGGACAATTTCGTGGCAAGATTAAAATTGTACGTAGGGCAGCTCAGGCCCAAATTGAAAACCTGCTGCAGTGAAATCCCATTAAATTAGGATAAATAATTGCCTGCTGTTTTTCATGCTCACAATGGCAGCATTTAGCAACAAAGTAATTGCAAAGGGGAGGGACTTATTAAAGTTATCTTTCCTCACTCATGTTTTTCCTTCCTGAGGTCGTGCGATTTTTTGACCCTAACTAAGCGCAAATTGACTGTGTTGATGTATAAGTCAGGAGTCTGCAGCAGTCAAAATGTCACAATGTGTGGATGGATCGGCATTTAACGCCATTACCGGTTAGTCACCGGTTAGTCACCCGAAGACACAAATGTTTCTGAAATCAATGTGGACACTGAATAACAACAATGAAACTATTATATGCTCTATTATGACCTGTTGCGTTGGTGGTCCACAATATATGTGTCACAAGATTAATCAAGGCCAGACATAGTCATGCAATACTATTTCTCACACTGGAATGTTGTCTCAGAGACTGTCTTGGTAAAGCTTAGAAACAGGTAATTGAAAAATTACCTTATATACACTGAAAAAAAAAATATTTCATAAGTTTAACTTTTGTGGTAACATCTAAAATAACTGGTTTTGGTGAACTGAAATAAATTATTTAAGATTACTGATTATAACTGTGACCATTTGTGATTATCCACTGAAGCATAACTGTCAGTATAGCCTGATTTCTCCAGCAAGGTAAAATTACTTAATAAGTTTGATATTTTATATGATGAAAGTCTTATTTCAACCTTGATGTAAATACACTCAAAAATAAATAAATTACCCTTAATTTAATTGAAACATTTTTACACACAATTTAATTTAGTTCATTCAAAATAAATCAGTTTAGTTGGGTCAATACAATTTAGTTGGTTTATGACAAATGAATTTTCTCTAGTATGTTTAACTTAGCTTTACATTATTTATTACATTTATGTTGATCCAACCTAATTTTAAAATTAATTTACTGAGGCTTAACTTTTCAATCAAGTATTATCATTCTTCATTACAC